>NC_047529.1:106149962-106453514 GCF_012275295.1 Melopsittacus undulatus | reverse complement strand
GTGAGTCACTACAGGTTTGAGGCAAAACCTGTGACTGTGAAACACTGGGTGATCATCGGGGGACAAATCCTACTGTATTTTACAGTCTGTGCTGTGTAATACTAGCTCAGGGCTTTAAGTCCAGCCCATTGATCACAGCTCTGGCCCTACTTCAGCTCAGGAGGATGCACTAAAATTGATTACAGATGTCAGTTTTGGTCACTGAGCTGTTGTAGCCCTTCAGGCAATCTACCTCATCCAGAAATGAAGTCCAAGTGGAAGCGGAGCACCTCCTTCCCCTCTGCCTCTCTGCGGTCAGGCTTGCCTCAGGCTTCACCTCTTGCTGCTCCTCACTCACTTTGGTCTTTCCTGGGCTGACAGGGATGCCTGCCAAACTCCTCCAGCACCAGTGGATGTTGATTTCCTGGTGCTATCTGAAGCAACGTTATTCCTGCTCACTTGGGGTGGTGGATAATTGCCCAGAGCACTTGGTGGTCCTTCCTTAGGCTGAATGGTGTTAGAAGCATGGCCACAAACACATGGGGGTAAGAAGAAATGGCAGAAAGAGGGGCTAAATAGCAGCTATCAACACTGATAACTCACTCATCTCTTCCTCCTTGGATGAAGACTGTAATGCCCCCATCCATATTGAAGGCAGATTTTTAATCCAGCTCTTTGCATTTGAATTGGTGCAAAACAGAAATGGCACTAGCTCACTGGGGACATTATCTTTTGCTATTTTGATTACAAAAATTAAAGCTATCAAACCTGTAATGTAAAAATAAAGATTCTCTTGTTACAGATAATAGGGATTGCTGCATTATTGCTCTGTCCTGCCACTTGTAGTAGCCAGCATCTTATTGCCTCAGAAGAATCATCTGTATCATATAATTGTGCTTGTGTTGTGTTTGCTCAGTTTAAGAGAGCTCTTATTGATCTGAACTCCCTCTCTGTGCTGGCTGGGGGGGTGAAAGCTCACCTGGTCAGGAAACGATGCTTGGGCAGAAATGTTCTGTAGTTTCCAAATTTTCCTGTTTAAAAGGAGCAGCAAAGATACCTCAGAGATAAAGCACCATCTTAGCTGAAAACTGTCCAAGTACTTCTCCTTTTTAATGGAAAACCTGCATTTCATTGTGAGATGCCCATTTTCTCCAAGGGAGAGTAAAGAGATGAAGAACTACACTTCTTATATTGCTCTTTGAACTGACACATGATGCACTGATTCGAGGTAAAATCCTTCTTGAATAGCCTTCAGAGTTTTAGCTCATCAGGTAGCTGAGACTTGTACAGCTTCAGCTGTACAGATACCATTACCAGTATCAACTGTTAACTTCAAAGCACCAGGATGTGCTATTTCCACATACTCTTAGTAGGAGCCCATGTATGTTTGGGTACAGGTTTGCGTGGAGCCCAGGTATGTTTTATCACAAACAGGTCTTGTCTTGCCCCCAGTATTCTTCCCCCCAGTATGTCCCAGGAGTCTGCTGCACACCTTAATCTGCTTCACGAATGTCATCTCTGCAGCCTCCTTAGCTAGAAGACACCCTCTGCTACTGCCGGGCCTGAGCTGTGCAGTGGGTGAAGGGGTGATAGCCCTAACCCAGTGCACTGTGAATGGCACCAAGAAACATGGAGCTATACCACAGCTGTGCCACAGTGTCTCCAATTCAGTGATTTGTGGCAGTGAATTTCACAGATTGTCTAAATCCAGCTGGGTGCTGCTTCCTAACAGCAAATTGCTTCAGCTGGCAGGCCTGGGCATACAGCCTTTCCCCACTGGCAGCTGATGGGCGAGTGTTCTGTCATACACCTTCTCATTCTGCAAACTGTGACTGATGCGGCACCGGCATCTGCACGGAAAAACCTTACCTCATACCTAACACATGATGAAGCATAGGGGCATCTTAAAGATGCTCCCTCAGTGCTTCCCACCACGAACCCCATTTCTGAAGCGAAAACAAACAGAAACTACCAGGGGCTTGAGCACGAACTTCACATTTCTCAGCCCTTGGAAGTGCTCGGGCTCCCCTCGGAACGGGACAGTGAGAGCCCTACCCCCGCCCCGCTTCCCACCCGGCGGGACACCCATTCCCTGCCGTGCCGTTCCATGCGCGGAGGGGCGCCGCAGCCCTGCCCGCGGCTGCCATGCGTGTGCGCGGCGGCGGGGCTGCCCGCGCTGCCGCTGGGCGCCGGCGGTCCCGCAGCGCAGGGCTCCCCGCGGCCAAGGACCGGCGGCCGGGGCAGGTGCGCGCTGCGGCTCCGCGCTGCCCCCCCCGCAGGTAGAGCTCAGCTGCGCTGCTTGTACCGGTGTGTGTGTATATGTGTGTATGTGTGTGTTGTGTGTGTGTGTGTGCGCGCCCGGCCCCGAGCCGCAGCGTTGGAGGCAGCGGCGGCAGCAGCCGCGGGGGTGCCCTCCGGGGCTGGCTGGGAGGGGGGACCCGGCAGGTAGCAGCGGCGGGGCCGGGCGGGGGGGAGGCGGTCCGGGGTCGACCCGCGGAGCCCCGGGCACCGGCGAGGCGGAGCGGCTCTCTCGTTGCAGGCGGCGGCTAACCGGATGCCTTTGGCGGGCAGAAGATGTGTCATGGGAAGCAGGCGAGTGGCGGCGGTGCCCTCCCGGCATCGCGGCGGCGGGCGCTGGCCGCGGCGCTCTGGATGCAGCTGGCGCTGAGCATCGGCCCGGGGCCGGCGGCGGGCGGTGAGTGAGCGGCCCCGAGCCCCAGGACGAGCTATTCCCCTTCCTCTGCCTTCACAGCCCCGGGGAGGGGGGAGCCGGGAAACTTCCTCCCCCAGCCCGGTGCCCTCCGCGGAGAGCGAAGCGCTGCTCTGTCCTGATCCCCCCATCCCTCGTAGGGACCCCCGGGAGGAGGGAGCCTCACCCCGGTCCCTGCTAGGGAGCAGTGCTCTATGGAAGTACAGCATGATTTTGAAACAGCCCATTTTCTTTGAATTTAAAGGGAAAAAGGCCAAAAAAAGGAGCTTTCCCCACCGCGGTCCACACGGCCATCTCTCAGCTGACTCGTATCCCCACGCAGCTAGGGAGAGCAGAGATTTGGGGAAGTGAGGGATTTGGGTCTGAAAATGCTACGTCCTTCAGCACTCTCCTCGTGGAGGACCGACCCAACCTCGTTTGGCATTTTTGTTTTAATTACATTTTTTTTAATGCTATCTTTTTAAATTATTGAGCCTGTGAGATATTTTCAGCAGGTACTTTTAATTACAAAATTGCTTTAAATTGATTCCATAATTAGACTTGGGTTGCTGGAAAAGTCTTAAAGTAAACTGCTTTGCTGTAAAATGAACTTAGCTGTGATAATGAGAGCAGCTCCACATTTCTACTCTGCTATGATATTATATATCTGTGTTGGGGGAATAAGCCATTTTATGATTGAATCGCATCACTAATGGCAGACTGAGTCCAATATAAAAATTGCCTGGGCTTCTTCTCATGCCAAAGACTTATGCCAAAAATTTCTAACTTGAATGCCTAAGCCCAAGCAGCTCTGATCCAGATGTGTTTTCTGTCACTGAAACGTAGACTTACAGAAAATCATCTGAAGAGAACCTCAAAAGGTCGTCTTGTCCATCCTCCTCCTGATGTGATTCAGTCCTAATTTCCCATCTGGAGACAATAATGCCATTTTCCAATAGAAACCCTGTGACTGCAAATGTGATTCCAGCTAAACAAGCTTTTAAACTGTTGCAGTATCTCTTTAGAAAGCAATGGCTTTTCTTTCCCCCCCAACTGCGTTACCCTTGGTTTCCTGGCCAGCTTGCATTTCAACGTGGTGATGCCATTCTGCCTGTCCTGTGCCTTCCTCGCAATTGGAGTTGTGTGAGCTCCTGTCCTTCTCTAACCCCCTTCTTATGGCTCCATTCATAAAAGTGAGACTGTTCCAAGGCCCCCTCCTCCCTGAGGCAGTGTATATCCCGCAGTTTGATTGTCAGCATTTATTTAGCTGATTAGTGCAAGAGGTTCTTCAAAATATGGTTTATGCTTCCCTTGAATATAGTGGTTTTCATCACAGCCTGCAATAAATTCTTGTGTGATGTTGATCATTATCAACACTGCTGCCTTTCACCTTGGTAGCGTAACTAATTCTGTGTCCAATTGCATTTGTAAGGCATTTTAGGATCTTTCAAGAATTCTTATTTCATTTTTTCTTGGTCCAGAATCTAGGAAAAGGCAATGCACTGAATGATTGTGCAGGGGTAAAATAACCAGGGAAAAATATTCATTGCTGTTCTGAAGTTATTATTGCTATTATTTTCCAGCCGTGGTTGTGCTCAGAAGTTAGGCACTATATAAATACCAGTAAATGTACAGATCTTTCATGTAGTAAAATATAGGGTCATTGGGGTGTTTTTTTTCACCCTGAGTCATCAAGCGGCAAAAATAACGAGCTTTGTAATTAGAACAGAGGACTGTAAATTAGGAACCCTCCTATTTTAGGCTCTGTTGTATCTGTGAGCAAGCTCACTGTGCTTATACAGCTTGCTGTGAAGGCTCAGCTTCTTGATCCCCAGCCTGTGACCCAGAGTCTGAGAACTTGTAGCAGTCATTGACATCAAACAAAGTTGTGGTTTCTCAGGACCTTTGCAAATTTGGTTTCTGTAGGGCTCTCGTTTTATGGATTTGCGTATGCAGACAGATCCAGGCATTACTGACTGCTTTGGAAAACGTAGCCCCGATCTCTTTCTCTGTCTTCTCATTATCTGTTAAATAAGGATAATCATACTTCTCTCTGAGATTTGAAAAGAGCTTTGATGACATTTAATGAAAATACTATAGAGGTGGAAAGAATTTGTTTCAAAAGCTTTTGAAAAACAGCAGTGACAAAACGCTGAAATAAAAACTATCTCACATATTAAAAAGTGAAAATGAATAGTTTAGGGTAATTTTTTTCTATAAAGCAATCCACAGCTTATGCTTTGGATCCCATTTGTGGCTTGCTCCCTTCCTTAGCTGATACCAGGATTTGGATCCTGTAATAATCCTGTCATGACTTGTGTGACTCCTGTTTTATATATGACTAAGCTCTATTGATTGTCACGTTCTACCATTTCACCCCAAATCAATACTACTTATAGCTCTTTTTTTCTTGTCAATAACCCTATAGAGAGTAACTCTGTTTATTACATTCTGACTTTCTCAAAAGTGAATCTAGCAGAAAATTTGCTGTAGAAGTGAACTCAAATGAACAAACCTTTCAGCTATCAATATACCTCATGCCTCACTGATGTATTTAACTCTGATGATACTGAGGATAAAGTAAATCTCTCATACTTCAGCTTGTGGTTTTCATCTCACCATCTTTGTTTTCTAAACACAGAATTGTTTAGGCTGGAAAAGTCCTTTAAGGTCATCGAGTCCAACCATTAACCCAGCACTACCAAGTTCACCACTAAGCCATGTCCCTAAGTGCCACAACTGCAAAAGTACCTCCAGGGATGGTGAGTCCACCACTGCCCTGGGAAGCCTGTTCCTATGATTGACAACCCTTTTGGTGAAGAATTTTTTCCTAATATCCAGTCTAAACCTCCCCTGGCACAGCTTGAGGCCATTTCCTCTTGTCCTATCACTTGTTTCTTGGGAGAAGAGACCAGCCACTGTTTGGCTTCATCCTCCTGTCATGTAGTTGTAGAGAGTGATAAGGTCTCTCCAGAGTCAGCAATGGAGCTGATGACGAGTTATTTTGGAGTTTCAAGGCACTGTGCAGGGTTTACTGTTAAACATGTAGTTTGGAGATAGTAGCTCTAAGAACTGTATTGAAGTTGTGGGGGACTGGAGAAACCTAAAGGGGAAAGAAGAAAAACAGTTCAGTAAGCTTCTGGATTTGAGGTTCCTTATGTGGCCTCAGAATGTTGTCATTGTATCTGGACATCTCCCAGGTGTGCTTTTTTGTCCTAGGTCAGTTGGGTGAGCTCTGTTCTTCTGCATGTTTCTGTGGAGAGGCTCAGAGCTGCAACACACATTGCTGTAGGCTTGGACGGGGCTATGGACTGTCACCTCATCTTGATTCCTGGCCTCAAGCAGGGTCACATGTAGTTGTGGTCTACTTGCAAGGCGTTTGTTTAATCACCTTTAAATGTTTCCACATCTTTAAGCACCCTCTGTCAGTGCTTCATCAACCTATACACGGAAAAGTTTTCCTCAAGGTCTAACCTGAAACATCCTTGCTGCTGTACAAACCTGCTATTTTGCATCTTGTTCACAGCAGGTGCTCAGCAGAGCTGCTGTTTTCTGGCTGTCTTTGGTGTTCTGTTCCTTCTCTTTGGTCTTCTGCTGTAGAAATGCTGACTCCATTTCCTCTAAAGATGGGATGGCTCCAGTTCCTCCAAACTTTTCCTAAGTCTACATCATACTTTCTAGATTTCTGGTCATTCAGACCATGAGCTTGCTCCCATGGAGCCATGTCCTTACGGAATATACTGCCCAGCAGCTTCACCAGTGCAGAGCAGAGCTGAAGGATAGCTGTCCATGTCTTAGAGCTCTTGCTCCTGTTCAGACATCCCAGGTGTGTTTCCTGTCATTATATGATGCTGTTGGTTTCTATTCGGCTTCTGATTCCCTGTAGCTCCCATTCTGGCTCCTGCAGAGCTTGTTCCTGCAGGGCTGCTGCCTGCCCAGTTGTTCCCATCCCATTTTACTGCTTTTCTTTTGGCATTGCAGTCTATTTGCTGGGATCCCCTGGTTGCATGTCCTGCAGACAACACGTCTGCATGTCTGTGGGTGCTTTTAAGATAGGAATTACTGTGTGTCATGCATGACAGTAAAGAAATCTGTCATGTTGCAAAGCCAACAAATATTACATTCAATGTTAGTGATACCCTGTGGAACAGTGGTGGGTTGAAAAAAGGAGACCAAAGATGATGTTTTACTGCTCTGTGATTTTATTGCATTGGATTTAAGTCCTTGTTATGCCTTGGTTATAATATCTATCTCATGCATTTGGCTATAGTGGCTACCAAAAACATATCCATCGGGTTTCTGAGGATGGTGGACTTGTTTCTTTGGGGTAGTACAATTTTTCGTGTGTGCTGATGATGCAGGAGCACCAAAAGGTTTCCTTTTTGTCAGCCTGCAGTTGGTTTTGGTGCAAGAAGCCAGACAAAGATTCCCCATAACTGCCTTTCATGCACTTCTGAGATTATGAAGGTTTTCTGAAAAATCAGGATGTTTTCTTATACCTCCTGACTAAGTCTTTAGTTAATGTATTTTACTCACTCCCTCTCAGTACGTCTGCTTTACTTGTCAAGCCAAATAGACATTTCAGCCTTGAGTTCTCTGTACATTTGATGAAATCATCAGTTATTTTGCAGAACTGCTTTTAACCTCCAGCTCCTTGGAGAAGCTCAGTATTTCTGAAGGAACAGATTTTTTCCCACTGTGACAGGATCTTATTCTCTATCCCAGGTCTGCCTCATACAACCTCTGTTCCTTTCTCTGCAGGCTTATCTTAGCAGTTACGCACCATTTTGTAGCCATTCTGATTACAAGTGGCAAGGCCAGCAGCATCACAGGGTGGCAGCTCATTTATCTTAGTGGCACATCCACTGCCTGCAGTCTTGTGAGAGGTGGGCATCTTTGATAGATTAACCTCAAATTAGTACCTTGCAAGTGGGAGGCTTATCCCTGATTTGCCATGGGATTCAGAGACTGAAGTTAACTTCTCTGCTTTGCTCCCTTACTCCCAGAATTACCCAAAGTAATTTTGCTCCCTTACTCCCAGAGTATCTTTGATCTCTGTATTAGGGATGATTACAACTTTAGAAGAATGAATTAATTATGCTTTGCTTGATTTCCTCATCTGTAAAGTAGACAAGCGATGCATTTCATGGACATGTTATGAAGTAGTTTGAGAACCTCCCAGAGAAAATATTACAGGAGTGAGAAACAGGGATTTTAACCAAGTTCACCAAAGCAGAAGGTCCTCTAACATTTGTGATTTTTGTTGCTGTTTTTGTGTGGATTAATAATTAAGTATCCTTACGAGAATTAGGAAGATGTTCTCTCTCTTGACTTTTACAGATTCTGAAGGATTTTTTCTACATTTTCCTTTATGTATTTCAGTTCTTTTCCAAATATTGTCTACCTCTGAGAGTAATTATTTTAAAAACAAAATACACATTACTGAAGTAGAAAACCTTGTACTTGTGCTTGTGCTTCAATGAGGTTTTAGGTGTGAAAAGGACAACAAAGTGCGGCTGAATTCATATTTGCTATATGCCAGTGAAGATGTGAATAAACTGGGCTACACTTAGTGCGAACAAAACATAGCCAGAAAATGAGCTGGAGGGATGTAAGTGATATAGTGTGTACAATTTGATTCCATAAGTGTAAAAATTTGCTTTGCTAACATATTAAGTGGACTGAAGGTACACACGTCATACCAAATTCAGCAATTTAACTGTGACACCAACATCTTCTCACTTAGTTTCATGTCTTCTCAGCTACTTTCTTTGACATGGCACAAGGAAGGTGTTCTGAAACCAATTACAGACTGTATGTACATCTACTAGGTTTCACTGTGGAGCGGTTTATAGCAGCAGTTTTTCATGTCCACACTTAGCTTCTGACTCTCCTACCCCGTTGCTTCTGTTGACTGTTTGGCTGCCTGTTTTTCAGAGGGGGCTCCCGATAGCGTTTCCTGAACAGCTGGGCTGCTGATGGGATTTATCCAAATTGAGGTGTTTGTTTTGCCATGCACTAAAAGCACTGGAAGTAGTTGTTGGTGCCATCTGTGCTCACTGAGCTCCTGCAGGGAAAATGTGTTGGATGTGTTTTCATGCTTGTGATGGGTGACCCCAGCTTCGTATCAACTTTTAAACTGGTTTGTGTCCATCCTGGGTTCGGTTTGTTATTACGGGATTATACAAAGTTTTTGCTCTGTAGGGAAGTTCCAGAATTTACCAGGAATATTTCTGTATTCAGCATTTCTGTACAGTATTCTGTATTTGTTTTTGTCAGTATGACCACCTTTAGTAAGTAGTATATGGGACTTCTCTGCTGTCATCACTGCTGACTGTTGATAAGTAGATCTTACTAAACCCATAATGTGACAAATATTCTTGCTTGTGTTAATAGAAACAATAGTGATAAAAAGTGACTTTTTCCATAAGCCCTTCTCATCCATAGAGTTTAAAGAACTTTATAAAGGAAAATAAATTTTATTATGTCCCTCCATAGATGGGGAAATGATGAAAGAAAGATTAAATGGCTTGAAGCCATATTTCACGTAAGAAATAGATGTTGCCATAGACAGGGAAGAGATCCTCTGCATCTTTGTCCAGCACTTTCTTCTGTAAATAGAATTTAGGGAAATTCCTAATCCATATTTGTATGCTACGGCCTTTATAATAAGATTTTTTTGGCTGTGACTGTCTTCAAAATTAAATGAGCAGCAGATTTCCTATTCACATAAATTGCTTCTTAAGCAAATCACAGAGGGAGTTTTTTCCAGTGTGGTTTATTTGCCTGACTCCTTTATGTCTGAGACAGCACACAGCATTTTTCCAGACATTGGAACATCATCTTCTGAATAATAAAAAAGATAAGAAAATGTTATGTTAGGGTCAAGCCCTCAAAATGCTATCATGCAGTTTCTCATCGTACAAAGCACATATCAATAGGAATGATATTTCTGCCTTGCTCAGTCATGCGGTTCCTGATCACAGTTTACATGAAACTTAGCAACATTAGCAAAATACTGACTGTGATTTTTAATTAATTCTGACATACTTGAGCAGTTAGAGAGGAGAAGAGCATTGCATGACCAGGTAGCTCTGTGCAGGCTGTGGTGTGAGTGCCACTGCTTTATAGCGCCCACTGCAGTTCAGACATCAGTGGGTGTAAAAGAATGAGTTCAACAGCTGGTTGCTTGTAAAAATATAAGGTGTAATGTAAAGGACATAAAAGGATGAATAGGAATAGTGACTGGTTCCTAGCTGTTTCATTTGCTTAATGCAGGTGGTGAAGCAATGCAAAATTCAGGGCTGAGAAGCATACTAAGGCTAAGGGTGCAGCAGAGTTTCTGTGTAAAGACTAATTCTGCACTTAATAAAAATTGATAGAATCTGGGGGGGGGGGGGGGGAAGTTTGCTTGTAAACTGAAAAGAGGAGGTGGGGCTTTACAATAGACTGAAGAAGGAAATAGGTGAGGTTACCAAGGGTTAGATTATGTAGAAGCTGGGTTATCAAGGATATAATGAGATAGTGTTCTAATGATAAACTTTCTTGTACACTGCTGAAGAAAAAGCGTGATACAGCACACACATAAATCAGGGGGATCGTTATATCACTGGACTCCCATTCTGGAGACCTAGAGTATACACTAGAAAGAAGAGGTTGTCTTTGAAAATGCAGAGCCTTCAGATCTTCTTTCTGGTACTGCAGGAAGACAGCAGCACATATGTTTGTTTATCTGGCAGGAGGCTGAAGAGCACCATACAAATTCAAGAGAGAAGCTCTCATATGTGCTGGGAGGGAGGAGAAGATGCTCATGAGGGAAAGCCTTATAAATGTGGTGTCCTGTTCTCACTTTTCTCTTTAGCACCATAGAATGCATACAATAAAAAAGGTATGGAATAAAAAAAATCATTTCCATCTTTCTGGAGGTGGGACAATAGACTTGAGAGAAGCAGTACAGAAATAGGACTGGAAAAGGTCTCATAAGCTCCCACAAATCTTCCTCCTGTCCAGAACAGTTGTCATGCAAGACTTTATGTTATAAACTCCACAATCTCCTTATCTATCCCAGTGTTTCACTCTCTTTACCACTAAAAAGGCTTTTCTGAAGTCTAATTTGAATCTTCTTTGCTGTAACATGGGGCTCCCTGAGGATTTATATCCCTAGTGTGGGATTGCAAAGTGTTACTTCATCCACCGTGCTGCCTGTTAGTGCAGATCCACCAGTGCTGTGTCTTTGGCCATCCTGACTCCTGCTCCCTACTATTTCCTTGGGTCAAGGAGGGAAGCATCCTGACTGCTCCAGCCTAGCATGGTGTCTCTGAAAAACGAGCTATTAGTTAATAGTCTGGGAGCTCAGGTTTAGCGGTAACTGCCCTATGTTCCTACGTTGAACCCACATGGAAGGAGCTGTCGTGAGTCTTCATGGTGGAACTGACACTTTCTGGTTTAGTTAAGGTCACAGCTAAGTTTGTATTTAACACGAGATCAGTCATCTCACCAGCAGCTACAAAAAAGGTCAGCTTTGCCTTGCTGTTTGGAAGGGTTTGCAAGTATTTTCCAAAGTCACAACTGGAAACAATCGGGAATAACTCTCAGAGCCCTCTTATGAAAGATGCTTATTTAGGCAATCTGTTCTCCTTGGGGGTATTAGCCCAGCTCTTTGTACTTGATCATGATGTAAACAGTGTGTTATTGCCACACTAAATTGCACTCACGTGAATTTGTATTTTACTTCTGTAGACTGAGTGAAGTTGTATATACTGAATAGCCCCATGGTAATAGATTAGAAACATACAAAAGCCAGTCACTAGCTTAAAGCTTCCATTGTGTTCGCAAATAAACAGTTTTAACTGGGATTTTAGAAGCAGCTACTTAGACCTGTTACCTCCAGTGCCTGCTTTCCCATTTCCAGTAAAATGGGTGCTGATAGTGGGTATCCAGAAAGATTGTATTGTTCAGGAATCTGGAGTGGCACAGGGAGAGGTGGGGAGTATTAAGAGAGTGTGTGGGGAGGAGTTGCTTGTTTAGACTAAAATGGAAATTTGAGAGGTATAGAACAATGTAAAGAGATGAATTATCAAGAGGAGGATTACAATTGTGTGGGGTTTGAAGTCAACAGGACTACTTGCCTGCGTAAATCTTATAGCTGTAAGAACTTCATGGCATACAGTATGGTTTTTATTTATTTCTAATACTGTGTGCAAGCCTACCATGCTATTCTTGTGTTTGTGTAATAATGATTTGTATTCTGAAAGCTGCGGGTACTTATGAGACAGAGTCATTCTTTCTGTGTCTCTCCACTTCGTTGACATTTTTAGGGACATTTTGTACACATCATATTACTCAGAGAAAACACAAATGATCCACTTAGAACTGAAAATAAATAATAAATAATTTGGTCTCCTGTAAATTGGACTTATAAAATAACTTGATTGCAATTACCAGCATTGCAATAATCTTGACAGAATTAGGATAAAATGGCGTTATCATGAGCCATGAGTGAAAATGTGAATACACAGGCATTTGTCTTGAGCTTGTAAAATGCAGAACACCCTTCTCTCCTCTGAAGGGGGATCATGACCCCCAGAAAGTACAGTGACAGCCATTCTGGGGGAGCACCACACTGCTGAGACTGCAACCCAACTCCTGCGCTATCCTTCCTTAGATTGAGGGAAATTATGGCAGTTCTTCCATGGCAGTTCTTCCCATTGCTGACTTGTCCAAGCACATTGCCCTCTTTTTGCATTCCTTTTTTGCTCTCTTTGCAGAGACCTGAGGTTCTTCTGTGAGGACAGGGAAATATGGAGGGTGCAACTTTTCTTTTCATTAGATGTAACTGCAGGTTAATACTACATATAGTTATATGGGTGAGCTGGAGTGTACGACATGGTTGTGACAGCACAACCCAGCTGCAGTCATCAGGTGTTCCACCTCTCTTTTTGCTCCTCACAAGCCCTTCAGTCACAGCAGCAAGCAAGAAACAGAATGAATAAGCTCTATGTCTAGAAGCTTCAGTGGTGTAGAATTATCAGAAGCCACAAAATCCTTAATTTCCACACCTTATTATGATTGCAACTCTCTTTTATTTGTGCCCCTGTGCAAATTATGCTGCTGCAGTCTGGTCCTTTGACAGCATTCAGATACCTCTCCCACATTCTAAAACTCTTCCTCTCTCTCTGGTATATGATTCACGTCTCAGAGAGTGGGGTGGTTGTTGCAGCTTTTCTCTTTTTGAAGAATGGCACTCAGAAATGGTTGTCCAGACAGAAGAATCCATCTTGCAAATCTAGCAGAGCCATTCACCGCCAATAGCCTGTGTGTCATTTCTCACTGTTGCCCTTATCCACTGTGTCTGTCTTAGTGCAAGAAAGGTACAGTCTAGGGTTGATTTTGTCAAGACTAGTCTAGTTTGTAGAGTCTAGGATATTATAGTCCAAAGGGCATATCCCAGTAAAAATCCTCACCAAACAAAATATACAAATGATTGCAAAATGTGTGTATATGAAGCCCAACTCCATCTGACTTATGATCTCTTTGAAATTGGGTCATGATGGGACACATCACTGTACAGCTGCTGTAAGAGGTGCTGTGGAAGAAATTGCAGGACATGGCACATGGACTAGCTGGTTATAAAGGAGGGATAAAAGACATAACTGTCTTTGTATGCACCCATGCGCTAATGCACTTAAGCATGCCCTTACTAATCTTACATGGAGATAGATAAAGAGATAAATAGAGGTGTGCATGTATGTGGGATAAGAGTAAGATACTAAGAAAAAACCCTAGCTATGAAACTGCAAAAAATATACTACTCTCATTGACAGTCATTTCAAGGTTCTTACACTTGCTCTTAACATTTGCAAGGTTGCTTTTCACACTGAAAAATGGATGAGTGTTGCCTTTAATGCTTCTCTTTGGGTGCAAGAATGATATTGGATTCATGCGAGGGATGCAGAGCAGAACAGTGTTGGGTATATTTAGATTCCATTTCATTTTTATTTCATATGCAGTAACATTACAGAGAAGGACTTCGTTCCTCATTTCAAAGAAATCCGTCAGATAAATTGCATTCACTGTGGGGAGAGAAATTTTGTCAAAACCAAGATGAAAGATGCCTTTTTGCAGTGGCCTTGATGTAATAAGGAGCTGTGTTTCCTGGGTGTTGCTGATGGGTGCATTTTTTAACTCTGGGTTCTGCGTGTGGTAGAGTTTTCTTGGTTCTTCCAGCAGACTGTCTGAGAAACCTTGTACTTAGAGCAAGGAGGTCTATGCCATTCTAATTAACTTGATCATAACACGAGTATTTCAGCCAGGCCAACTTTACAGGGATATAACTTGATAAAGCAGACTGAAAAAAACAGCATTTAAAACAGTTTTTTAGAATGCTAGCATTATTAGAATATAAAAAATGCAAGGGAGCACTCATTTAAAGTAGCTCAGGATTATGTCAGCTAAAGGGATTTTGCATTACTATCCCAGGTAAGTGATTCATTACATTTGCCCTTCTGGCCTCTTTAAAGCTGTGGTTTAAAAATGCAGATTTTCACAGGAAATAGTTATAAATCTGATCAGTATTCCAAATTGTTTGGTTGGGCTTTTTTTCCCCCAAGGAAGCAGTGTAACAGCTCCCAGTTGCAATTGTTCAGTCATCTTACCATTTGCTGTTTGTGGTCACTTTTTGCCATACTTAATCTTAGTTTAATTCTTTGGTTGTTTTGATAGAGAGGAAAAAGTCCTTTGATAATGCATCTATACATATATTGTTAGAAAAACCTATTTTCCATATGCTGATTTTTTTTCTGTCTTTTCAGTGAAATAATTCTGTTATCAAAAAATCTCCTCTGAAGTACAAAGCCAAGGCAATACAAGGAGCTGCAGCAGCATTTCAGGAGCCAATGAGACTGGCAGCTTACTGTGAATGTTAACACAATGCTGCTATTTATTAGCTTGGAAATACCATTTGCTATTTTTTCCCTGATCCAAATGTCTTTGGAAATATGATGTAGGGATTTTCCTATTCATCAGCTTTCCATTTCTGCTGTGAATTTGCTTTCTTGCTCCAAGGCTGTGGGGGCTCTGATTGCCAGCAGCACTGCCAAATTTCCTACAAGAGCAAATGTGGATCCTCTGTTTTATCTCCTACACGTGACCTTGGGAATGAAGGAGATAGTGGTGAGTGGAGGTTTTATGAGATGAAGAGATTTGGTCTTACGAATCATTTCTAAAGCAGTGCCTCACCTCAGTTTACATATAGGGATGAAGGAAATCTCACCTTTCTAGAGCACAAGATGATGCCAGTTCTTCTGGTTGCATATACAGCCTCTCCTTTCAGCATGTGAAGACCGCTCATTCTTGCTTCATTCTTGCTCAGAGCCCTGACAGCCCTCTGACCTATTTTCAGAAGTACTTAACATAGAAGAAAATAGGTGGACTGGTGCTTTCTCTGGGAGATTCTCCATTCACTTTGATAATGTTTAATATGTTTCTTTTGTAATTTGGCTCCTGTGCAGCCTTCTACAGGTCATCTGCTCTATCTGTCTAGATCAGCTAGTTTTCAAGAAAATTCTTCACAAATGCTTTACAGCCATTTGCATTGACCTGAAATAGCCAGAAAAAGACAGGAAGAAAAAGAAAAGACAGGGATGTACTCCATGGGGATAAAAGGGATCGAGAGATGGACTATTGGGAGGTTTATGTATAACTTCCCTTCTCTTCCTACTTGTAATGTTAATTTTAGTCTTGACTCTCTTATTGAACTTGACTGTATTAATTTGATATATTCCTGAACAATCCTATTGAGTTTTGAAACCTAGGTCTGGTTGGTGCTCATGTCCTTACTATCATTTCATCATCTGTGGTATGATGGAAATGATTCTGTACATATAAGCCTAATGACCTGAATTTGTAAAGCTAAATAGCAACACTGCTACTGGCATGACTCACTATTATTTTTAGCTCTGAAGGCGAGACTGTGGAGCAAAGGTTCATCTTTCCATACCAGCTTCGTCTTTTGTTGAACAACCTGATGTTGCTGAGAGGTTTAACCTTCATGTTTCTGTTTTTAATCGGACTTCTACAAGATGTCATGCATCTGTTCAGTTTCTTTTCATAATAGGCTCGCTTCTTGATAGAGTGGCTCTATGCTCGTCTTGTACAGCACAGGTCCTTGTTTAATATTTGTAAGGATAGAGGCTTCGCAACTTGCACTGTTGCTTGAAACAGCCAACCGAGAAAAGGTGACTGATTTAACTGAAACAGCAACACAGAAGTGTTTGGATCAGGTTTGTGCTAGTCAAAGCATAAATATTTTCCCCCTTGCCCTTTAGGACACTAACTATTTTATGTTTAAAGAACATTTTTCAGAGGTGAAACATTTGGTAGTACTGATACAATAAAGGAAGAGTCATATTTTCCTGTGGGATAATTGATCCAAACTGATTCAGTTTGGAAAATTACACTGATTTCTGAAAGCTCTTGCTTCTAGTCTTGCGGAGTGCTGCAAAGCCTGGCAGGTCGCATGGCCTCTGCATTCCTGATGGGGTTACCTGGTCATTAAAATCCCCTGTGGCACCCAAGCTGTTCCAGTTTCTAACACTGAATTTCTAAGTAAAGTTGAGTGGTAATACTGTCAGATTTGGAAATAAAAAAACATGCTTACGTGTTAAAAAAGCAGTTAAGTGACTTCAGAGGTTAAGAACTGCTTTAGAATTGGCTTAAGCACTGAAGGAAACTGAAAGTCCACAAACTCTCACTGAAACAAAGGCCCTGAGCTACTCTGAGGGTACAGGGCAGACAGAGAGGGGCTACTGCCTTTGGGATACTTGCTAAGAGTATAACCAAAGCAAAAACCTGCATTCAGATTGCATGGCTTTTAGGTCTTAAACTGTAGCCCAGCTCATAGTGGTGATGCAGGATATTTCATAAGGAGGTTACTGCTTGCATGTTAAGTTGAAGAAAAGATTACTCATATTTTTTTTTGCTCACAGTGGGGAGATAGACATACAGAAACCTTTTCCTGAGAAAAAAACCCACCAAGCAACCAAAAAAACCTCAACCCCAACAAAAAATAACCCAATTTACCAGTATTTAAATTTAATTTGGATTATTTCGTAAGAAGAACATATGATGGTGAATGTCAACCGAGAGGTACTAATATGTTCTCTGTAATCAAGCCTTGTTCTGCTACATATGGAAGATTCATTTCAGCCAAAAAAGGGAAGTAAGGGCAGGGAATAAGGAATATGGGGCAAGAATGTGCCTTGCATTATAGGGGATTGCAAACTCAGATAAAGTAAGATGCAGACTTTGTGTCAAAGAAGTTAGGTATGTAAGTTTAAAGCTTGCTCTAGGCAGTTTTAACTCAGCCAGCACTTCCAGCAGCTGAAAACCAAAAGTGACACTGACCTTAGCAGACTTACAAGGGTAAGCTTAGCACAGGGATGAATTATTTCTTGATCAGTGTATAAGGCACAGTCCAGTATTCCTTCAGTATTGATTATGGATGTTTGTTTTATCCCAGAACAAACGTACCGATTGTACATAGGGGAAGCAGAATCAGTCTTTTTATGTATTTGAGCTCTTCTGTATCCATAATATGATATCTTGGGGCACACTGAAGCACTGAGCTTACTCTATGCCTCTCTCTCCTTGTCTTTTTTGACTCATTTCTTTGTAAAGCTTTAACGCACAGAATAGGAAATACTGTTTTTTTTGGGAAGGATCTGCACAACCAGCCTTTTGGCCAGCTTGTCTTTTTCCTGGCCTTGTTGCATTCATGTCCAGGAATGCTTCATGACCTTTGTTTGTGCACATACAATTGCAGTTGTGCACCGAGTCTTCAAGTATCACAAGTGGCTGCTTTGAGGTTGTCAGTGTTCAGAGATAGAGTGGTGGCAATTTAGCTACAACGTCACTATTTTTAATTCATCCTCTGTGTACTGAATCACTGTACCTCTTGCTAAATCTGTCAGGGTCCGTGGGTGTTAAGTGCTGCTAGGATGTAAATCGTTTTTCATGAGGAGCCACTCAGAGTCAGGAAATAAAGTGCCATGGTAGGAACAGAGCTTGGTTGTACCCTCACAACACGAATTGTAGTGGTTTCTACTAGAGGAATTGGGCAGCTCTGGAACCACACCATAATCCAAGCCCTTTTCCAGAAGGTCATAAATTGTGACCCAGTGGACAGAGCCCTTTGTTTTCTTGAGCTAACAGAATGCTGTCAAAGTCAAAATTTTCAAAGATATTCTAAGCTTAATAATATTATAAGCTTAATACATTAAATGCTTGCGGTTAAAAGAAATACACAAAAACCAAACACAACCACAAAACCACACCAAAAATGTTATTTGGTACGTTAGAGAACGTGACAGCTGAAGCATCCCTTCTAGCTCTTGTGCTGAGTGACTTGCTGGGTTCAGAGATACTTTCGCACATGCTACTTTGCCCATCTGTTCTCCCTGCTTTCTCAGACCCCCTGAGCAGGCAGAGAAGCAAAACTCAAAAGATTTCTATTCTCTGCTTGTCAGGGAAAAGAAATGGTGTCAACTGCAATACAATGCTTGGACACAAAAACCTGAGCTGGCAGGAAAAGAAGCAGATAGTACCCCTGACACACGCAAGGCTGGTTCCAGAAAGGCTCCAGCCACCTTTGTTTTAGCAGTGGTCATTGAGTTACAGACCTGGATGCTAACATTTTTTTGACAGTTGTTTTTTTTGTTTCTCTGTTAAACATTTGAATTAGGTATGTAACACTGTGGTGGGAAATGGATTAATTTATAGCATTTTCTTTAACAGCATGGCCTTTAAGGCAATAACATGTTGTAAGACTCAAGGTCTTTGTGAGCTAATCTCTGTTGACAGCACATGATTGATTTAATTTTGCAGATGGGACAGATTTCCTTGTTGTGTCTCAACCTGTCTTTTGATTACTTAGCCACTGACTAACCAAAAATGTTAATATGGATGAATGCTCACACATATGCCTTACACATATGTGAACACCCACTCCTTTACAAATTGCTTGAGGAAAAAATATCCTTGTACACAGTAATCCTGTTCTTTATACATGTGTAATACAGAATGCAAAGTTATGCAGCCAGAAATAGCAGCCGGGGTTGGAAAAGTTGACTTATAAAAAAAAACAACCCTCAAAAATGAGGATTGAATGGTTGCATATTCAAGACTGCTGAGTACAACAGGGATTTGTACTTGGTTATCGATCCTTCTTCCTTCAATAGGTCATCACTTGTTAGCTCCAAATCTGAAGTCACTTTCGTCTCAAGGCCACCTTTTCCTGTACTCTTATGGGATACCAATCTGTCTGACAGCCCTAGGTGACTCGACACTAATTTCTAATAATTATTGGCAGTTTTGAAGGAAAAGATAGCACTGACGAGGCCAAGATTGTTCTCCTGTCCCTGAAAGTTTTACAGTTGTCACATAAGGCCTCTGCTGCAGTCTCTTCTGTGCATTTTCTGAATGTTACATGGTTCAGTGAAGACTACAGGAGTTATGATTTGGATTGCACCAGAGGTAGGATGTCACAATTAGGTAGAGGAATTCAGTTTCCAAGTTTTCCTAGAGATACTGTATAGTCATTGAAAGCGTTTTAAAATACGAGATTTTGTTCAGTATTCAGTTTTCTTAATGCCAATTGGTATTTCCGTTTAATAGACTTTTGCTGTGTAGGTGTTAGCACAGAATCACAGCATCCCGAGGGTTGGAAGGGACCTCAAAGATCACCTAGTCCAACCCCCCTGCAAGAGCAGGGTAACCTAGAGTACATCACACAGGAACTTGTCCAGGCAGGCCTTGAATATCTCCAACGTAGGAGACTCCACAACCCCCCTGGGCAACCTGCTCCAGTGCTCTGTCACTCTTACAGTAAAGAATTTCTTCCTGATGTTAACGTGGAACCTCCTATGCTCCAGTTTACACCCATTGCCCCTTGTCCTATCACTGGATATCACTGAAAAAAGCCCAGCTCCATCATCCTGACACCCACCCTTTACATATTTGTAAACACTGATGAGGTCACCCCTCAGTCTCCTCTCCTCCAAGCTAAAGAGACCCAGCTCCCTCAGCCTCTCCTCATAAGGGAGGTGTTCCACTCCATCATCTCTGTGGCTCTGCACTGGACTCTTTCAAGCAATTCCCTGTCCTTCTTGAACTGATTTTTCTGCCCTGCCAGATCTTGTAGCTTACAAAACTTACTAGGGAAGACCCTTGGTCTCTCTGAAGGCTATATTGTAACTGCAGCTTATTTGGACAACAATGGCTTGCATATCTCTTAGGTTTCAGAGTTTGTTCTCTAAGCATTTTGTTTCCCATTTAATGTAACGTCTCTGCCTGTGCAAAAGAGCCATGACACACGAGGTGGCATCTTAAGATCAGATGTTACTAACATGAGAAAAAGCACTGGAGACCATTGGTTTAATCAAAGGACTTCATTTTCAGAAGAGGCCTACCTCTAATTACTACCATCTTTCAAAACTGGATCCTGACCAAAGACACCTTAATAGTATGGCACCATTAGTGGGGAATGATTTCTGGCCACTGTACTGAAATCCCTTTAAAATGCGACCATCTGCCCAGAGTTTTTCAAAGGCAGGAGATATTAATGACAGGATATTCTGGCAGCCCTGGATTTATATACAGCCCAATGTGGCCCTTCATGTTTACAAAACTGATGTTGGTTGGAATTTATGTTAACTACGTAGTTAAATAGTGCTTTGTTTTCTGAACCTTTACCTTTGCAGAAGAGTATTAGACAAAAGGAGTAAATTTTAAGAGACAATTCAGCACAAATTTGCATGAAAAAGGTACTGTTGCTACAGGGTGTGTTATGAACTGTTATATAAATAATCTGTTTTTAATCAGACTCTAAATGTCTGTTTATGCAATGTAGCATTTAGAAAATATAGCATGGTTTTTAAGACTGACAATACTTTATTGCGTTCAGCATCTTTGTTTTGTACAGAAGAACATTTTTCACTTAACATAGCTCAAAACCTCAATGCAAATACCAAGAGACACACATTGTGTACAGACTGTATTTAAATATAAAGTTCAGTTGTGTAATGAGTCAGCTACAACCAGGAATATATTCAATCTGACAGTTTGCTAGTGATTGTTCTCCTATGCCTATATGGTATAAAGGTTATTTGTCAATAGATAATGCTGTATATGCTATAAGTTGAGTGAACAGAGACAAAAAGGTTTCTAAACGGATACATTTTAAGAACTGGAAATACACATCAAAGCTACAGTCTGATCCCATAGCTACAATCTGATCCCATTAGCCAAGCCCATGAGAGGACTATTCTTCTCTTCAGCCACACTTGGGATTCTCTTACTTCATCTGCAGAACTGTTCACAGACCTGAGTGCCTGCTTACAAGGGCAGTGCCTATGTCATCTTGCATCTGAGTTAGCATTGCCATCTGGGAAGGCTCCTTAGGCAAAAGATCTGACTGTTTCAAATGATAATGGTACAGAATAGATATAACATGTAGAAGATGGTATTTCATCCTTGAGCATATGTCTGTGTAGGCTGAAGAAATGAATGGAGCTGGTCTCCTGCCTCAGTTTCCTCAATGCCCTGTATGTATTTTAGTCAACATTCTGGTTTTATAAAGAGCCATTCACACATCTGGTTTCTTTCTGTTCCATTTCTGACTCTTCGAAAGTTCTGCCTTATATAATGGGTCTGGAGTTATTGAGTTATTGATTTAAATATTTAAATTGTGAAATACCTGAAATAAAGCATATTTTACTTTAGAAACATCCTCAGAACTCTTGAAGACCAACCTTTCTATGTCACTGTCTTCTAAATCTCCAGGAAGGAGGAACTGATCACTTGTCGCTTCCAGTCTATCCTTGTACTGGGTACAGATCTTTGAGATGCACTGAGGTCATTGGCAATCAATCCCATATTCATTTTCCAATAAAAGCATTATTCTGATTGGTTTTCAGTAGTGTTTTACATTGAGAACTGCAGATGTGAACCATACACTTTGGCCTTCACCTTTTTAACCTCAGTTTGCTCTTGTACATCTGTCTAATCTGTAGACATGTCCAATACTAGAGCTTTCTGTGAAACACGATACTTTCAAAAAGGCAATCTTTGACCATGAATATTCCCCCTTCTGCATTAAGCAAGAGTGCAATATGGCTAAATTTTTTCTTGATGCATTTGTTCTCATTGAGAGAATTCCTATAGGAAAACCTAGTTTGAGATATGAGCCTTCTGTTTCATTCTGGTAACATTAAGTTTTGTGATAGCAATCATATTCCATACACGAGAGCTCTGCAGAAGAGGTGAAATGCTAACACTCATTGTCATCCACATCTGCTGCTGTTGCAGGTCTTGTCTGTGGAGAAACTGCAGCTGCTGTGGCCATAAAGGGGCAGTTGCAAGCCAGGGTAGAACCTTCTCATGTCAAGATTTGGAAGATCAGCTTGCTTTTGAGTCCTGAAACACATGTGGCATGCTGGGTTATGGGGAGTGTGTTCTTCTTTCTGTTAGTTATAAATGCTGTGGCTTTCTTTTCTGTCATCACATGCTGTGTGATACAGTAGTTGAGACAGAAGATGAGAAAGATGTAGTATGCTTTTGGCCATGACTTCACTTCATAACTGACTTAACAGAAGAAGTATTTACAATTACAGAAGCCATGTGGATATCAAGTAAAGAATCCAGAATACACTCCAGACTGTAACAAACTACCTACCACTTGCCTCTGATGGAAAACAATCTTCCGAGTGTATCAAATCCATTAAAATATTTTCCTTTCCAAGGATTCATTTCTCCATTGGCCAGACTTGGGAATCAAGATAGCTCAGTAAGTTTCATCTGTGTGTTTAAGATGATGGATGTACAAAGCAGAGGTTCAGTTGTATTTCACAGGAGACAGAAAACCTTGTGGTGTTCCCTGGAAATTTATCTTCTCTTGTTATACAGGAGAGAATTGAATCTTACCAAATTACACCAGGGAGATGTTTTCAGAGCAGAAGACCAGCTGCCTGTTCTGATCCTATGTGAAAGTCTGAGGGGAATGGTTTAAATCAGGGTAGTGCAAACTAAGCTCTCCACTTTAAGTCTCATGTTTGACTCATTAACACCTGATAGTCAGCTGTAACAAATTGCACTGCCTTGCCTAGCCCAAAGTACCCCCCATTTCCTTTTTTTTGCTATTTATCCATATACATCTGAGTCTGTTGCTATGTAGGTAACATTTTAAGATGGAGTCCATTTTCAGTTACTTCTGAATCCTATTAGTTAGCTTGGGGCCAACTGGATGGAAAGCAGCTCTGTAGAGAAGGAGCTCCGGGTCTTGGTGAACAAGCTCACCCTGAGTCAGCAATGTGCTTTTGCAGCAACCAAGGTCAACAGCATCCTGGGCTGCATTAGAAAGAGAGAGAGTTTGGGGCATGTTTCATGGGAGGAGGGGCTGAAAGAGCTGAGGCTATTCAGGCTGGAGAAGAGAAGGTTCCAGAGAGGTCTTACTGATGTATAAAATAACCTGAAGAGGGATGGCAAAGGTGACAGAGCCGGGCTCTTTTCAGTGTGGAGATATTCAAAACCTGACTAGATACAGTCCTGGGCAGCCTGCTCTAGCTGACCCTGCTTGAGCTGAGTCATTGAACTAGATAAGAAGATCCTTTACGACCTCCACAGTTATTCTGTGATATGCCATGTTGGAGGGAGCCTCCCTGTCTATCAGTCCTGCCTAAGGACACAGGAAGTGTGCGAGACACTTTCTTATACAGACAATACATAGTTATGGAATGAGTATGATGCACAGGTTATGTCCAAAGCACTGTGGACCTGCCGCAAGCTGGGTGCAAGGCTAGGGTGTGTTTCTACCATGCAGAGGCAGCTGAAGATCTGAGACACACTATTTTAATTTTTAAGTGTATCCAACAAGATTTGTATGTATATCACAGACATGTGGACACTTCTGCTCATGTTCGAGTCTGAATGATTCCAGCCTGAAACTATGGCCAAAGAAATCTACCTTTCCTCCCCGTCCTTCCATATCTCTTCTAACTTTAGTCCAGAATGAATGCAGAACTTGATCAAAATGAACCAATTTAGCAATCCTTTCAATAGAGTTAAAGGTTTGTAGTGCAATGTAAGTAAAGAGAATAACTCTTAAAAAAAAACAAACTATAAAGACATTATGTATGGCAGTGCTGTTACGGTCTGTTTTTGCTGTTATCATCACTGTTACTGCTCGTATGACTGACATTGTTTTTAACATAGTCTGGGTACTATTCTTAGCTGAAATTAGGAAGAGCTTGTTGCGTTGGTGTCTTTATGAACACACAACATGACCGTATGCTGCCTTGGCGCAAGTAGGACCAAACTGCTCATATTCTTCAATGTCCTTGTGTTGCAGCTTTCATTATAGGAACAGATGGCTTAGCAGGAGTGTTCCCAGCTTGGTTAAGCAAAGATGCAGAAGGTCATATGAACTGGCTTTCATTGGAATATGCTGGGTATTACAGTTAGGTGTTGTTTAACAATCACTCCTAGATGTACTTTCCCTCCATTGCACTGATAGAATCAAGGGTCTCTTAGATGTGAGAAGCATATATGGTACACAAGTTAATTGAATGATTTCAAGAAGTAACATGCAAAATGACTGATTTTGTAGACATAATTGCATTTTGAGGCATTTCTTCCCATCTCTGATTCTGAATATGCAGAGACATAGCTCTTTGTACAGCAATAAATTGACTGCTCTGTTGGCAGCACCTCACAGTTGATTACATAAAAGCCACTGTGGCCTTGAAACCTCGAATCTGGACAGAGGCATAAAGAAACAGTTGTATTTTAAGGTCCTGATTCAGTGAGCTCGGTTCAACAGTGACAAAAGATTGCTGTTATTTAAATAGATATTAAATGATCTTACAAATGTAAAACAATTTTTCAGTTGCTCAGGTGTCTCAGTCACATACGGTCTCCTCATGGCTGTTTGCAAAGATGCCAGTTTTGGATGAGATCTTGGAAGCTGAATTGTGCTTGGTTGTAGAAGTTAACTACTTGGGGCGGCAGAGGTGCTGCTGGGCCATGGGAGAAATCTGCAGTCCCCCTCAGTGTACTGTTACTTTACTTTTGAGCACCTCACATCCATGCCAAAAAGAAAATCCTTTTTATGCTTTTTAGACTATATTCACTCATGTTCTCTCGCCGTATTTTGGCCTTGCTACTAGATGTATAGTATAGTAGATACATAATTTATGTCAGCACATGATTGCTTGCTGAACTCCTTCCTGAAACCTGAGGCAAAAAATGATAGGCACAGATCTGCAAAGTGGTTTTATCTCACTTTCTCCTTTATTGATTTTTGCATTAGATTGATCTCCATTCTTTGCTTTGTTCTGATGTGTATTTCTTGGTTTCCTAATTTTCTTCGTAAAACTTAAATATTTACTCACAGTTCTGTATATATATATATATAAAGAGGAAAGAGATGTCAGTGAAGAGACTAATGACTAGAGGGAGAGGAAAGGTGCTTTGGAAAACATGTTTCCAGTTTGATTTCTAGATTTTGCTTCTGGTTCTAACTATTAAATCTTTGCAAACTTTTAACTCCTGCAACCTTGTTAGGTTATATTCCAAATCAATTGCACCCTCTGGCCAGCATGCTGTTAAAGGGACATTTTCCAGTTCATTACTGCAGCAGAGACAATACAGCAGACTTTGTGAGGAAGGCTTTGCGTGACTGCAAGATGGTCCATTTTTTATAATTATCTTAATTGGTTTAACAAAATGTATTTCTTTTCCCTGCAAATGTTGCCTTGGTGTATCCTGAAGGCAGTCACAGCTACAGCACTGTTACTGCTGCTCTGAAAGTCACAGCTGAATGTCAGTGGGAGTCAAAGTAAAAGGTGCAATAGAAATGTTATGAATTATTATTAAGATACATGAGAAAGCTCTGCAGGGAGGAGCAGGAACATCTTGGGAAATGGGCTGCAGTCAGCCATCTGGGAAAGCTGGAGACAGAATGTTAATAGAAATGTTGTTTTTAAAAATCACCATGACATCAACATTTATATCAAGTGCTTTGTGCTGGAGCTGGTTATATAACTGTGATTATATTAGGTGTGATGAGCAGCTGTGTAGTCAGGAGGAGCTGTGCTGTCTTGGGGAAGGTGGAGTTGGTAGTAATGCCTGTAGCTAAAGCTGCTTCAGTAGGTGTCCTTGTTTTCAGTGCCCTGTGACTTTATAACCATTCAGCTGAATTTTTCCATTCTTGTTTTATCTCTGGCTACATAGTTTTGGATTTCAGGGAATGTTAGAACAAGGTTTTTAAAATACCCAATTGTGCCCCACGTGTTACTGTTTTTTTGGTATTAATTCATTATTAGAATTTGCAAATGCTCAAAAAAGCATTTAGGTGCTTACAAAAGCGTCTCAGTATTCCTATATGGCATGTTACCCTGCCCCACACATTTGGAGCATTGGGTCGAAGGAGAGACGTGTAGCTCTCATCTTTGTAACCTAAGGGAAGGAGTAACTGGGCTTGAGTTTGAGGCAGGAACTACCCTTCTGCCCAGACAGTGCTGGTCAGAACAGAGCTACATAAAGCATCAGGTTGCCTTCTCAAAGTCATACTCAATTAAAGTTAAAGGCACACAAGAAGAGGTTGGAAGGACACTGGACTGCAAAAGTTAAAGGCATACAAGAAGAGGTTGGAAGGACACTGGACTGCAAAACCCCTCACATTACAAAATGCTGAAGTTAAGCTTCCTCAACAGTTATTCTTATGTCTTATATCTGAGGCCATTGTAGACATTTGTGATCTTTCTCAAGAGTATAATTTATTTTAACCAGGGTTGCCTGTGTAGAGTTCTTTTGGATATATGGAGAAAAATAGCTTCAAATTACCAGTGATATGGTTGCACCAGTTTGATATTCCAGAATGGATATGGGGTGTAACTGGTATGGGTTCTAGTAGGATATTTACTTCAGTTATAAAAAAGAAAAATCCAGAACTGAAGTCCCCTAGCATACAAGAGAAGCATCTTGGGTGAGTATGGTAAATACCATACATAATCTAGTAATCAGTCTGGTATGTGCTTGGCAACATTTTCCTCCACTAGTAGGAAGAGAAAAGGAAATGTCCCAGTTCCAGCCCAAGTAAACTAAAACAAGTTCTTGTCTTCATGAAGTAAAGCCCCTCTGGCAAAATTTCTTGGTTAGAAGAATGATAGTTAAGCATAACAACATACAAAGTCCTTATATAGAAAGCATCTTCTCAAAAACAGCATAAACAACTTAGAAGTAGTTCAGAGACTAGAACAAGTGATGAATATTTCAAGTACTATTGGAGATACGAGATACAAACATACTATAATCCCTTTTCATCCTCTAAGCAATAGATGCTTTAAGGCAGATTTCTTCTAAAAAGCCATGAAGAAATAGGATATAAAAGCAACCTGGTCTAGTGGCAGGTGTCCCTGCCCGTGCCAGGGGGTTGGAACCGGGTGCTCTTTAAGGTCTCTTCCAACTCAAAGCATCCTATGAAGACACAGATGCTAGTCTGTAGTAGTGTATTTTTAATATTTCATATTCCTAACACCATTTTGCAGGTCAGCTGTCTAGGGAACATGAGAGAGTCGAGCAAGATGTTGAGAGGTCTGAGATAGCTCTGTTGTCTTCTCTAAAGAGCTCTGCTTTCATCCATCTGGCAAGGCAGCCGTGATGCATATAGAACCTGTGTATGCACAAGCTTTGTATGTAAGGAACAAGCTGTATGTTTTCTTTTGCAAAATCCATTTAAAAGTTTATGTCTATTCTACTACCTTTGTGTATTTATACATTAATATCTGGTTGCAGAAGGCTCTCTTGAGTCATGGGTATTGCTTCTAGCTACTCACTGAGACTGGAGAGTTGCTGCATTTTTAGGTGAGGCAACTGTCAGTCAAAGTTGTTCTCATCCCAGTCTGGTTCTTGTCCTTCCTCTGCACGCTTTCCATTTTGGAAGGGGCCAGTTATGCCATAAATTAAATCTTTTCACAAAGCCTTACACTGAAATAGCATTTGGGTTTACACCAAAGCTGCTGCTGCTGCTTGGAACTCAATTCCTCAACTGTAATTATTTCCATTAATTTCTGTGTCTGTTTCAATAGTTTTTCTTCTCTAGCAAGGTGTCAGAGGCTCCCTCTGGAGGATACATTAACTTCATTTAGCTTTTGGCTTTTTAACTATAAAGATGAATAAAACAGTACCTGGTAAAATTGAAAGCCCAAATCAAAAGAAACAATAATAATAGTAGTAATAATGCAGCTGTTGTACAGGAGCAGCAGTGTAGACTCATACTGAAGAGGGAAAAGGCAATTTCTTGGAGGGATGGCTGAAGGATTTGCAGCACAATATAAGTCAATTTAACACATTTGTACACCATTGCTATTGAGCAGTATGCACAGATAGGGACAGGACATGAGATTTACTGAGTGAAAATGCATCCTTTCTCTTTGATTATCTAAAAAATTAGACCTGTTATCTCAGCATGGGAAACTATTTTGACTTTTGACCTTTTTTTGACCTTTTCTATTTAGAATTGCAATGTACAGTGTTTTTTTTTGAAATAATGATGGAGTCTGTTGTGCTCAAAAAAGCATCGCTCAGTTCCCATTAGTTACTTCTTTTGTGTTTATTTTTTTCCCAGGCTTTCCAAGCATATGTAAAATAATTCAGCAGTTCAATTCTGCTGTTTGTTAGGAATCCATCTGGCAAAGAGTCTGGATGCAGGAATTTAAAGCTAATGCATTTCATCTTGTGGTCGACGAGCGTGCACAGCCTGCTGCCGCAGCTCAGCTGCCACTCACTACCTGGGTAAGGCACAGAAGCTTGATTGTACAGACACCAGCTTAAACAAGGCTCCAGGCAGCCTCTGCCAGCCTAGGAGACAGGTTTGACATCTCTCCCAGTTGCTAAAGCAAGGACTGGTTTTAATTAGTGTTGTACCCATTTCCACACACAGAGATGATGCTGTCCAGTTCATCTGTTTACTGGAGGGCATGAACAAATATTAGAGAGGTTTCAGGTTGAAAGCTGCACTCCCCACTCTTCACAGTCTGGCTTTCCCCTTCCACTCTCTGGTACTGAAAGCTTCCCCCACACATAGCTGTCATAATTTACAGCAAAATCCCTTGAAATGGCCCACTGGGTTATACATTTGGCACATTTCCACTGGCTGGTGGATGTTTGAAGAAGTCTAGTGTCTACAATGTAAATACAACAAAAAGGGAGGGATGATTGTGGGTTATTACTGGATTTATACACAGCCCTGATTCTCATGAGGATTTCACAGTTTCACTGAAGTCTGTAACAGTAGGTGACTGTCTTGGTTTCAGCTGGGATAGAGTGCAGTGCTGTGTTTTGGCTTCACTATGAGACGAATGCTGATAACACACTGATGTTTTAGCTCTTGCTTAACAGCCCTTACCCTGATCAAGGACTTTTCAGTCTCTCATGCTCTGCCATGTGAGGAGGGCCACAAGAAGCCAGGAGGAAGCAGAGACAGGACACCTGACCCAAACTAGCCAAAGGGACATTCCCTACCACAGCACGTCATGCCCAGCATAGAGACTGGGGGGAATAGGCCAGGAGCCACTGATCACTACTTGCATTGGGCTGGGTATCACTCAGCGGGTGGTGAGCAGTTATGCATCACTTGGTTTTCTTGGGTATTATTCCTCTCTCTCTTTTTGTTATCTCCCTTACCATCATCATCAGTATTATCATTATTATAATTTTACTTTAATTTTGATTACTAAACTTTTCTTATTTCAACCCATGAGTCTTACCTCTTTCCAGGTCTCCTCATCCCATAGGGGTAGTGGGGGACAGGGAGTTAGCAAGTTGTACTTAGTTGCCAGCTGGGGTTAAACCACAACAGATTAAAATACTTCAGAAGCTTATTCCCAAAAGAGAAAATATATTGCACAATGTGTAACTTACCAAAATAATGTAATTCTTCATTATAGTTATAAATCACAACATAATTTCCTCCCTGGTTTGGGTATGCTGTATTTCAAAAGTAAGTGTGACAGATGTGTTTTTTGGCATCAGATTAAGTTTACCTGATTGCTGATTAAATGAATTCTTTAAAATGCTGAATTCATCCCACTTTGGAGTATCTGTTCTTGTACTTCCTGCATGTCATATAGAACAGCTGGTAAAGTTGAGACAGCATCCCTTGCCACTGAAGAGAAAACTGAGGTGCTGGAAGCCAGAAATGCACACTGGGGCTTTGAGAAGTAGCAGGTTGCTCCATTTTCCCATTGATTACAGTCATTTTACTCCAATCTTCATTCCATTTCCAATTAGGCCTATACAGTGTGTGCTGTATGCGTGATTGTATCTATGACATAGAAAACATGCTGAGTTTTAAGATGTGCAAGGGCATTCGTATGTACAGTTATTTTCACTAAGATAGCTGCATTATAAGGCATTATATCTAGTAAGGCATCCAGTAAGCTATAGAGTGGATTGTTTTATGAAGTGCTGGACACAGGAGAGGAAATGAGCTTTTGTATTCCCCTCAGAGAATCAGTCACAATTGATAACATTGCCTAGTTGGCATTTTGTATGAGGAAGTCCCTCTTCAATTGAGCTGAAGCAGTTAAGTTTAAACTTGCAATATAAATGAATTAGCTAGGCAGGAAGAAGGGCAAAGTTCCAAGAAGAATCCTTTAACCCTCTGTTTTGATTGTAGCTAAAGCCCAGAGTATGCTCATGTACCTGAATGTGTATGTGTCCATGTGGTGTGTAGGCTCTGTCTTTGCCTGCAGCTCCTTTCTGAGTTGCTCTTGAGGTACAGAGTTGTGTTTACTGAGTCAAGCCCAATCCTAGCACAGCAAAACATTCAGGTTGCTCCTCCAGGAGACTGCTCTGACAAGGGGTAATAAATGATATTGGTCCTTTTAATGGCTGAGTAATAGCAGGGCGAAAGGGGAAGTTGCCTGTCTCATGTTAAGACAGGTTGGCATTTATCCCTTGACACTGTTGTATATACATGTCCTGTAGCCTTTCCCTTAAACTTAACTTTATCAAAGCAATATAAAGTTATCATTCCTAGTTTCAACATGATACTGATAGGGCAGAAGATGCTGCATCTTATGAGAGCAGTAGGTCTAAATGCAGGGAGGACAGGCACGTTTTGTGAGTGGGAAAGATCTGTCGGTCAAGCCATACACTTGACACCATATAGCAATATCTCAGCACAGGAACTCAACACTTGAGGAGATCACTCCCACCTGATGTGTGATGATTGATGCATCTTTCGTGAGCAGCATGTGGGCTATGAAATGGCTCGAGTTAGAAATCAGGAGCAGGGATATTTCTTTTCATACTGGGGACAAGTATTTCTTAACAATAAGACACATCGGATCAATGGAAGTCTCTCTGTTTCCAGGTACTTTAAGATATTCACAGAAAATTAATTGCAGGTGAAGAAATTCCAGAAGGGACCTGTGGGTTTTTCCAGAAACATGAAAAGTTAATTAAAAGATTAAAAATTTCAGGCCATAGTTAGGACAGACTACATAAAAGACAACCAAGTGTGGCAAGATGCTTTTTTCTCTTTGGATTTTATAGCCTGGACTCCAAGGCCTCAAGGTGAATGGCCTTTTAAGTGGAAAGCAGCTGGGCCTGGTGAAGAATAAATGGAATAAGTAGGGTTTTGAGAATGTGTTTAAAAGGAATGGGAAAATGGACACAAACGGGGAAAAATGGGAGGATAGGAAGGTGTCATAAAAAGATAAATTCCAGCCTGAGAAAAACAAAGCAGCCAAACATATATCTTGGGGATAATGCAGAAGAGTAGGGCACAGAAAGAACTAAGAGTAAGGATGTGTAGTAAGGAGGAACAGGATGAGGGGCTTGAACTTCTCAAAGACAAGAAAGGAAAGCAGTGAAGGGAACTGGGGTTGTTGCAAAGGTTGTTATTCTTAGGAAAACAGTAAAACTGGCAATGATGAAGAGCAAAGGGGCAGGATAGTGTAATGGTCAGGAAACTGGTGCAGAGACCATATCAATGTTCTTCCACCAGCACCAACAACAGTCAAGCTCAGAGTTTTATTTTGAAACTGGTTGTGAGTTATCAGAGGCCAAGAATACTCATGAGTTTCATGGATAATAAACCAAGGCTCTTAGTCTTGCCTGGTCCAGCCAGGCCTGCAAGAATTGTCTGACCTTCCTAAACCAGTTCATTTCTGGTCTCAAATGAGGTTCATGGCAGTATCAGATTATGAAGAAAAGAAGTCTTTCTCAGGTGGTCAGAAACTGAAAATAGCAATATATTTCAGCGTAGTCAGCTCATTTTTAACCTAATTTAGTAAGGCATATTAGACAGGGTACTATGAAGTACCCTGCCATTAAGCCTGTGCTGTTTATAACCTACTTCTGTTTGTCCCAGTACCCCTCATGTGAACTGGTAACATATATGCCTGTCTTCATTATAGAGTAATCTGTAGTCTGGTTCTAGGAGTATAAAACCATTTATAATCCTAAGATTAGTACTGGCATGCTGTAGTCACAATAGCTACTGAAAGGCCATGCCTACTTAATAAGCTGCTTAAGTAACTCAGCATTTTGGGCTACATTTAAAGAAAGAGGCTGTAGATGTAAAGTGTAGATACGATAATTAGAAAGAACATAATTGTCCAAATAACCCAGCAGCTCTTTCAAGTCAGAAAGCTTGATGTGCCGCTTGTATCAGTGGAGACTGCAATTCACTAAACACTGGAAAGCAGGCTCGGAAATCTGTGCAGTTATAAATGGAAATGGCTGAGCCAAATATTTTGTAAAAACAAAGTAAGATTTGAAAAGAAAGACCCTGAATTAAATCAGGCAACCCATTATGTGCATGGCTGGAGTCTATGGTGTAAGGAGGGAGCCAGGCTCCTGCATTTATTTAAGCCTCCTTACTATATAATTCAGGGTAGCGAGGTGAACTAAGGATGAAGCATTAGTTTCAGCATAGAATTTTTATTCCGATCACTGGAGCCTAAAGTTATTAAAAGAACAAACACAATTATGACATCCTAAGGGACTGGCACACGTATAAATCTGGATATGCTGCCTGCTTCTTGCAAAGCATATGTATGGATCTGTGTACTGCCTGCTTTTTATTTTAGCTAGGTTTGCTGCAGCTGTTGCTCTGAAAAGAACCATTTAACATGCTGGGGAAAGAGAAGCTGCAGGAATCCTCAAATTAATATCTACTAAGAAAAATAAGTTTTAAATAAATTGCTTATTTGTGTGGTTAAAACTCTTGTCTCTTCAATAGGAACAAAGAACCGTCACTTTGCTAGTTCTAGACCTTTCCTAGCTCCCAGTTAATCAACTTACAGTACCATAAAAATTTAATAACAGCTTATTCTTCCTCTAGTCCTTCAAAATGATGAGATTCTATTTTCATGATAGGTAAGGATGTGAATAACTCCTGAAGAACAAAAGCCCATAGTCTTTAAATTTAACCAGTATGTGTGATTTTCAGATTGGCTTTTATGAAAATATTTTGAGCATCAGGTATCTCATCATTACCTATTATCTGTGCACATGAATGCCATAACTCTCAATCTTTCAACTGCCTCGTAACGATGTGTACATATTATATAAACTGTATTAGATTTCATCTGACAGCCTCAGCTTCAGCGTTGTCAGTGCAGAGTACATTATGAAGCCTCGAGTTTTTAGAGGTGTCAGCAGAAGAAAAATAAAGCAAAACAAAAATAAGGTTCTTCTGGTCCAAAAGGATGGACCATTGACCTTTGGAAGGCTCTCACAGTGTATTGCCAGCCTCCACAACCGTCCTGCCAGGAGTCTTTCTGGAACTAGTGGCCTGTTCTTGCTTCAGGCACTGCCCATCCTCAACTCTACTGCCTGTGACTGAGGGCTTCCCCCTCTTTTCCCTCTTGTCCCTCTCTAGCTCCCCATTTTAGCCTCCTGAGAACCCCATTGAGATGCTTCTTGGGTTCCCATTTCCCTCTCTCTTATCTTCTAGTGGTATCACCATCCAAACAGCTGTCAGTCAGCTTCCAGGCTAGCATATTTTTATGTGTCACTACATCTCATCTCTGTACCATTGCCAAGTCACTCCTGCTGTTCATGCTACGGTTTCTTTGGTTTCTCTTCTGTCCCCAGCTCCCTCCTCTTCTGCATAAGTGCACTGCCATATCCATGAGTGAAAGGGAGTGACTTCCAGTAGTGCTTTAAGATACTGTCTGTACTACCCACAGAATAAAGAAGGAAAAAAAGGAAAGGGATCCTCATGATCTGGGCAATCAGGGACTCACTTCAATAATTCACAAGGTTTCTGATTTTTTAAGGTATGGAGATTAAAAGTCTTGGAGGTATGATATAAAATAAAGCATAGATGTATTAAAGAAAGGCTGTGTCAGACTAACCTGTTAATCTCCTGAGACGACAGCAGGTTTCCCAGGGAAGGGAAATGCAGCAGATGCCATCTATATTGACTTTTGTCAGCCTCCGCCAGGGAAAGTATATGTGAGGATCTGGATTAATAGAAGAACTGCAGAATTCATAGGAAACAGGCTAGAGAGGAAGCAGATTGTGTTGAAAGGGGCAATTCTGGGCCAGAGGGAATTTACACATCGATGATTTTGGAGGATGCCAGAAAAATTGAGAGCATGCCAGTGAAATTTGTCATTGACATTCTTCTGGGGTTTTTTGGGGGGTTTAAATACAATGGTTCTGTAATGACACAACGTTGTAATTACAAATTGTTTCAGTCTCACTCTCTAGCTCTTCTGTGATTTTGCTCTTTCAGGTGCTTGTTCTGATGCTGTGAGCAATCTGCCATTGCTTTCCAGCTTTGGGAAGGTCCTTGGGTAGGACTGCACCAGGAAAATGGGCCCACAGTGATTTTTAGGGAAGACAGCCCCACAACTGGAGTATTTGCTGTTATAGTCCTGGTCCTGACCAGCTGCTTAAACAGAACTAATTTCAGGGAAGGTTTTACCCTGTGTTGGGGAATGAAGTGGAACACAATCATGAATTAAAAGGAAAAAATATGCTTCTGCATCATCTTAAGCTACTACTGATCTTCCGGTCTTCTCAGTATAGATTAACTTACAGGACAGAGCATTTTAAATAAGAAATATAAGTAAAAAGCCGTTCGGTGTGATGACAGCACTTCATTGTCAGTGCCCAGCTGGATTCCTGTTTCCTTTTGTAGTGTTGAGGGTTTGTCTCATTCTTGGCAAATATCAAGCCAACTTTGTTTCATTTTTCTTCAGAAGGGAAACAACAGACTAAAACCTGTGCTTGATGCAAAGAGTACTAGCAGAACATAGGAGAATAAAATCACTTTTCAATGTAGAAGGAAATCAGTTCTCCTTGCATCCAGATTAGGATCAAAATCAGTCAGGGTGGGTTTTTTTTCCAGTGGATATTAATCTGCTTTCTTTCTAAAAGCTTTATTTGTGTAGAAATGCTTTGTGGTATGATCTGAAGCAGACGTGAAAGGTTCAGTGGCAGTCCTCATGTGGAAAATAACAGGTGAACCAGCAAAACCACCTTGTCTTGCTTTACATCTTCTAGACCTGGGGGTGAATAATGTCTCAGCTTTGCAAGGCTAACCAAAGAAGTACCAGCAAGGAAAACATACACAGAGGGAAAGGCAAATAAAAAATGGGTAGCAGCGATGAGGTCCCCATCTAAGAGGAAAGGTCACGGCTTCATGGGTAGGTGCATTTAGAGATAAATCACTGTAGGGCATAAGAGCTGTCAGAGTATCCAGAAGCATCAGAGGATTTGTGATAAGTGCAAAAGCTGGAAATAGTGTCTATCTGCTCTTCTGCTTTAAGTATCTACTGGTTTCTAAAATCCCTTGTCTCAGGCTTCTCTAGTGTGCACTTTATTTAAAAGTTTAATATTATGATATTCATACATTAATCCTGATTGTCCTTGTATCCAGCTCTGCCCATTCTTGGGGAAGTATAAAATCAATTTCTTAGCACAGCTGAAAAGCAGAAATTGTTGTATTATCATACTGTTGTGTGCAATAAAAATACAGCATTGTCTAGGGAAGTCTGTAGTTGATTAAAGCATAAATATCAACCCCCCAACTCATGCCTCTGACTATTTGATTCCTGCATCTTACAGAAACAAGGATCTCTGCTGAACAACGTGACATTTCATTACTTTGGATTTGTTATGATGAATAATAATATTGTATGCTATTGGCCTAGAAGAAATATTACTATAGTAACTAGCTCATGATTCATTTTTTATGTGGGTTTTTTTCTATATTTCCCAAGGGATGACTGTCTAGACTAAAAATATTTAAACTAACTCATGGTAATGAATTCTTTTTCAGAGTGCTAAAAATGTGGGACAGATAAACAACAATACTTGGATACGGCTTTCTAAAAACACAGCAGGCCCATAACATACCTGAAATTATGGGAATATAGTTTTATTTTAGTTGGCACTTTCTTATTAGTAGCTTTCCATGTTGTTATTAATCCTGGTTAGTGACCTAAGGCTGGATTCCCACATCGACAATATTGCAACTCTAATGAAATCCTTAGATATATAGTACGTAAAATGTTAGATCTGAGGAGGAAAACATAAGTGGGGTTGGATGGTTTAAATCAAAGTAATGAGCTCGCTTATTCATTTAAATCAGTAAAAGGAAATCTTGGCATAAGTGATATGTTAATATCTCATATTTCGGATTTGTACACATTTAATCCCTTATGATGATTCTTATGGGCCACCAATCAACTAGCACATATTGGCAAATATCACCTTCGTTATTCCCTCCCAGCACAAGGAATGAGAGGATGTGTTAGGCATGTGCCCATTTATTGAAGCATATATAGAGCTTAATGTGTATTTACTGCATCCTTGGTTTTATCATTGTAAAAGATGTCATTTGATTATTTTTTAATTAGATTGTTTCCAAAACTCATCATCTGTTTCAAAGCATGTTTATCTAAAATTAAAATTCATAGATACTCGGGGCTCAGATAAGGAGCAGGGAACTACCATTTTAAAGCAGTTAAAATTACCATAAATATAATAAATATGCTTAAAGGTGAGCTTATTTAAGCACATTTTACATTTCAAGTTCACTTAGAAACATGAAATATTATCTGTAATGGGAAATGAAGAAGTCATTCATTTTCACCTGCTTCGTTTTCATTGAACAGAGAAGAAAACTTCATTTTATGCTTTTTAAACTGCTGGTAGAGTTTGCAGCTTGAATAGAACCAGTCATTAAACCAAACTAGCTCAATAAATGGAAATGAAGAAAATATTCACCTTATATTTTCAAAAAGCTGAACAAACACTTGCATCAGGTTTTTAGTCATTTATTGGAGTGGCCTCAGTCTAGGCCTCAGCATGCAGGTGTTATAATGTTCAATGGCTTTCTTAGAAAACTAAATACCCAGTTTACATGTTTAGAAACTGGGGAGGAGGTTGTGGGATTTCTTGTGTGATGAACTGGCTTTTTTTCGCCCTGAAGCCTAGCTCAGGATACCCATGGTAAGTCTCTGTAATAAAAACATAGAAGAACAGAGCTCTGTCAGCAGAACCACCAGATCTACTTTCTGCCTTTTGTTCTTTATCTAAAGGATGGGAGGTTCAGAGGATCCCAGAGTAGCATATGACATTTCATAAGGGTTCATAAATTATGCAGTCAGACTTGTTGGATTACAAAAGGCTGGAAGCAACAAGTGCTTCTTGCATTATGAATGAAATGGCTTATTTACAAAGATGACATAGCTATATTAATTGCAAGAAGTTATGATTACAGGAACAGGCCTGTGCTGTTTAAGATGTTAATTAGAAGAAACTCATTTTCGAGAAGAAGCAAATGCATGTTTTTAGTTTGCTGTGAGTTTACCGACGTGCTCTGCTGACTGTGATCTAAACCATGTTCCCTTTTCAGCAATTTGAAGTGGTTTTGCCTCATGCATTAGCCTAATATCAAGGCAATAAAAGACTCCTCTGTCAAGGTTCTCATTCAAAAGTAAAAATGGTGATCACCTCCATGGGTAGAAAATCCAGCTTGTTCCCTGCTGTACAACACTGGTCAAGCACCAGCTGGAGTGTGCTGTCATCCATGAGTGCTGAACAGTAATTGGAGTAACAAATTAGAGGCATGACCCCTGAAATAAAGATGCTGTGATTACATCTGCAGTCATCTATGCAGGGCCCTCGTGTCTGCCTTGCTGATACTGAGGCTTTTCCCCCTTCCTCCCTGGTAAGGTTCCCAGGCAGAAGCAGCTCCAGCATGGCTCCTGGAAGACCCCTTTTGCCCTCCATGAGTGCTTTTTCCTCCATACGGCTCCTCACGTTCCCTCCCCTGTGCCTGCTTGGGAGGGAGCAGCAATCCTGAGGCTTTTCGGGGTGATGTCAGCTTGATTTAATACAGAAATGCCCAGGGACTTGTCATGCCTGAGTAGGGATTTTAAGGTTGAGCTCACCCTTGCTCTTAGGAGCATCTCTGAGTGAATGCTCCTTTCCAAGTGCGTGTTGAGGAGAGGGGAAAGAGACATGGTGAGTGTGGTGGTGGGCAAGACTTGGGAGCATGAAGGACTTAACAGGAGGGTGCAAGATGAGGTGGTGAGTTGCCTTGGCATAGATTGGGGTGAAGGAGGATGAAGAACACAGATGGGAGGCCAGAGCTGGGGGAGAAGAGGGCATGAAATGGAAAGATAAGAAAAATGGGGCAACCAACCTCTCAGCCTTTTGAATAATCAGTTGCCTCTTGGAGCCTGTTGCCCTTTGTGCAGGGCTTGCATGTGAACTTTTTGCTGCACATGGATTTTTTTGGTGCTGGTGAACTGTATTGCACACTGATTTTCTTAGCTTTCAGCTATGACTCTCCTGAGTGATAGGGAGGAAAATGAAGCTTAATAGGTGTTCTTGATTTTATAGATCACCTTGTGGCTTAAGCAGAGTATCCACACCCTGCAGGTCTTATTTGTTTTCCTGTTTCACCTACACAGTAATTTGAACTTCTTCCTTTCTTGTTAGGCTGCCCTGGATAAGGCTCAGCCAAGTGAGGAGTGATACCCAACAGTGCTGGGAGCTGGGAGTATGCTTTGCAAGGATAGTAAGGGAGGTTGTGATTCACATCTTAAACAGGGCAGGGGTTTACAAGGCTGCTGAAGTCTCAAGGAAGCTTAAGCATTAGTGACCCTTTAGGGATTAAAGAGAGTTTAAATTTTAGCAGGCATTTCACTAATGAAATCACAGGTTTATAATTTCATTTCACTTCCATGGCTAGATAGTAATCGTAGCACATCCTTCCTTTTCTTGTTACAGGGCTATGTGGATAGCTCAATTAACGTCATCAACAGCAAGGGAGCATAAACAGCCAAAGGCATAAAATGCTGTGTCTGCATGGCTTTCACAGAAACAGGACAGAAACTCTTTAAGGGATGAAAATGACTTTTCCTTTATACAAGACAAGCAAGCCCTTCGGCATGTTTGCACTTTTGGTCCTTCTGCTTTAGTCTTAATACGGCTTTTTACTGAGAGCTGGCCTAAGATGACCTGCTCCTGCAGTGTTTACAGACTCCTAAAATGTGTATGCAAGCAGTCTGGTCCTCCCACAGTCTGCAATACCTCTGCCTTCCCTACCTCCAGCTGAGATAGAAAGGACTTGCTGATTTTATGAACCCAAAATGCAGGTGCTGCTGTACAGGAAGCTCATTCTCCATCCTACTGAAGACAAATCCTGAAAATACTCTATATCCTTAATATTATTACACATTATGTGTCACTTTTCCTTCACCTGTGTGTATGTAACAAACTGTAATGAGAGTGATGTCTCTGTTCAAGAATGAATGCAGCCATTTCTGAGCTGACATGCATCAGCAGTGTGTCAGTGAAATGCTATATAGCAGTTTTAGAGGCAGAGAAGTCCATCAAGTCTAGATTAGAAATCACCTCACCAGCACCATGAATTTACAAGGAGCTGTAAGATATGAGGGTGAGAGAAGAAGGAAACAAGGACAACAGGAGAGGAGACTGAGAAAAAGGTGAGGATAAATAGAGAATGACAGGAAGAGCTGAGGGGTTCTGCTTTTTTTCAGGCACGTCTGGAGTTCAGTTACGGCTATCATCATTTCTTGTCAGCACAAATATGTAATTTTCCCAAGGCTTCCAATATTTAAAGCTTTTCTTCAGGGATGAGATGAATCATTGTATGTTTGAGAACACAGAACACAGAGTTCTAGGAATACAGTCCATTCAAATGGATTGCAATGGTTCATTTTACACCCCACAGAGGGCATTGCTTGTTTTTCAGTCTTCTGATTAATTTGACGTCATTTTTATCTGAATGACTATTCCAAGTAATTTAGGTAAAATAGGGACCCATATAATCAACTTGTGTTTTGTCCAGGTTAAGAGCACTGCTGTTTTCTGATGACCTCCTGTTGTTGCAACCATAGAAATATGTATATACCACAACTAGAATATCTTCTGTATCAACTGCATGTTTTACTGGTCATGACGACCTTATGTACTCATTAGCCTTATCAGAAGGTATTATTGTTCACTGTATTTTATACAACATCCCTTAAAGGTGCCATGATACAAAGTCTGCAATTTATAAGCTGTTTTGAAAACGGAAATTGTCAACTCCGGCAGTAATTGTGCAGTCTTTAGGGATTTAAAGCCATACAATAGCATCCCATAAAGTTGTTGCTAGTGATGCAGTGTTGGTTATGGTGATGGCTGCTGACCTTACAAAATTTTTACTATATAGCTAACATGAAAATTCACTGCTTTATTTGACGCGTGTGCCGCACAGTTTTTACTAGCTGGTGTTCACAATTCCCCCTTCTCTCTTTGTAGCCATGAGAAGAACAGTCAAAGTAAAAATTCATTCTTTTCCCCAAAGACTCATTGAAGGGTTTATAAAGCAAGAGAATCCATAGTAGTTATCTTTTATCTTATTTGATAGACTCCTTCTGCAGGATAACACCTTTCTACTCTAACCAGAAGATTGGCTTTCCTATTTATATCAGTTTTATGATTCTTTCCAAAGACTTACCTGGCAGCTGTGTCTGAAAACTGTTTTGGCTGGTTTCACCAGGTTCTGAAGGGTCCAAAGCTGTCCCATCTGTAATGTGAAATTAGTCCTGCCATTAGAGATATGTGCATCACAGCTTTGAGTAGCTGCTTTTAAAGGCGTAACTTTGAAAAAGGAAAGAAACGAATGATCATGGAAAAAAACCCAAACTTACCAAGTTTTGGGAATTTACCAAGGAATTTGCCAACCTGTATTTCATCGAAGACATGTATTTACTCATTTTTGGTAAGGTAGATCTTGACTAGATGAGATTATGTGAAAAAGGTTATTATATAAGGGGTCCCAGTCTGGTATCATTAGGGAGAAGTGGAAGATGGCAATTCTCAGGGATGTTTCAGCATTGTTGTTCTTGAATGTAGTACCAGGAATTTTATACTTAGATTAGAAAAGACTGGTGGAATAAGTTCCCAGCTAAATAAGCTGTTGATATACTCAGCACACTGCTTGTGCAAGAAAGGAGCAACCATGGTGAAAATCATCTCTGCCCATTGAGAGATCCTCAGCACAGCAGCCAGCCTCACTATACCTCCCTCACATGTGTCCCTGCCTCCTTAGCCAAAGCACAGGGAGAGGTGGCACAGCACTGGCTTCACTGCTTTGTGAATGGATCATATATTATCTTCAAAATAGAAGCTTGCCATACAAGTGACTTCCACTGATTTTAACAGGAGTAAAACCTGGGCCTATTGTTGATATCCATGGACGGAAGATGGGGTTGGGGTTTTGTTTTCTTTGCCTTTATGATCTTAACATGTAAAGTTATTGTATTACATGTGTAATCTGCCTAACTGGCCATTCCCTGAGGCGTTTTCCTTCTTTCAGGAACAACCAACGGAAATGTTGCATGGAAGCAGTGATCCTGTGCTGATTCCATGTGTCATCTCTTACTCAGTAGCTGAATAAGAGCTGGCTACTGGCTTTATAGAAACTAGAGGGTACATAATTCGATTTTTCCATTTGTGTTCCAGTTCCTTCTTGGAAATTCCCCTTGGAGATAGATTTGTGTGCTCAGAGAAAAAGAACCTAGGAGATGAACTTATTGCAAAATGATCCTTAGGAGGAAAGGCAATCTTTGCTTGTGAAAGGCCACCAGAAAAGTGGCAATCAGGTCACAGAATTGGGCTGCACCAGGGGAAAAAAAACATCCTTGCCTTCTATGCTGGGTCCCGAAATCAGTAACTTTGCATGTTTGACTTAGTGAAAACTGAGAAATGAGCTTGGCTTATTGTTTTACCAAGCAGTTTTTTTCTTTCTGTTTTTCCAAAGGCATAGCAGTAGGCAGTTGTGTATTTTTCCCTGATGCAGCTAGTAAGAAAGGACACTGATTTCAAGGTGGGTTATTATAGTCCTTGCCCGACTGCAAATTCTGAGATTACCAAAGTAACAAAATTGAGCTAAATGTCATGTTATCCCTTGTTTAATGAAAAGCAATTAAGATCATCACTGACTTTATTGAAGGATGTGGATTTTCTGCCTGAAGCACAGGGAACTTCTTTTTAATCTCCAGTAAAAATGGACAGCCATTCTCTATTATTAAGTATTTCCTACAGTGTGTAATCCCATGAACATAATGACTGTATTTCTCCTTGTTCATGTGTTATGTGAGTAAATGATAGAGAGTCTTTGGCAGTTTGCACTGAAAGTCTTGAGCCATGCAGCTGATGCTCAGGCATGAAGCAAAGGGATTAGTTTGACTTGGTACTGCACTGACAGGAGCCAAGTCTTGTGATAAACTTTAGTTCTCGTGATAAACTTCATTGGATGGAGGGATAAAACTGCATAAGAGCAGATTCTCTGCTGTTTCAGCAAAGAGAAGGGACACAAGTGAACCTCTTTCAGTGAATAACCCTCGTTATCACAGCACTGCAGAGGGGCAGAGGCTGGGTATAGGTGATGGCTGTCTCCAGTGCACATGGCACATAGGTATTTAGGCTTGGTTCTGACCATCAGGTCACCATTGGGCTCTCTATCTGGCTACCACAGCATCACACTGAGCCCTTCAGTGGAGGGAATGATTTACACTCAGGAAACAGATTTGTATTGAAAAGTCTTCTACTGTAATAATCTCCTTCTCTCTGTACCATGGAAGCATTTCATCCCTATCATGCAGTAAGTAAGTAGCTGAGGCTCTCTGATGCTACTCTTAGGCTGCAGTGCAATGATTTTCAAATCTTCCAGGCATCCCTCCCACTGGCATTAATTGCCCCCCTGCTGCTCCTGTTGCAAAGCTATTTGCTCTTTCAGCATGCAGTACTTGTTCAGTGCTGCACTAAACCCTTGTTGCTTTGCAGTAAAAAAGAAAGCTTCAGTTTATGCAAATGACATTGAAATGAGTTTGATAAAGTGATAAACAATCACGTTTTATGATTGCAACTGTTAGGGTTTTGTTTGTTATTTTACAGTTAATTTTGTGGAAGTGAAGGTTTTTACAAACTCCCTTCTGCCATCAATGCAGTAATACAGCACTCCCATACCAATGTTTTAAGAATTAGGTAGGGCCACCAAACCAACGTGATATGGGGATCACACACATCCAGCATCAGTCCCTTTTCCCTATGGTCAAGCTCCCTCCCAGCTCAAAATCTCCCTGTGCCTAGCAGCTCTGTTTTAGTTACTGTGTCTTTGTGTGGCAGTTAGGTTTCATGCCCTTTCCTTTATTTCCTCTTCCTCTCTATTCCTGACACATTATTATTCTTTCCAGTGACTGACCACTGCTCCAAAATCCCATAGTCCCCAAGAGTAATTACAGATACATTTCTATGCCATCCCCACTGGCAGCTTGGGTCAAGTGCTTTGTTTTTATCCAGGTCAGCTACAGAGAAGTCTGGTTGACTTTGCTTTGTCAGTAGCTGCATGGCAAGATGGGCTATTTCTGTTACCTGAGTGCTTCTGCTGTAAAGGTTAGTCCTCTGCAGAGTCTGGAGTACTCAGTACCACAGTAGTGTTGCTAGTGGCCATTAATGGGAGATGTGAGGCCCTTACAAAGATTAAATGTCAAAGGGAAACAACTAGAAAGAGTGTGAATACGGCTGCATGAGGAGTAAATGTACGCAGTTTGATTGTGTCTTTGTCTGCATAGGGTTTGATGACCTGCATGCTTGTGCTGACCCTGGAGCTCCTGAACATGGATACAAGACACCCAGCGCAGGTGTATTCTTTGAAAGCGTGGTAGTCCGGTTTCATTGCCAAGAAGGATACAGGCTTAATGGTACTTCAAAAAAACTTTGTGTGAGACACTTTAATGGCTCCCTGAGCTGGAAACCAAGTGATAAACCTGTGTGCCTACAAGAAGGTAAGTCAGCTTCTTAAAGCACTTCCCCAGCATCAGTCCTCACTTGTCCATGTACCATGTCTGTGTGTCTCAGCACAAAACACAAAAGGCTGGGGTCCATCTCACTGTGTCTTAGTTGATACGTACTTCAGTTTCCCATCCATCCCATCCATAATCCCCATGTGTCAGTTAAATATTTACTGTGAAAGACTGTGTATGTGTATGCATGCGTGTCTTCAAAGAGACATAAAGAAATCTGAAGAAAAACCGTGATATATTTCTCCCCTTAAGTAGTTACAAATTGCTGCAGAGAGAAGATACAACCTCCAGTATAAGTAAACCATTTATAACCATTTATTAAAGTTGCACACTTAACACTCCTTTCTGCAATATTTTACTAGGAAAATATAATGGCTTTCCAGTGCTGCTCTTCCTGCTAATCAGGAGGTTTCAACAATTATATTTTATGATGTGTGTATGATACAAGTAGGAAAATCAAAACCCATGGACAGTACAAGTTTACTTTGAGATAATTCAGATGATTATGGCATAAACCAATTTCTTTTTATCATACTGCAGTGTTGAAACTGTGTATGGCTTTAAATAATTAGGATGTTATATTGCTTCTTGCTTCTGGGAGTTACAGAATAGAACCATAGAATAGTTAATGCTGGAAAGGACCTTAAGATCACCCAGTTCCAGCCCCCCTGCCATGGGCAGGGACACCTCACACTAAACCATATCACCCAAAGCTTCATCCAACCTGGCCTTGAGATACAGAATCAGGATTAATTTGAATATCATAAGTGTAAATTTTGGCCAAAATACATCCAAGCAGCACAAATGATTTACTTTAGTAAGTATATTAAAGATATAAATTGTTGTTTCTGTTGATCAACTTCAGTCAACAGAGCTGTTAAATCAATGGGCATGAAAAGTGTTAGTTAAATCAAGTGTGTATGTTTTACTGTTATGACTTCTCCACTGAAGTCATTAGCCATTGCCTCCTTGTCTTCGAGGTGGAGCAAGATGAATTCTATTTCAGGATGCCTTCCATCATTTAGAATGAGATATAATGTAACAATGAATAAAAGGAGTTTATTAAAAAGTAGTCAAAGACTTATGAGGCTCATAAGCACACTTACTGCCTAGGATCATGCATCACTCAGTGTGTATCAACACTGCAGGTACTTGTTTGTGCTGAGCAGGGGGTGGGTATGAGACTCCTGTGCCAGGGCAGGGGTGCATGAAGGGCCATGCCACAATGGGAGATGAACCACTCTCAGGTGATGCTCGTGAAGGGAACAACCCTGAACAGTGATCTGTGTGAAAGTGGTGTGTATTGGAGAGAGTAGCCAGAGGCAGCTGGTAAGTAGGCCATGGTCCTTCAGGTTGCTGCCCTGTTGGCTTTTCAAGTCTCAGTAAAATGTGGACTCCTGGACATGTGTGAGGCCACAGGCTACAGAGCTGTGAGGGGCACAGTGGTGAGCTGTCTCATGGTACACACCGAGACGACAGCTGATGTGTAGAACATAAAGGCAATGCAGCCAGTAATGCCAGGTCATGATGGTGGCATAGGTCAGCTTCACAGAAATAACCTGATGTCTTTCAAAATAATGCTTGTGTGAAAATCACGCCCTCTCCTGTTACAGCACCTTTCATAAATGCCCTTGTCTCTCATCACATGGTGATTTAAGAAAAAATACATGTAGAGTGACAGCAGCATATGACTAAACTGGGCATCTGAGCTACCAAAAAAAGCTGTAACGCTTGGGAGATTTGTTTTCTGAACCACTACAAGTTGCTTCTAGGAATTTTGATGTGCAGCTTGGAAATAGTACCTGTATCATCCACTGCAGGTGTTGAAATAAGCATTAACATGTTTGATTAAGTACTCATACCTCTTCCCAGTGTCCCCAGAACCCCCAGTCCAGTGGACATCTGTAGAGGAAGTTTCTGATCACAATGTTATCAACAACAAAACTGCCACTGATGTCAGTGTGATCAACACCAGATCCAGGTGTTTTCAAGACAGAAAGAAATTGGAAGATGAGAATGTGACGGATGATGTGGCAACAGTTGCTTAAGAGATAACCATTACTTTACAACACAGAGCACTTAAAAAGGATTGGTAGCCAATGCTCTGATCAAGCAAAGCACTTAAGCTTGAGCATAACTGTAATTATGTGATTAGTCTTGTTAAAGTTCTGTGCTCAAAAAATGCTTTTTATTATATGGGCTGAAAAGTAGGATCCTGATTTGGGATTTAGTGAAGGAAGTGCTTAAGCACTTTCCTGATTAACGGTATAATAATGCCTCAGGTAATACTAAAACGATCCTAGGGTTTAGCAATAGATGACAGAATTTATTCTTCTTTCCAACACACAATACAGCCACTGATTCAGAAGAAATACTAAGCAAAGGAGCAATAGCAACCCGTGAGACCTAAGCATTCGCTTAAGTGCTTTTTAGAGTGATCCTTTTACATACTGGAGCAGAATCAGGCATGACAGGGAGGGGGAAAGTGTAGGAACATGGTGCATCTGGAGAACAGTTAAGGAAGAATTATAAAAGGGTTTATAATTCTCAGCTGGTAATGCCATACATAAAAGTCCTCATTGCAGAAATTCTGTGATGATGTATAAAAAGAAAGTTGAAACCTGGAGCAACTACTGGAGAAGAAGTTCATGTTTCACCATCCATCATTAGCTATCACAAGGCAAAATAAACTTTAAATTGCATTTACCCATTTAAGGCAGGGGCTGACTGCCATATGTGCTGTGGTATGCTCTACACGCCTCTCATCCCAGTATATGTGAATGTCAGATATTACCAGCTGAGCTTGAACACTAAAAATACTCGACACTTTGGAGTTGACTATAAGTTCGTCTCAGGAATTTGAATCCAACTAAGTATGGTTACATATAGTTTTATGTCTCTATGTTATGTACATTTAACTGTTATGCGTTTACTAGAACAATCTCTAATCACAAATGAATGCTATTTACCAAAGCAACCTGTTTCAGAATGTAATTGATTTTAAAACTAATACATTTGCCTGGAGCTCTCCATCCAATCAATTTGATTTTATAGGTCTGTCATTTCTTGTTAAGAGACAGGAGACTTTAAGTGTCAGTATGAGAATGAAGTTGCGTGAGCAGGTGCCCAATAAATGCCCTGTCAAAAACTGGTGTGCTTAGAGTTATGTTCTCATGTTGATCTACAGCATGTTGTGACAGTACCTTCCATCAATTCTAATACAGTTATGCACATAAACACCAGAGCTCTGAGGTAGGAATTTTGTGTTTACTGTTTAAGAGCAATATGTCATGTTGTTCACACTTTAATCTAATCTTCTCCCACTGTGATAATGTGGCTGCTGAGACTGTTGCCCTACTTGGAACAAATGCTACCTCTTTCCTATGAGATTGAATCTAAATTTACAGTCTACAGGGAGATGGCAACCAACCGAAGAGCCCTTCTCTTGCAGGCAAACACCTTCAAGATGTCCTTAGTGCCTCATTCTCCCACTGACATGGATGATAAACCTGCAGTGAGAATAGTGGAGTAGTGGCTACAGGTTTCTTGTATGACATTTAGCACTCATTTCTCTTTGCCTTTATCCCTGGATCTGTGAGGTGACTGAAATACCTTTATTTCTCCATCTCTTATCTGTCTTGCTCAGTGTTTGCAGCTTCTTAAGCCTGGTTACAAGCACTACGTAATGTTTGTAGCCTGTGCTTAGCACAATGGCCACAGATCTCTGTGCACTCTTGTAATACAAGCAAAGACAATAAAGAGAAAGTATTATTCAATATGCACTGAAGTACTGTTTGCCATCCATGGAGATACCCTGCTAACACAGTACTATGGATTTAACACTAGTAAAAACCAAGATGCAATAACAATCCTAAATATGTACTTTTAAGAGCATCGGGTCCTGATGAGCTGTCCCCGTATTCAACCCATTCTTCATGCTGTTCTCTCATCCTCTCCATTCCAGCCTGTCAGTGCTGTCGTTAGGTGTAGTCAAGGCTAATTCAGAGATCACTCTGCTGTGAGGCACACAAGGCACCTCTGCATTTGAGTTTACAGACTACTAAGCAAAACAGTGCAGAGCAGGGGCCAGGACATTGTTCTTCAGTTGTACACTCTGCTACAGTCCTGACATGGTTTTGGCCAATATCAAGTAGTACTCCCCAAGCAGTTCCTGCAGGGAACTTCTGGATTCACTTAGACCCGGGACAATTTTTGGAGTTCACCTGCAATAGACACAAGCCTTATTAAGCCAGCTGGCACCCATGGGGATAATGTGGCTATCTTCATAGTAGCAAGGTCATGCCTTCCTTTTGAGTTACCTTTATGGTCAAGGTGCTCTTGGGAGGAGGGAAGGTGGTTCTCCTTCTCCATGGGCTGGAAGAAACAGTTCTGAGAGATGATGATGCATAAACTAAAGCACTATAACTATAGTCTTTAACCAGTTTTACTCTTTGGACCAGTATTCTTATGATGGGGGACACATTTGGTCTGCTAAAGCCAAGAACTAATGTACAATGTACATCTTCATAAAAAGGACATGGAGCTGTTGGAGCAACTTGGGAAGAGGGCTACAAGGATGATAAGAGGTCTGAAGCACCTCCCGTAGGAAGACAGGCTGAGAAAGTTCAGCCTGGAGAAGAGAAGGCTGCATGGAGACCTCAGAGCAGCCTTCCAGTATCTGAAGGAGGCCTACAAGGATGCTGGGGTGGGACTCTTCATTAGGGACTGTAGTGATAGGACAAGGGACCATGGGTTAAATCTTAAACAGGGAAGTTTAGATTGGATATAAGGAGGAAGTTCTTTACTGTTAGGGTGGTGAGGCACTGGAATGGGTTGCCCAAGGAAATTATGAATGCTCCATCCCTGGCAGTGTTCAAGACCAGGTTGGATGAAGCCCTGGGTGATACGGTTTAGTGTGAGGTGTCCCTGCCCATGGCAGAGGGGTTGGAACTAGATGATCTTAAATTCCTTTCCAACCCTAACTATCCTATGACTCTAGAAGATGCCACCCAAGGCAGAAAGGAGAGTCCTTCATACAACACAATCTGCACATCAGGACAACCCTGGGAATGCCACTGCCCTTCAGCACAGAGACCCTGTGGGTTGCCCTGCTGCTTGCCACAATGCCAGCCATTGGGTGATATGGTTTAGTGTGAGGTGTCCCTGCTCATGGCAGGGGGTTGGAGCTAGATGACCTTAAGGTCTTTTCCAGTTCAAACCACTCTGAAATTATGATTCATGAAAGTTAGATCAAGGTGATGAGCCCTTGCACCTGGCAGACTGTGTGGCCTGCACCACACTTCTTTGTGCCTCTTCAAAGCTCAGGCATGTGTTCCTAACTGTGGCACTCTTTTGGCTGAACTGTTCTAATATTCATAGAGTAGATACAAAGCAGGCCATATAAAACTGCTGGAAAGGAGTGCAAGTCATAGCTGTTGCTGTTCATTGCTGTTAAAGACCTTGTATTCCCTTAAATGGTTTAGCAGCTTCCATGGATTTGCTGAAAAGTACTTAGAATAAAACAGTTTATTTTCTAGGACAGGACCTTTTGAAATTCAATCACTTAGTCTCAGCTTTTCCAAGCAGAATTTGTGCCAGTTAATCCAGCTGTTTGTGGAGAGGTGGCTACTGCAATTTATCCCTGACAAGTGCTAAACAATACAGATTCAGCCAGTGAGAAGGCATTTGCTCTCAAGGTGTCAGGAAAAAGAGCTGTAATACTGTGGTCCATTGGTCTCATGTTTAGCGATGGCTTGTAATAGGTCTGTTATCAAAGACAGCCAGGATGTTACAGGCAAAGAATGATAGTGAGAAACTTACCACTGCTCTCTGCCAGCATCTGGCTGATTAAAATGATTTGATCTACAGCTGTTACTTGGAATAATGGGGATGAAGTCACTATAATAGATCATTGTTACAGAATCAATTTCCCCCACGTTGAAAATGAAATCTCATGTTTTACTGCACTGTATATACACACACCTCTTTTATTTGTATAGCAACAGAAAGCTGTTACGCCAAGAGAGTGAACTCTTCATTGACATTATCTTCTGGCATCCATCTCTGATCTTATCCTGTGTGGCTGCAGAGCAGGATCCCCATCTATCTCATCCTACATTTGGGAGCGCCCAGGGCAGTCTCTTTGTGACACCATTCATAGCTTAGTGCCAGGCATTTCGCATGGGGCATCCTCTGCTGTCTCTGCTGATTAACTTGCCACAGAGAGAGAGAGAAAACTGTTCAGTCATTGAAGGTGGTTTCTGCACCCTCATCACAGTGCATTTTATAACCTCTCAGGCTTGGGCATTTATAAATGAATAAATCCTAATCAAACATCTTGCTGCAGTTTCTCAGCCTGAAAGACTGACAGCCTTTCCTGTTCAAGGCAGCAGGAGGTACCTGCAACAGCAGCCAAGAAACAAGAGAAATGGGAGAATTTTTAAGTAATGATATGTCCAGGCAGCATATTGCAAGTTAGCTAAGTGCAATGTATTATAGAAAACAGACCTTTAATGGGAAGATGCAAAGAAAAATATGTTTAACTGGGAAAACAGCACTCTTCCACTTCATATTAGTAAAATCTAGTGATGGAGTCTCAGAATAATAGATCCCCTAGTTTGCCTAAATACATAAATACATGCATCATGAAACACATTTGCTGTTTTGTGTGTGCTGTGCTAAATGACAGTTTACCTTGCTTCTAGTTGTGATTCTAAGCAAACATGTAAGCTCTTGCTATTGCTTTACTTTGTGCTTGTTCACAAATAAATGCTAAATACAAATTTAGAGTTGCCTTTTCCTATTCAGTGAGAATTACCCATGAAAATGGCAGAAACTTTCTCTTTAATGCAAATCTCAAGGGACTTCTGAAACTTCTTCTTTTTAAATAAGTACTGAAGATAATTGTATCTTGTGGGAAAAAATCCCAGCATAAAACAGGCTTAGAATATTTCTACTGTCTTGCTTTTGTTTGAAATACTTGATGGGTTTTGATGCCTGGAAACTTTTATCACCATGCCTGTCATGGATTGGCTGCTGGCAGGCAGATGATTTTGATTATATTTTCCCAATATTGAATCTTTTCCTCTGTTCTGTTTAATCTCACTTTGCATTTACGAGGAGGATGAACTTTGAGGCACCTGAGCTATTCCTTCACATCCTCTTGGCTTGTCTCTTGATTATTCAGTATTAGCAGAGGAATTTTTACCCTGCCTCTCCCTTTCCTTCCACTTTCCAGAGCACCTTTCAATTTTCAGTCCTCTGGGGTTTATATTTTAGTGTCTTTGGCACTGGTATATGCAGTGAGGTATGAGACTTTCTGATACATCTATCACAGAGAGGTAATTGAGCCATGCCTGTATATCACTAGAGGTTTGCAGTAATTTTCCTTGCTGAGAGTCTTCTACAAGCACTTGAGATGCTGCTCAGGGCCTTAAACCCCACTCCTATAAGCACATGAATTCAGGAACATAAAATGATCTGATTTAAAGCAGAAGCAATGAGATTAAAGTGAAGACATTCCCATAATGAACTCTGTGGAATGGAGCTGGATAAACCCTTGCAAATGTACCTAATTTTCATCTGTCTCCCTGCTGCAGCTGCCCTTTTTCTGTGTTTCTCATGCCGTATCTGTATTTTATCTTCTCTTTCGTCCTGTCCTTAGTGCTGTCAAGGAGTCTGCTTTCACGTGGGTCTTTGGGATAGTCAGAGTATGCACTGTAATGGTGACTATGGCTTTCATGAGGAATGGAAGGACCAAGTTAAAAACAGTCTTCCTAAATGCTTTTAATGTTGTTTGTTTAAAAAAAGCCTGGGGGAATGAGCTATTATCATAGCAAGTCATCTTCTGCAGTGCTATAGACTTTGTAACTGATGCTTAATTAAGGAAAGGACATCATTACTGAAATGGGTGTCTTTTTCAAACAGTTTAAGCAGAGCATTTACATGATCTGATAACTTTTGCTTAAGAGCTTGATTATTGAATAGCTACCCATGTTTTTTTTAATCAAGTTACTATTTTTGTTTCTTTCATGAAGTCACAGATTGCCTTGTTCCACACGTTGAAGATGCAGAGGTTCATAACAAGACATACAGGACTGGCGATAAATTAATAATCAGCTGTCATGAAGGATTCCAGATCCGTTACCCTGACTTAGACAACATGGTTTCAATATGTCAAGACGATGGAACATGGGATAATCTGCCCATTTGTCAAGGTTTAGTACACCAGCACATCCTCTTTTATAGCTCGTGATAGTTTGCCAGTGTTATTTCCTATAGTTGTAAGGATGTCAGTGATCTGATACAGTGTTTGAATAGTGCTGCTGCTATGTACTTCCCCACTGCTCACTGCAGGAAAGAAGATGTCACTTTCTGAACACACCCATACTTAAAATGCTACTTTAAATATTGCTTTTTGTTTGCTAGTCTAATATCTGACACATACTTTTCAAGCTAAAGAAAAATCAGAGCCAAATCAGTCAGAAATGATCTGATGAGCAATTGACATTTTAGCCCAATTTCTGGGAAGAGTTAAGCTTCTAACTGCTTTTTACCTTCCTTCACCTTGTGCAGCAGGCAGGGGAGAGGGGAAAAGCTGGAACCTGTTCTTCTATCACTTTTCAGCAGAGTTGATGATGAGGTTCACAGTCCATTAAACCCGTAGGTATTGACTGAAAATTCAGGATGTGCATAAGAATGATTTTGGCCAGAAAAGCCATTAGCTGTGGAACTAGTAGTATTGGTAGCTTGGGATCACAGCTTCACTTAGACTGCGAGAAATGGATGGGGGTAAGCCAGCCTTAGTGACTGGAAATTCAATATCTTTGGGCTGCCACTACCTCTACATTTCTAATACACATGCCTTAGTACCATTGACTCGGGTTCAACAGCCCTGAGAAATTTTGTCTGTGCTAAGGAGAATACTGTGTTAGTATTAACTGTCCTCAAACCCATCCATCATCTCCTAAAGGTGACAGTTTCTGTCGGCACTTAATTACACCATCCCATTAATTTGCAGAGTCAGGGCAGGCAGGAAGGGGAGCTGGGACACCTCTCAGGAGTGACGGTGGCACGGTGAGAGATGAAAGTCAGAACTTGACAGTTCAGCTGTAAAGTTTTGAGACTGATGGGCACCAGAGTCAGAAGTTACAGGAGATTAGACTGTATGGGTCTCCACAGTTAGGACCTTTGGTCTGGGGCACATCAAACTGTCCCCCAAAGTCTTGTCTTAGGCCACAGTGCTTTAGATGCACACGTAATTGAATAGGTCTGACAAGAAAAGGGAATTTTTCACAAACCTGTAATAAAGTGGACACAAATTTTGGGGTATCTTATTAGCAGTATGAAATATACAGCTCATTTTTGAAAGTGGGTACGCCTCACACTAAATTAAGATAAATTAAAAGTCTTGAAGTTAGGTGAGATGAATACTCCAAAGGTTAATATGTAGAGATCCAGGTGGAAATTTTGTGTCAGCCAGTATTAACTGGGTAAGCAAAGGAACCTGAAGTATCCCTTTGGCTTATTGCTTTCTTCTGTTGCTGTATTTATTCTATGGAACACAATCAATTGCTGCTGCTCAATATTTGATATTAACTGATTTCAAAATACAGCAGTGCTAATAAAAGTTAAGAAGTCAAGTGCACAAAACCCAGGTGCTGTAACTACCATTAGGGTAGAGAATAGGCATTTCAGATTAAAGCACCTGCCATATTTTGCCAAAGTCTACAAACCTGTTCCAAAATTGCCTCCAGAATTTTCCTTTTGCTATGTCAAGCACTAATAAAACCAAAGCCACCTGTCTACATGCACTAGGTAGGCTGTCAATTCCATTTCCATGGCCCTTTGATTACAACAGGCAGGGGAGTCTCATGACACTTAGATACCTTTTTTTCCTGCCGGAGCAGTGGGAAAGGATTGTGGAGTGTATAAGAACCCAACCTTAAACTATTTTTGCCACAAGGTAATAATGATAATTACTGATCTGAAATGATGAGGATTACTTAGCAATAAAAAAAGTCAAAATGAAGTTTTCAAGCAGCTTGAGATGTTTGGAGACGCAGGGATTTTCACAAACACTTGGCTCTCATACAAATTCAAGTACAAGGAGCCCAACAAGCATTAAGATTCTGAGCCAGCAGGACAAAATTTCCCCTCATACAGTTCAGAGAAGAGTGAGCTTGGTCTTGCTCAGGCAGTCTGTGCTCTTTTTGTCCCACTGGAGGCTGCTTATATCGCCCTGCTCAGTGGGCTGCTCAGTTTGCAGGAGCCAGTGTGTTACGTGTGGGGCATTCTTGATCAGGGGTACCAGCAGTAGGTAGCATATAGGATGCTTGAAGTTTTATTTGAGCAGGAAGGTAACCAGCTAGTAAAAGCAGCTATCAAACCATTGCTCTGGTAGCCCAGTGTGCTGTAAAAATGCTTTCAAGCTCTTTTTGTTGTTTTCTTTTGCTTTTGTCCCTCTCTCAAAAGACCATTGCAACAAATAACCACTTGAAGTGGTGTCAAGACTTTCTCTTTTAGATGCCAGTATCTGACAAGAAGTTCTGAGGCTGATTTTAGTTTCCCCCTCAGGCTTAAATTTATAAGCATCCTACGGACATCCTTCACAAATTCCTAGCAGCAGCAAGGGACCCATTGATGGACTGCCGTAATGCACCTCCTATTACTCTCATAACTTTATAATACTATTTTTCATTTCCTGATGATTAGTAAATCATCTTTCCTCCACATTATTGCAAATTAAAAAATCAACAGCATTAAGTATTACCAAGAGGGTCATTTCTAAGGCCATGAGGAATTATTCTTTTCTCTAGTACAAACTCGTATCTAAATACCAGCTCAAACCAGACTCTGAATGTGAATGACATGTTATCAAGTCATGTCATCTATTAAATTCACTGCTTTTTCTTGCACCAAATACAATTGATGACCATTTAATTGTTACTGCTCAACGCCATCCATGGTACAAATCCCTCAGCAGTAAACCCAGAAGCAGAACATAGCCTCTGACTACATTTACAGTTTCTGATGATAACAGGTACCTTAACTTTTTGATAACCTAATCCGAGACCTCCTTCAGTGTTTATCATGGGACTGCTCAGAGGGAGTCATGTCCCTTTAGAACTTCTCAAACTGGAATTTCAAAGTCATTCATTCTGTCTGTGAACCTCTTACAGTTGTGTGCACTTTGTGACAGAAGCAGTCTTAATATTAAAGATGGTTTACATGCCTGTCAGTTTTCAGAGGAGGAATAAAACTCATGGTTTATATAAATGACAACCTATATTTACTAAAGATTCTACCTCCAAAAGAAATTGCCATCTGCTAAACCAGTGAATGTTTGTGAAACAAAATACTGTCATTTTCAGTAAACCTTTCCTGGATTTGCTGAGAGTGAATCCCACACTAACAAAGTGTGTGGGCTGAACAACAAAAAGGGCTTGAATCAGGATAAGGAGGTATATGTATTTGAGGGAGCTCATGCAGACATGCCATTCATAGTAGGGAAAATGGTAAATAAATACTGCACTCCTTAATTTAGGAATTAGAACCAAGATGTGTAAAGATAACAGATAAGCACCTTATAATAAAGGATACCTTCCTCTTCTTAATTTACAGGTTGCCTGAGGCCATTGGTTCTTCCTCATAGTTACATTAACATAACTGAGTTCGAGTCCTCCTTCCCTGTAGGAACAGTGGTGTATTATCAATGCTTTCCTGGATATAAACTAGAAGGGGCAGAGTTCCTTGAGTGCATGTATAACCTTATCTGGTCAGATAGCCCACCTAGGTGCCTTGATGTGGAAGGTAAATGTTTTATTGTTTGTTCATCTTTCAGTTTTGCAAACTCAGCATGCTCTGTATGATTTTAACTCAAGGCTATAACCATGGATGCACTATATGCAATGTCTACGCTGGCCACGCAGAGCCTATCTGGTTTTTGCTGTGTAGCTCACTGCACCATTAGCTCGTGGTGTTACTTAACCATAATGTTTGCTCTCTTAGAGTCCAAAGTGCAAAAGGAAAAGCTTAATGACTAGTGCTTTGCCCTTACAAAGCAAATTTTTTACAGCTTTTCTAATAAACATAATGAGGAAGTTATGGAATTCACATTCATGTGTAGATGGTCAGAGTTTATGGATAGTTATCCATGATAACCTAAAAAATACTCTGTAGGAACTCTTAATTTGGGCTGTGTCAGCTGCAAACATTATTTAGTGCTACACAGTGCTGAACGCTTGAGTATTTGTTATCTATCTGTCATCATAGTTAACCTTAAGGAAGGATTTTCAACTAAATGAATGACCTAATTTATTGATTAGGAACATAAAAACCATCCAGCATGAAACAGAGGTAAACTGTACCAAGCTAAAAGGAAAAATCTGTGACTATAGCTGCAGTGCTGGAATGGAGGGTATTGCAGTGCATTTATATTTGCATCCCATACATTTAAAACAAAGATAACAAGTGAATTGCTCCGTAAAATGTCAAAACCTTTTGAACTACCTTCCTCCATCTTCATACTGCATCTTTAATGAAACATCCTCAGGAGCCATCACAATCCAAATGCACCCTCTGCATTTCACTTCCCTAAAAGGATTACATTTTTACTCTATTTCAAGCCTGTAAGGAAGCTACCTATATGTAGAATTCAGCTAAAAGTAATTACAGGAGTTCATATGTGATACTTATGTCACTGAGTTAAATGCTAAGTATTCTGGAAGTGCAAAAATTTGTCAACTGCATCAACAAAGTGATACACTGCACAGAAATACTACAATGATCCTTGCTGTTAACTGACAGTGCAAGCTCCAGAACTCAGAAATGCCTTTGCAGCTTTAGAATGACATAACTTGATTCCTGTTTGTTTGTTTACTTAGCAGAGCATTAAAGATTAAACCCAAATCTGCTCTGTGTAAGCCACTTTTGGAAGGTTGGTTTGTTGTTGGAAAATGTTGCATGGAAAATACAGTAAATATCAAAAATATACTAAAAAAACAGAAGGGTCTTGTTAGGCATAATCCAAACAGTGTAACTGATTTGATAAAAATGACAATTCTGAGGTTAGGAAAATAAGAGCAGTCAAATATGAAGCAGAAGTTATGTGTTGCTGTCACCTAACACAGGTGAGCATTCCAGCTCCTATCAAAATACCCAAGAAAACTCCTGTGTCATTTTTATTGCTTGCTTTATAAAGTCATGGAGAGGCTTCTTGATAATTTAAAACATGAGATGAGAATTGATGCCCTGACAGTTCAGCGCTTTAAGTAACATGTCAGAAGTTATCATCCCTACTCAGCTATGATGATCTGTGATGGGGGCATCAGTGTGCTCCAGTGGGTCAAGGGTATCTGGAAGGCCTCCTGAGTTTGGATTTTGATCCTGCCTCTCTTTTAATCGCATTATTATTGCTCTCCCTAAATGTTAAAACTTTCCATGGTGATTTCGTGTTGGTGCCCACCTGAGCATAGGTTGAATGAACCCCAGGAGGCCCAAGAACAGCGCACAATGCTTGTGAGAGCAGATTCTCCTCGGCTTTGGGGCTGTCCTTGCTTCTGTTGGAGCAGAAGAGAGAGCAACATCACTAAAAGCATCACTCTTGACAGCTCCCCTTGTGAACTCTGTTGTAGGGATGCTTCAACTGGTACACAGAGAACTTCAAAATAATATCCAGATAGGGTAAATCAGCTTGAGAAGCCCTTGTCTGAAAGTGTTTGTTCAAGTGATTTATGCAAGGAGTGCCAGTCTCCAGGAATCTCTTACAATCCACTACTCTTAATTAGTGGACAGAACTCTCTCCCTGCATATTACTTTATTCTGTACCTTGCATACTAATGTCAAGCTCATTTTTCAGCATTCCTTTTACACGTAAGGTGTAATCTCTCCAAGCAGTATCTTTTTCACAGAGAAAATTTGCAAATAACAAGTTAATTCCATTTATTTATTTCCACAATCAATTCGAAATTTATTCTAATGCCATTCCCTGCTCAGTATTTTAACAGTGATGATTAAAAGCAAAATGATTGTTAGGAAGCTATAGTAAACCACTGCAGAGCTTTTATTTGGCTATAAACAACACTGCTTACAGCTTTCTTATTTTGATGTATGTTCTTCTTGGAGCCTTCACAGAAAGAATGTAAATGTGTGTGTAACCACACAAATGCTATATGCCACTCTCATGACTTTTTTCCCTCTGTCAGGCCGTGCAAATTCTCAATAGAGGGTTTGTAGCTCCATTTAAAGAAATGGTTACAGCAGGGGTCACTCAGCTCCCATGGTACAGCATGCTTTCTAACGCTCACTCCAGTCTTATTCTCACTATTGCCAAGTGCAGAGCTTCCACCAACTCTGGCAAGAGACTATTGCTGATAGGGAAGAAGATTTTTCTGATAGTTAAAATCATGGTTGCTTTAGTGTGTGAAAATTGTGATACCTGGTACCTGAAGCACAGCCAGCACGGCAGAGTCTTCCCAGAAACAGCTGTTCTACATCTGATCAGGGAAGTTGTTATAGCTCAGGCAAATAAGGATGCCTCCAGCTCAGATTGCCAAGTATTTACTGGTATGAGATCCTCTTCTTAAATGCTTGTACCTTTGCCAGATTTAAAACATTCAGATTGATTTTTGAGTGCCTGCCTCAAGCTGATTCATTTGGGAAGCTTCAGCTGAAATGGTTCAGCTATATCTGAGAATGACAGTAGAGGGAATGGTGTTGTTTTAGCAGTGCTAGAAAATTTTACAGGCATTTTGAGGTTAAGATGAAGCATCTTAACGCTGAATTTTCTTCTCCTTCACGTCCTCAATTTACATCTTTAACTTTCTTAATATCCCTTTTTCTAGTGGAATGCCACAATTGTGCAGAAGTTTTCTAAACTTCTTTTTGTTTGTACTGAAACTTGCCAAACACTTCAAGGATATATGAAAATCTAAGGAAATTTTTATATACATAGCTATTTATATGACTTTTGAATTACCAATCTGGGGTTAATCATCCATCTGTAGAAATCGATTAAGTGAGGGATTGCCTTCTATAAAATCAGAGATGCAAAACACGGGTGGAGAAACCCTTAAAATGAAGGTTGCCACATGGGATATATGAACATCAGTTGTAAAATCAGATGGCTTCCAGAACCATTGGGGAAGAGCAAACACTTGAAAGGATACTGGTAAAGAACTCTGTGAAATAAACCAGATAGAACTGGGAAATGTATATGACACAATACTTTAAGGTGGATAAAGACATTAGCACAGAATTTGGAGGAATTCTTAAAAAGCCAAAAAAGTGTCCATTAGCACGTTGGGAAGGTGATGTGCACACGATTACACACCTTGCCATCTGGAATCTGTATTTTATCTTTCATGTCCTTTGGAAGAGTTCCAAGAAGATGTAAGGAATAGTTCTGATACAGAACTGGGGGGAAAGCAGGCAAAGAGAGGAACCGTTGGAAGAATTTGATTAAAGTACTAATGATAGAATATAAAGCAGTTATATGGACAGTGCAATTGGGAATTCCTGGCTTTGTAAGTAAGAGTAAAAGGGAAAACAGGTTGATTGAATTTACAAACAACAGACATGATCCTATTACCTTGAATGTCTGATTTCAGCATCATTGCAGCTTAACAGAAAAGCAGGAAATCAGATATATTACGATATCAAGACTTGATTCTACATGCTAGGATCAACAGATTCTCAAGCTGAGGTTAAGCCTGAAAGAACTTAAAATAGAAAATATATCAAGTTTTTGTAGGTAGATTCAAAATCACGAGGAACAGACCTCGAAGGGGAGAATCAAGGAGTAGAAGAGGGGAAAATAGAAGAAAACTGAAGGCATTTCAGAAAGTAAAGAGCGTGAAAGAGCACTGGAGGAGGGTGCTATTACAGGTGGAATGCCATAGGCACCTAAGGATTCAAAACAAAGTAGCTCACACTTTGACCAACTACATGCAGGATCCTTCAAAGGAAAGCTTCAAAACATCTTCATTCTTACAATTGCTGATGCCATCCATACACAGTGATTGACACTGAGCTGTATGCCTAATCCACTATGCCCTTAGAATATTTTCACTTCCCAATGGAACGTACAGCAATACACTGAGAAAAAGATTCAAGTCAGTCTGTAATCAGTTTATGTTCAGGAGTCAGAATAAAGCAATCCTCAGCCTGAGATATTGTACATTGGTACAAATAGATTTCTCTCTGTGTTTCTTTGTTGACATTGAGAAGGCTTTAGATAAATTCCAACATGACAGACTGGTGCGTATCCTCAGGGAAGATAATGTTGATGCAGCACATTTCTAAAAGATACAAGTCCCATAGAGGGAGCAGAGGGCTACAATACAAGCAAGTTATGAAACACTCTGGTATTAAGAAATTAAGAGAGGTAGATACCAGGTTTGTGTTCTGTGTTTACACCTACTCAGCTCGCAGGCAGGAGAAAGAATAAACTAAATATTGCTCGTCTGCCAAAGAGGTCATCCAAGTTAACTGAGTTAATGTTAACATAAGACTCATTGATAGCCATGTTTTTAATAGCTCTGACTAGAATGGTGTTTCAGAATATGCTCACTGCCTACAGCAATACTTGCAACCCGGGAATGACATCCAGCAATAAATGCTCCAACAGCATCAGCAAATTACATTTGCAAGCACCTTAACTTGGGCAACACGTTTACACCCAGGACACCTTTAGCCTGATAGCCAAAGGATGAAATAGTGTTTCAACCCGGGGATGATTAAATTGTAAAAAGCAAGCGTGATGAAGCTGTTTAAAAAGATAGTTTTCTTTTTTAAAAGTAATTAAATAATTTTATGTGTTTCTGCACTGTAGACAGTTAATTCCATCACCCAGGTGTGCACGAATGATATGCATCCAACCACCCTGTACGAGTGCAGAAGTTGAACACTTTAAAGGAGCTGCTCATAGTGACTCTTGAGTATCTGGATTTTTGTGCTGTTGGAGAATGCTGAAGTTTATCTGTATATCTTTACCCACAGCTGAAGAGGCATGGAAAAGAGTGCAGTGACATGAAATACTAGGCAGACAAATCATGTTCTTCTGTGGATGTCCTGCTGCTTAATCATCCAATCTCTTAACTCCAGCAGGTGTGCCACAGAGTGAAACAGAAAGAAAACCAGACCACATTTAAAGAACAGACTCCAAGCTGAAGACATTGTTTGCAGAAGATAAATAACATATTTCTAAGTGACTGCTCTTCTTTTTACATTGCAGAAATCTTTGATCTTGGCTGTGATTGAAATAGATGCCTTCTCCACTGTTCTTAGTTTTTCAGGAAAGCAATAGAACAGTTTGTAATCTGTTTCTTTTATGTCTTCTGTTTCTGCTTGATGCACAGGACTGTCACATTAAATCACTGTTTTACACCTGCTCTATCACCTGTGTACTTTTCAGATACTTTAGTACTTCCAGAATCAGCCAGACATCCCAACTTTTTTATGGAGCCATAATTTCTGCCCTGAAGTTCCACATTAGATGCCAGATGCATGTAGTGTTTTATCCACAGTGCTTTAAATTTGCTGAGGATTAGGTGGGGGAAAGCAGAGAAAATCTGTCCCTGAGGGCTGCTTTATAATATTCTCCTTCACCTTTATCTTGCAGGACTCCTCAGAAAGGAAAAGCACACTACATCATCTACCTTGAAATCAAATATCTCTCTGCTTTATGGACGTGCTCATTAAATTTGGCTTCACAGTGCAATCACAAAACATCTTCCATAAATGGAGGGAACTGTAACTACAGACTTTATGCATGAGGAATTCTATTCACTGCATAGGGTTTTTTCTCTTCCAGGGATAAACCCCACTATTTAAAAGGTGGCTGTTTCACCAATAGGCAGGCACTTGATAACTAAACTTCAATAACAGAAACAGATACTCTTCCACATCTTCCCAGTCTTGTAAGCTGGTCTGTGGTATTACAGTGCTAAGATCACCTGCTGTTTTTCCTCATCCTCTTTTTCTCTTGGTAGCACTCCATTGGGAATGGGACCTCGTGCTTTTTCTTCTCCTAGGTGGTATAGCTTGATTTCCTCAGCCTTCAGCTAAATCCTGGAATACTGCTTGTCTATTTCAGCATTTCTTCCCTCTGTCAATCCCTGATGATAGGAACACCACATAGGTTCAAGGGATAATTCCTTAAAAACAAAGAGGAAAAAGCTATTAAAGAAAGAGGGACTAAAATGACATAAACCCACCGATATATGCAGCTCACAGTGAGCACTGGCTTCTTCAGACCTCCCCGTCAGGTTTTTATCTGTCTGGTTTTCCAGCCAGCTTTCCCACAGCTCTCTCTCCCTCCTCCATTCTACTTCTAAGCACTTTGACCTTTTCCAGGTCTGGGGTTATCCTGTGATACTTGTCAAATACCCAAGCCTTGAATTATTCTGAAGCTTTCTGCTTCCTGTTATGTGTCTGTGCAGTCCCCAGCATCTGCTTCTTGAAGCCTTAAAGGACCACTACTGATCAGAAAGTAAACTGCTCATGAGAAAAGGAAGAAATGAAGCTAGAAGCAAGTGAAGAAGAATGCTAAAATGATCTGCTGTGAGACCACAGTGGTCTAAGCACTTTCTTCCGAATAATGAGCATAAATACTTCCTTAAAGATGGGCCTCCTGCTAAAATAACTTCCAGCTCTTTATTGCTGCAGATGCATCCTATTTATTTTTTTTGTAGTTTAAATGAAAATTGTACTTTTAAAATTGATAAGCAAAAGATCACTTGAGGTGTGTTTTACCCCATATCTGCTGTGAAATGCCATTTGAAACTAATGACTTTGGCATTAAGATCAATGTTTAACAGGTTGCTGTGCCTGGAATGGCAGGACTGTTGAGGATGAGTGTGAATTTGGCATGATGCTCCTGTAGTTGCTCAGTTGACTGAAACTGCAAAACGGGCTCTAATTTGTAACTCCAGTAACAAGGAAGCTCTGTGTATGATAAGTGATTGTAAATCACCTTCTGTTACCATCTGGGAATTAGCTAATGCTAAACAATTATTAAAACAGGGTTAAAGCTAGTTTTATACTGGTTTGTTTAGGCTTATACAGCTGGTATCAATGGTTCACCAAAATGATGTTTGTCAAAGCTAGACCAGAGAAGCAGCTTTTCGTTAAAAACTTGATTATTCAGTTAACTTCACACTTTGCAGAAAGTTAAAAGTTTTATCACTGTGTGCACACTGAGAGGCTCACCTCACTGTTGTAGCTGGTACAGAATTACCCAGGACTGTTTATCTAAGGGCAGAGCAAGCAGCTTGGAGCCATGAGACCTGGGGTACATTCCTAGCTGCTTGAATGCTGACTTGCTGAATGGTGGAGAAGCTGCCAAAGTGTTCGGTGTCTTTTCAGAAGAAAACGTGTAAGTGACATAGTGAAGGTTTAGTAATTGAGAAAGGTTAAGATTGAAAATAATTTGGAAAATATTGGCTACAAATACAACATTTTTAATAATTCTTCCTGCAGGCTGTCAAGAGAATAAATCTGCTGTCAACTTCAGAGTTCAGCATGAGCATCTTGCAGCTTCACTTCCAATGAGTAATCAGAGAAGTTCCTCAGAGCATGTCTTCACTTTCAAAACACAAATGCAAAGTTTCTCTCACTTGTTCCAGTACAGCTATAACATGCACTAAGTCTCCCTTCAAAATGCCAGCAACATTTCTTATAGGAATGTGTCATTAGGATATTGTTAAGCTGATGTTCACAATAAATGAGAAGTTACTCTAGTAATGCTTCTTGTTCTGCTTACATTTCTGATAGTGCCATTGGAAACTCATTCAAATTAAGCAGCTGTTCTAGACTGAAATGTTTTGGCAGGACTTATTTTAAAGCAACTGGGTTTGCTACTTCCTTCCTTCTACAAACCTCTTAATTTCTTCTTCAACTCACATGAAGTGAATAGTGGCTGAAGTTGATTGGAATGCAGTAGCCAGATGACAGGCGTACAGATTTCTGGTGTTAGTGTCCAGGCATGTACAAGAACAACAAGTCAGGAAATGCTCTTGTTCTCTTCCACTTCATGAGCAAACAAGACAGCGTGTCCACCTCTCCAATTACTATCTAGTGAGACACACCAGCATTTTCCCAGCACAAAACATTGTCAGGTTTTTATCTGTGTCTTTCTCAACATGTAGTTTCATCTTAATCTTTTCTCACCCTTCCTAATGAACAGGCATTCACAGTGCCTTTGAAGAACCCTTCCTTTTGATTAGGTGCAAATGTGGCTAAGCCTGTTCATCCCTGTGTCAAGCAGAAAATGGCTGGCATCACAGTGGGTTTTTCTGCTAACCCAGCTAACTGAGAAACTAATGCCTTACATGAAAGGCAGACTAGTAGTAGCTAGAGAACAAAAACATACTATGCAAAATAAAATAGAAGGGGAAAATAAGCTTTTTTATAAGCAAGTACCCTGTATTTCAAGTCATTTTTGCTTTAATTTTTTGGCTCATGTACAAGATCTGGGCAAAACCTGAATAATTTACCTCCTGCCTACTTTGACCAAAGACTAAACCAACTAGCTGTTGAACTAATTGACTATAAAGAAGGTTTTGAGCACTGTAAATATCTGTAGCTCCTTCATCTCTCTACCAGTAGCTATTAGAAAAGTGATGGGAGATCTTTATTCTGTGCCATCAATGTTAATTGAGAATATGCTAATGCCAAAAATCTTCTCTCCCTCCTACAGTTCCAGTGTCAACAGTGCAAAATTACTGCTGCATCCTCTGGGCAGTTTAAAAAGCTTCTTGACTGTAGTGGGTAGGAAAAATTACTGGGTGAATCTCATTTATTCCTCCAGTAATTCTGGACAGCAAGTGCCACAGCCTGCATCACCCTCATGTGCCCCTGGTCCAAGGGATGCAGCAGTTGCACTGTGGAGGCTGCAACAAAGGGGGCACAGAGTGAGGCAGAACTGCTTCTGCCTGTGCTCCAAGCCAGTAAGTGACAGTGTGTGTAACATAAGGCTTGATTCCTCAGGTTTTAAGCCCTTTCAGAGAGTGCTAATCTTTCATTACAATGAGTCAGAGCACAAGGCCCATTGCTGATCTCAGAGGAGAGCTCTCAGCACCAGCAGCTCCCTAAGAGCAGGCAGGGAAGTCCATCAAATCAGGAATTCTTCCCATCAACTTCCTTGAGTAACAGGTGCCTTGAGCATCCCAGAAAGGATTTGTTTGCCATATAAAACACACTTGCTTTTGATTCTTGATGAACAATTCAGCTTTTCAGCTGAGAATGCTGAGCTGTAAATTTCTATAAGTCCCCTTACAGTCTGTGGTCAATTGCTCTATAAAGATGGATCTGGAGACCCAGGATCATGTGCTGCAGAACCACCAGCAGACACTGCCTGAATTCTGCCCATCCCACTGACAAGCTCCAAAGTTAAGGACATGTGCATATGGTTTTTTAATATTGGTTGTCAGAAGATACTGCTGAATGTTGTAATTAGTGCATTAAAATCCCACAGGCCTTACAAAGTGAAGATGCTGAAAGGTACAGGTAGTAGAGATTTGATGTCATATTTAAGAACAGCATGTAATGGGTTTTTTTTAAAGCTGTAAGAGCTTCCTGAAGTGCAGTTCACTCATTCCTATGATTATTTATCATTCATTCTGCTGTCAGCTTTGACAGTGGAAATGTACTTGTTGGACACACTTTTATAGTTTGTGGCTATTTTCATTCTGTGAGTTTGATGCAATTGCCTGAAGTCCCTGGCCTGTAATTTCCAAATACAATTTGCTGGGGATGCTAGAATTTTAACTGTGTTGGAGAGCTTCAGTGGGCTGAGGTTTGCCACCTGAGTTTTCCTCCATATTTGACCTGGCACATTGCTTTAATCTGTGCAACCAGTTTCATACACTGGTATCTAGCATAAATAAGGGATCTGACCCTGAAAGTCAAGTAGCTCTGTACCAAAAATCTGTCTTTGGGAGTCAGGAGTGTTCAGCGACCCTCCAGATTCTCATAATCTTGCATTTCTGCGATCAAAACTAAGGCCACTTCATGGCTGTCCTTCCACTGACTTTAAAGAACCTTGGTCTAGGATGACCATGGGAATGGGGTGAGTTGAGAAAGAGACTGGGTGTATGACTGAGCTCAAAGGAAGTTCAGTTTTGGTTGTTTGTGGTGTATCTTATTTGACTTGATTTGGTAAGGAGGCTCTGAACCTGAGCATTAGTGATGGCACATGGGGGTCTGTTTGCCCATTCAAGTGTTGAGGGATCCTGAAACTGGATGAGCACAAAGTTCAGAAAAGGTGGTGAGGGATACCCCAGGTGAGTGAGAACCCCTGACTCTGACAGTCCAGCTGACATAATAATGAAGCACTGTTTCAGTTGAGCTAAACAGCCTGATTTTGATTTTCAAACCTGCTCCATTGCATCTGCTGAGTGTTTAATGCGAGAGCTGTTGGCAGGTACAACCGCTTAAAACTTGACTCCTAATTCATGACTAATGTTCAGCAGTGCATGAAATAAATGTTTGCAGACATTTCCAGGCTGAAATGTGGAAGCATCCTGAACTGGATGAACATGACCTTCAGAGGAGGCAGTGAGGGATACCCCAAGTGAATGGCAGTAGAAGGGGTTGCACTGGGGACATACCCTATACCGAGTGCTGCTCTTGTTTTCAAGTTTTATAAAATACAAGCCTATTTGTAAGCAGACTGAGAGCTCCAAATCTGGGTTGTTCCCACAGAGTATCGTTTTTAATATGCCTGGAAATGTGTCCTTCCTGAGCTGATCCACATTGCTGGGACACCAGCTTTGAGGCTTTCTTTTATTCAGCAGCCTGCCTTGGCTCTGAATGCCATTAAGAGGTTTGGGATGAAGCAGCAGCTATATTGCTGAAGAGGAAAATCTGTTTCTCTGAGTGTTGCTGTTTGTGATAAGGTGTGATTTACTTGCTCATTGCTAGAAAGGTACTGGGCATCTACACACCTCTTGCAGGCTGCCATAGCTTGGCAAAACTCGGGTGCAAAGAAGCTTAAATTGCTGTCTTCCTTTGTGATCATGCTGTGAGTGTAGGTAATATAAATACATCAAGATTCCTTATGGCAGGCCAGAGTCATTGCTTTCACTGATTGTTTTCTTTTTAATAGAAGAATGATCCCTGATATGGACAAAAAGTGCTTTCCTACTATGTCAGTCTGACACCTTTGCCTAGGTTGTTTTCAATCTAGAGTTGACTTCCCAGTAAAGCATTCTTCCTTCTTGTGGGCCCAGAGACTTTGGGAAGTATGCAGAGGATTAAGGCTGTGAATTTTTATGTGAATTACTTGCTCTGATTTCAAGTTATTATTAAGCTTTTCCAGTGAAAATGCAAACAAAGCCATGTCTCCAGGGGATGGGGAGCAGACACTGCTGTACATTGTAATCAGCCTCTCTTGAAGATTCATTTAATATCTTGTGTATCTTATTTTTTTTATGAAATGCATTATTCATAGAAGAAGATGCACAGAGAGAAGCAGCTGAATTGTAATTTCTGGGAAGATTCTTCTTCTGAGAGATGGCATTTTCGTTGTTTAAAGTGATGCAGTAGGTCCTGCCTGAGTGAGGGAGGCATGAAGTGGAGGGAACAGCCTGTAGATGGGCACCGAGCCAGTTAGTTACTGCCGCTGAAGGGACGTAAAACAAGCCATCCAGTACTCCACGCCCCTTTGGGTCAGTATGTAGCCATTGGAGACATCATTACACTTTCACATGGGGTTTTTTTAAGTCTGTGCAGAAGCACTTAAGAAAATAGCAATCAGCGAACACTTACTCAGTGGAAAAGTTTCCTCTCTCATAAAAATACTGCTTGCGAGCTGCCTTTCTGCTGCTGTTTTCTGGAGAGTGCTCCCTCGGTTCTCTGTTGAGTTCATCTGCCCAGCCATGTGAGACATTTCTTCTCGTTTCAGGGCCTACAGTAAAAGTTGCACATGTTTATATTGCATTTCTTTCTTATTTGTTTAACCTTATGTAAACCACTGTACTTAATTAACACAGGCTCAGCCTCTGCTATATTTAAGACCTCGCTCCACCAGCAGCCCCTCTGAGATCAGTCGGGCTATTCATAGATTGCAAAACACAAATAACACCAGTAGAGTTTAAGCTTAATAATATTACAGACTGTAAGTGCTTAAGGAACACTGGGTGCTGTGCATTTCATGCAGCACAGTTCATGGCAAACTTGTTTTTTAAAGCAAATATTTAGGAATGAGAGCATATGAACACTTTAATAACATTAATGAAACAAAAAATAGGATGTTATAGCTGAATTTGATATGTTTCATAAGGAAAGCAATTCTCTCTCTCTCTTGCTTTGACTGTCCCTCTCCATCCCCATATAGCCATCTTATAGGTGTATGTGTCCCCTTTTGTCTTACTTTCTCCCTCCCCTTCCCCCAGAGGACAGGAAGCTTCCCAGATCCCATCTCTCAGGCCTTTAAACAAGCTGGTGACAGCAGAGCTCACTGAGAGACAAAACTGACCTCCTGGCACATGTTGCCATGTTGGAGGTGTGTGCATCCATCCGCTGGTGGTCTGGTACCCCAGGCAAACCCAACACTACAGAGAGCCTGAAAGGGATCCTGAAGTGTGTGCTCTGTGCGTTTTGACACAGTGGTGGGTTGCTGGAATTAATGTCTTTCTTCTTTTCTCTTTGTTCATTTGCCCAAGTTTGTCCACTACCTCCAATGGTGAGTCATGGAGACTACATCTGCCACCCGCGGCCTTGTGAGCGCTACAACCACGGGACGGTGGTGGAGTTTTACTGTGATCCTGGTTACACCCTCACCAACGACTACAAGTACATCACCTGCCAGTATGGAGAGTGGTTCCCCTCCTACCAAGTCTACTGTGTCAAAACAGGTAAGGAAGCAGCAATAGCATTGCTCCTGTCCTCTTACAGTCCCTCTTTTTTAGAGCAAATCTGTTGGTCTGGTGAACTCCATCTGTTCCATGGTTAAGTGATGGACATTGATTTTAAGATGATATTAAATTCAGTACATTTCCATGATCCTGAGTGATACGAAATCATTTCATTTGTTAGCTCTTCGAATGTATTTTTTAACATTTTCTGGATATTTTTATATGTAAATAAGTTAAAATCATGACTGCATGTATAAAAAAAAGTCGGGGAAAAAACAAGGTCCAGCCCCTGTGGCAGCTTAATGTTAAGGTTGGGTTTGGTATATGGCACTGGGTTCATGTGTTTTTACAACAGATGTTTAAAAGATGTCTTCGCCTAACTGGCACTTCTGAGTATCATTGAAGTATTAATACAAAAATCACAATGGTAATAACAAAGCACCACTTTTGTATTGCCTTTTTGTTACAGAACAAACCTGGCCAAATACACAGGAGACCCTCCTGACTACATGGAAAATAGTGGCGTTTACTGCTACCAGCGTTTTACTAGTACTGCTACTGGTTATTTTAGCCAGGATGTTCCAGACCAAATTTAAGACCCATTTCCTTCCACGGTTTGTACTGTTTTCTATTACCTTTTGAAGATTGAGGGCCTTGATTCAGTTTGCACATTCAGCACTCCTTGCTGAGGAGATGGAGCAGCTCATGAGCCTGGCAGATACCTCCTGCTTCTGCTCTGAGCAGAAGCCTCTGAACCACTGGTGTGGACAGGCACCCCTAAAAAGCCTGCAGTGGTGCTCACTGCAACTGAGATAAAAGGCAGAGTTTGTCAGATTCACTTTGGGAATAATTACAGCTCTGCTGTTGAGAATTGCTGCTTCTGCATAGTAGAAATAGCTGACAATATTTTTAAATACTCATTTTCAGGTGCTGGGGGAATTAATGTTTTAACTACTGTAGACTTAGGAATGTGAGTTTTAAGAAAGAATTTCTTTTTTCTCTATGGACAAATTTATATTAAAAGTTTGCTTTCTCTTCATGAGTATTACTTTCATCATGATTCATAAACATCTCCTACATCTTCCTTTATTCCTATCAAACACCATGCAGCTATGAGCATTTGTCACTGATTCTCACAGCAGTCCTCATAAGACAGGTAGGTGGGTATTATCACCTTACAACTGGAAAACCAAAGGCAGGCATGCTGAGTTTTAGGCAAAGCTAGTACTCTATTGGGGTTTAGACCCATTTCTAGTTTTCAGTCTGCTCAGTTTGCTGTGGACTTCGACTGTGTGACCTGTCTCCTGCGCTTGCTTTTTGTCATGTCTTTATTCTACCATGTGCAGAAAGGAGAGGTAGAAAAAGTGGAATGTCAGTAAACATGCCTACATGCCAATGCAGCAGAAAGGACTTCACCATCTTAATGCCAAATAAGCATGTGTACATGAAAGTATACAGATTATATAAGTAATGCGTAAATGCTTACATATATGTGTGCATATGTACACTATATGGAGAGTAGTATACATATGCATATACATATACATAAGCATACACCTATACATATATATATGCATATCCATATATGAAGCTCTTTGGGGTAGTGGGTTGCACTACAGAGAGCTTTATAGCCTGCACTTTCTAGCTTACCAAAATGGTTTTCTGTTCTCTCCTTTTCAGACATTTTCATGTCACAAAGGGACCTGGGACCAATTTCCTCCCATGATTTAACTGGCTAGTTATGAACAGATACTTTAGGGTTTAACAGACCTTCCCAATTAATAGAAATGTTTTGTTAAAAAAGAAACCAGCTTATTACTAGTTAAGGAAGCCTTCATCCTTTTAAAGTAAGACCTGAAGGAGGCCACAGATCTGGCCACCAAAGCCCTGTCATCCAGTAGCAGTCATGTCAGTGTCTGTTTACACGGGTTGCTATAGCACACATCTTTCCAGGGGTTCAGACACTTCTGACTGGTGAACTACATCTGTGATCTTACATCCACGACACCTACTGTGCACAGCAAAGCAAACGGTGTTTCTTATCTCTTCCAAACACCCTTTTTCCTTCCCTTCTTGGAGTTGTTCTTCACATTACTGGTTTCATTTCTCCAGTTGTAACAGATTCCACCTGACTGGCAACCCGAGCAGAGCTTTGCAGCCCTGTGAAGCGACCATTTCTGTGAATGTTAACGACCTTGTAGCTTCATTTTGCATGATTAGAAAGTGCTGTGTTTACTTAAGTTCAGCAGTTGTTCCGAGGTGCTTCTGACATGCTCCTGCTCTCTGTGATAACTCATCTGTGTTTGACATAGAGGCAACCAGGAGGGCTCCATGGGTGATCCCGACTTTGTGGTGGTGGATGGTGTTCCTGTCATGCTGCCTTCCTATGATGAAGCTGTGAGCAGCGGCTTGAATGCTCTGGCACCTGGATACACAGCTACCGCAGACCAGGGGCATGTTTTGCAGACAGAAGACCAGAACCCTCCTGCTTACCCCGGCCCCAGGATTACAGACACGCTGCCTAGTGAATCTGAAACCTGTGACAACAGGTCAGACTCCTCTGAACTGCTCCAAAGCTTGTACCCATCCCCGGCATGCCAAGCAGCAGCACTTCCTGGTTCAGACAGAACTGATGTATCCCATGGCTCTGCTGGGGAGGCTGCATCCACGAGTCCACGGATTGATATTGCAGATGGTGAGTCTTGCATAGGTGGAGTAGGTGAGTCCATAAACAGGAGCCATCATTCATTTGTATGGTCAGAGCAGGAATAAACCCAGCTGACTTGCTCATACTTTCTTATACATTGCTCATACTTTCTCTCATATACATCTAAATTTAGATGGTTTCTAAACCATACTACTCCATGGTCATATAGATTCATATATGTGATATCCTTTCTAGCTGTTGTGCAAGGATTTGAATCCTAGACCAGAAGCTTCCTGTCCTAGACCCCCAAAACAGCAGTCTTATCAACAGGGATATCAGCAGGCACCTGTGTACAGCAACAAAGGCAACCATCATATTGCCTGTTTTGGTCTATTCATCTGCTCCTCAACTCCTATGCTCACAACTTCCTCACATGCCTTAGCTTTCACAGCAAAAAAATAGCATTTTCTCCTTAAAAAGGAAAGCAAATCATGTTTTCATATTCAGCCAAAATTAGCTTTTTTATTAACAAACTTCTCATGCCCATGTGTACAGCAACTGTTCATCTGAGGCATGTACATGTTGATCAATGGCCATAGGAGTCACAGCATAAGGTACCCACAGGACCATGTATGACAAGGGAGATTGCCATCTACTATTGTCTGCAATTAAACTGAACATGAGCATGCACTGATGCCAGTTCACTGAGCTCCAATGGAGCTGTATGGTGTGCTGCTCAGGGTGCTAAGGAAACTAGATTGCTTTCCTTGGAGACATTTTGAAGGAGTTGCTCTGATCCTGCTCCCCACAGTTACTAGGCAAAAAACTGAAGCCCAGTGTCTTAAATTCAGTGTGGGTAAAGGTCTGGGTGGAGGAAGTCCTTCTTCATAGGGTCAGGGCTAACTTTTACTGATATGACAAGGGGAAGAGGACTACTAGGAGGAGGGGGGAGAAATGACAATGATGCCAGTAAAAATCCTTGCCTGCTCTGAATGCTGTTTGTAGGCCTGGTTTGTTTTGTTAAATCTAGATAGTTTTAGAAGGTTAATTTTCATCTAAGTGTTAGGGCGGGTCTAGAATTATTGACACTATATGTTTTGTTCAGACTTTTGCAATGTCCATTTGTAGCATTGCTAATACGAATGTCCTGCAACAGTATAAAGGCAAGTTACAGTCAGCAATCAATGCTATTTCTTTTTTTTCCCTAGAGATTCCTTTGATGGAAGAAGACCCTTAGCCTGCACAGACACCGGTCTTCATCAAATTGCACTGTTGGGTGATGTGAATCATGAGGATCTAGAGATAGAAAAGACTATCTGTGGATTTGGGGAGGGGTTTTTCCTACATATCAATCTTCCACGGGATGATGTCACCAGGTTAGGTGTACATCTTAATCCACAACAGGGATAAGAGCATCAGCATTTGGAACAGCCGCAGCTTTATGAATGAATCCTGGGGATTTGATGTGAGCAGATGTAGAAAAAGAACTGTGGCTTTTTAGAAATGAAACATATCTCTGCATCGCAGAAAGTCATATGGTTCTGTAAGAAATGCTATTGGGTTTTGATACTAACTGCCTCAGCATGTCAAAGTATGTAAATTTGCTTATAAAGACTGCTTTAAATGATCTATGGACCTCTAGTTTATGAAGAATCCTTACACGTTTAGAAAAATACTAGTACTGAAACACACAAAAAGAGGAAAGATCCTCTTTGGCTTTCCTACCGTGACCAGGAAGCTTTTGATTTAGCTGTTGGTGATTTTGTTTCAGACCATGTCTGCAGAAAATATAACAGAGAAGATGGGATTCATATATACTTTGATGTATGATAGCAAATATATATAAATATATATATATATTTAAAAACTCTTACAGAGAAAGAAAAGGAAAGACTCCAAGGTCACATAATGATCTGGAGATTTTTTTAAAGGCAAGGCAGAATTTATAACCTATACAATATTCAAGGTAAAGTATTGGTATTTGTATTTATGCAAGACTTCTGTGACTACATTGCATTTGATAAATCCTGCTATAATATGAGAGATCTAGAAAATGTCAAACTCACTAAAATACGTGCTTAAGAAATGCTGAACTGCCCTGCTTCAGCCTTTCTTAAGCTCTTACAAAATATACATATATATACCAGAGTAATCTACAGTCATAGCCCAGAGCACTGCCTTGTCCCTGTACATTGTGGTAGTATTCTGAGCCATTATTGTAGAATACTTTTTAAAGAAACAATAAAGTTCAGTTTCAGTTCTTTTGACTTACCTGACTGTGTGTAGTTGGCCTTTCTTTCCTTCCTCACCTTTTCAGCTTTGTGTTTATTACCCTGCTAGAAATGGAGAGAGTGCTTTTGGTTAAGCAGAGCACATGAAATGGATGCAGCAGTAGTGCAGCTTCTGTAGATGCCACATGGCTTTTCTCTCCCCTGCATGCAACGTCAGAGCATTGTGTGAACAGTTGACCTTTGTGGTGTTACAGGCTATTCATTATTAGCCAGGAAAAATTCCTGGCTGCTTCATACACTTTCTGAAAGCCAAGCACATTTCCTTGACTTATTTTGGGTATTGCGCAAAGGAAACATATGTTAAACTGGCAGTGTTTGAAGGAAGTACTCGCCGTATGTTAATGATAAGGATTGTCATCATGTGGGCCAATCCAAACGAAAGGATGAGACTGTGTTCTGATTTTACGTACAGAGTAAGCCAATAGTATTTCTATTGCCCTAAACAGAGGATTGCTGCAAGTTGCTCTGTTATGTTTTCATGATTGTTTTATTATTTATTGGTAGAGTGGTAGCATCCAGTGGCCCCACTCATGAGTCAGGCTAGTAGCATGATGGATGTGCTGCACCCATTCAAGAAAGTGTTTTATTAGCATCCTGTCAGCAACTGTATATGACAGCAAGATGGAAATGGGGACCAGAACTGCGTGATGGAGAAGCAATTATTACAATAATCTCAGTTATTCTATGGTATCGTTGGTGAGAATGTAGTGACTGGTATTGAAAGATAAAACATATTCCACATTTCCTCCATTCTCGCTTACATAAGATTTGCATTTTGGAAGTGTCTCAATTGCAATCATAACTTTGGGTTTATCCCAGAGCCATATCTATTGGGCACTAGTACTTTATTTTCTACCCATTCCTTTTCAGGTTCCATGCTTTCCAGAGGTTATTGCACTGCTAACCAAAAATCAGAACTTGTTTCAGAACAAGACAAGAGTGCTGTAATACCACCTTTAATTGAAGCACATCTCAAGCCTACAGTCAGTTAAGTGATTTTTGTTTCACAATGTCATTGAAAAGTATTGAATTTATTTGAGATGCACTATAAAATATTATGAAATCTGTCTTGGCTGGGTTTTTAACAGCTTGTGAAATTTCATTCCTTATTAAATTTCTAGACTTCCATTTATTAATTTCTGTTATGAAGGATTTTGATTAATACTGGGAGCCCTGCAGTTTTACAGGTTTATACTGCTGTGTGTATTGTATTGCAGTCGTTTTGCTAAGGGAGCCAGACAGGGTAACTTAAGAAATGTAAATTTATGGCTTATTAGACCACTTTTATTTTAGAAAGTGCAGAACTGCAAATACACTAGAGAACATTGATGTATTAATAGTGCTTGATAGTCCTTTGATAGCACCATACTAAATACAACTTGCAAAGGCAAAAGAGAGATTCTTAGCATTTTTTCTCATGATGCATAAGGCTTTCTGAAAGGGTTTTATGGGGGGATTACTTGTGTGGTTGAGTTTGGGGGTTTTGCATGCTTGGATTAGGGGGGGAAGGGGAGAACTTGAATTCTCATGAGTGGTCTGCCTGCCCCTCAGATCCGCACCTGTGTATGGACCCACAAGCTGATGCCCCACAGCCTGCCCAGCTCCCTGGCCACCTCAGATCAACCTCAGTGTTCTCCCAGCCTCGAGAACCCCACAGCTCCCTGGCCTAGGAGCTCAGATCAACATTGCACAAACCCTGAAGGCAGCCAGACCTTGAGGAGGGCGGATGCTCTTAGCACCTCGAGAGACCAGAGAGCCGGTAAGATCATGTCAGTGTGTTTGCCCTGCAAATGAAACCAGATGGGAGGATGAGCTTGTCTTATGCAGATCATAAGCTGTTTCCACTTGAGATAGCTAGATGTGAATCAAAAAACAAGCCCAGGAAACCCTCATTCGTGAAGGGAGAATGTTAGCAAAGACAACCCACGTGCCTTCAGCAGAGGGAGGAAAGAGTGCATAATAGTGAGAACTCCAGGAAAGACAAACAAGAGCTGGATTCACCCTGCCAATATCTCTGCAAATGAAAAAGGAGGAGGAGAAATGAGCAATGTGTCAGCCTTCAACACTGACTTATGAACAAGGGCTTGACCTGCAGAGTGCTGGGAAGGATGGGGATTCAAGGCCTCACAGCAGCACTGCAGGGAGTGAATCACAACCTGAGCATGAGTCAACAGGACCTGGCTGATGTGGAAATGCTAAATGTCAGTACGAGGGTGTTTACGTGGAACTGTAAGTTCCAAAATGCATGAAGCAACTCTTCAGCTCCACTCAGCCCTAGTGAGGCCTCGGCTGTGTCTAACGTTGAGCAGATTCTTCTCCTCTTCAAGGGAGATGTGAAGCAGCTGGATGGAAGCCAAGCAGAGAGAATAAAGAGTTATTAGAAGCCTGAAAGAGCCTGTCCTCACAGCTTATGACAGAGATTATTTAAGACAGATTAAGAGGGAGTGTTCAGTGTGAACAACAGAAGACCAAAAGGGACAGAGAAATGTAGTTTGCTCTAAGAAGCATATCTTGCATAGAAGAAGAAGTTTATCCATAGAAGTAGGACAAGAATAATAGGCTTAATTGCAGCTTGAGAGAATTAGGTTAGATATTAGGAAAAACACTCTAGCCACAGGCATGAGGCAAGCATGAGACAAGCAGGGAGAGTGTCAAAAAGCTCTTGTTATGAGAGATTTTCAATAAACCAGGAAAACATTGAAGTGAGATGAACTACATGAGCTTTGGGCCTTCTTCTTGTTCCATTCCCAACACCCGAGAACTAAATTTGGCTGACACACTATTGGGATTAGTCTGTATGGGTTATTTCCATATAGACTAATTCCAAACTGATGGTACTGGGCAAACTGGCCAGCAGTCATCAAAATGACAGCCAGAAATACAGCCTGTTCCACCAGTAGAAGCTTTCAGTGTTGCATGGGCTGAGCTCCAGTAAAATCCTGTGAATTAAACCTTGTTGCATTAAAGTGACATTAATTTCAGAAGTCTGTTGTGTGACAAATCCAAATTTGGGATTTTCTGGTCTTCGTGTCTGTCTTAGGCAGTGAAATCAATGCAGCCCTTCTAATACTCTGTGTGCATTAGGTGAAGTAAATCCTCTCTCAGCAGTTATCTGAAGACACCTATTGAGCTCAAGGGAAAACAGCAGCTCAGGCGCTGGAGCACAGAGCCCATTGTCCTGTTGATGCAAAACTTGTTTCCTGTGCCTCAAAAGCTGTAAGCACAGCTTACAACATCAGCTGCCAGAGGAGGAGTTCCACAGATGAGACAAGCATGTCTCAGGCTCCTGCTCTTGGTCTCCCATGGATTCCCAGAAAGGACATGGGAGCAGGGAGAACTACAAAGCAAATAAACATCTGCCCCAAACCCAGGAGCATCTCCCACTGTCGAGGGCAAGTCCAGTCCCTTCAACATAGTTCCCAAAGGAACTGCACTACAGCAGAGGGGAGGCAGTAAGGCAGAGGGGTGGTAGACCCTGCTTTGCCTATTGCTCTCCTGGGCCAGAATAGACAGACAAATCCTTCTTCTCCAAAATAATGTATATATCTTCCTTCATGCATTACAAATATCTCTTGTCACTACCACTACATAGAAGCATACAGCCCATTCTTGCAGCCCTACCTTTTCCAGGTAAGATAAACATAACATAAATAACATACAGATATGTTATTTAACAGTAACAGAGGGCATTCACTTGAGATTAAATTATTTGCTGTCCAGGTGTCAGAGCAGACACATAGTTCACATAGACCCTACCACAGAAACTGGACATTAGGCTGACTGGGATTCTTGAGGCAAAGGGACTGTGCTGCAGGGCAGGGGGAGCTGCTATGTGAGGGTTTGTAACCCAGAAAAACTGGGTTTTCCTGGTATAATAAAATACATTAAACAGAAACTTGGAGAAGGAAGAAAAGACATTTTAGTAAAGTCCAGGGGACATGGATAAGTTCCCCATTGTTCTCCAGTAAGAACAGGAGTAGCTGTTTCCTTAATAGAACTGGCTCAAAAGGAAGTCAAGAGGCAGGGAAGGAAGAAAAGCTCTTTCCCATCACCTCTGCATTTCAATGGTCAGACTGGTTCTGCTTGCAATAAGGGCCTTGGTTTTGATTTGGATCCACATTTTCCAGTTTACTGTGTTTTCCTTCTGTTTCCCCTCTGTTTATCCTTCTACTGTTTCTCCTCGTTTTTATTGTAACTAATACTATTGTTCCAGTTTCATCCTGCCCTCTCAGTCATGCTGGGAAGTGAAACAAGTTGCTTAATTGCAGTGCTGCACTCAGCAGGACATGTCCCCTCTCTCATAAGAGGTTGCTCTTATTTGCCTTCCTCATTTACGGTCTCAGGGGAGAGGACAAGAAGGGACATGTTGTTCCTCACTCTGCGGTCAAATGGTCCATGAAAACGGTTAGAGAGGGACACTGAGGGGAGCCCACATTGCTACATGCCCTGGTCCCAAGCCTGGCAGCTCATGATCTTCCATTGGTCCATATTCACTGCTGCACACAGATGCTCCTATATAAACACAGATATTGAGGAATCAGCTAATATTTCAGGGTGCTTCAAGGTAAGAGTTTTTAAAGAGACCCTCATTCCTGAAACGGGTGAGCTTGCAGCTTCAGAAAATGGGCACTGGCTTGGTCCAGTTAGGGAACACAAGGGTGCACAGCAGGCTGCTTCACCCGCTTCCTGGTACTCCAGTATGAGCCTCTTGTCCCTGGGATAACTGCTCAAACCAAACAGTTGCAGTTTCTAAGCTGTCAGGTCCACATCTCTTTTTTTTCAGCCTAATTAGGCCAGATTCATTTTTAACGCTCCTTGTTACCATCCACTTCTGACTTCCATCCATCTACTGCTGAGTACATGCTGCTCTTGCCAAAGCAAGTGTCTTTCAGCAGCTATCTCAGCCCCCCTGGAACTGTACCACCCTGCGGGAGATTGCACTTGCTACTGTTGTCCCTGCTATTAATTCCATGGCAGCACATGCTGTTCGTTTGCCTTGTTCAGTGCTCTCGTGTTAATAACCGTGCAACCGGTTGTTATTTTCTTTCATAACCATTACCATTGCTGCCTGTTGTTGATAATTCAGGGTTAATTACTCACTAAAAAGTTTAGCAGAGCAATTTAGCTTTGCTTAGCCTGTTTGCTGATGAAGACTCTAAATGTCTGCAGTCTGTCACTGATACAGATGTTACTGGAGCTCAGTGTAATTGGCTTTTACTGCAGCAAAAATAAGGGTTAGTCCAACTGGCAAGTCAGCTGCCTGCTTGTACACATACCACTTGGGTTTCCATTGGATTCTGGGCAACAACTGGGAGGAGAACTGCCGCATTAACTTACTAGGTTCAATTCTGTATCTTTGCAGCAGTGTGCAGCATAGGAGAAGCTACAGAAGTGCTGAAGCTCAGCATTAAAACGGACATCATGGCAGCTGTGAAGAGTCCAGCAGTACAAGTAGGCTAACGGTGCTGGTGTGATCTGTCACAGATACATCTTCCTGAAGACTGACTTGGATGATAATGGTCTGTCTGGTTTATGGAAAAAGTGAGGAAAAATTTGCCAAGAAGCAGCATTAAAACTGATGATGCCTCTCCAGTCAGTTTTCTCTGGTCTGGCTGTCTTCTGTTTCCTGAAATTTTGACTCTAGGAGCTGGTACAGACAGAAGGCTTGGGATATATGCACTGTGCTCAGTTTGCAGCCAAATGGATGGAAACTGGGACCACTTTCAGCAACAAGCTCCCTCTGACCATGCTTTGGGAGTCCCCATCTCCTGATACCCAGAAGCAGAAGAAAGGCCATGTGCTGCCATCAAAGGAAAGGTGGGGGTTAGCATGATACTCCTTTAGAGCAAAACTGGACCCTGGAAACGCCACCCAGCTCTCTGACTTTACTTGTATTACAGTCTTTGCAGTGAATTGAGGCTGACTGGACTGGGTGCACTGTGGTATTCTGCATTCATTTAAGCCTTCGCAACACAAGTCATCAATGGACAGAGTGGCTCCTCTGGCCATTGCCAAGCAAGTGAAAGCAAGATGGTTGCTCTGTCAGGCACTTTCTAAATCCAGCACAGTGCTGTCTTCATCTTTGGATGCCTGAGTATCCTAAACATGGCTGGATATCTTACTATTAAATTATGAGTGAGAAGCTGATTAATTGCTCCCTGACCTTCAGTTTCTTCATTGAGATTGTGTCACCAAACAATATTTTATGTCACCAGGAGACAGCAGATGTAAATTAAATATCTGCCTGCTCCAGAATATCTAACATGGGAGGAAATTACTTCTATCTGTTAACACAGACAGGTTTTAGAGAGGATTTTCTGCCTTCCAAATTCAGTTTTAAAATGCAGGTTCACTGCACAGGCACAGGTCTGCCTGTTGGTTTCCAGCACAAGGGGCATTGCCACAGTTTGCCTGCAGCACTGGCAAGAACTACCTGCTACTGTCTCCTGTCTTCTAAATGATTTTTAATGTAAACTAATGTAAACTAATGTAAACTAATGTAAACTAAAAACTGTAACTAAAAACACCAAAGGAAAATTCAGGTTCTGGGTTTCTCCAGAAGGGAACGTAGCAGCTATCCTTTCTCAGTAAATGCTAACAAAATACAATATAACATATAATAAATTCTCAATAAAATCTAACTCTCAATAAATCTCCTCATCAGGGACTGTAGTGCCAGGACAAAAGGTAATTGGTTTAAACTGAAGCAGGGGAAGTTCAGGTTAGATATAAGGAAGAAGTTCTTTATTGTGAGGGTGGTGAGGCACTGGAATAGGTTGCCTAAGGAAGTGGTAAATGCTCCATCCCTGGCAGTGCTCAAGGCCAGGCTGGACAGAGCCTTGGGTGACATGGTTAAGTGTGAGGTGTCCCTGCCCATGGCAAGGGATTGGAACAAGGTGACCTCAGGGTCCTTCCCAACCCAAATCACTCTATGATTCTAAATTAAATGATAATTTAACTGGCTGTAAAGAAGGCTGAACCCCATGCACTTCACTTCTGTTGTCCAAGACTGAACATGCCGTAAGTAGAAAGGGAACTTTCTTCCCCAAATAATCAGCAAGAAATGACAATGAGCCTTGGGTCTCTGAGAGCACCCATGATTGCAGCACATAACATCTGCATACCTTAACTGGGATGCCAATGCCTTTGCATGCAATGGGGGGAGAGCATTCTTTCCCTTGGTTTGTCCTTTCAGGTTTTTGCATTGGCAGCATTCAGCACTACCAGGTCACTGTATTAGCATGTTCTTTGGGCTCAGCTGTTGGAGGTAGTATTTTGAACTCCCATCAGCTCCAAAGCAAACACAACAACAAAAGAACTTAGATGAAAAAAATCAAGCTCAGGAGTAACCTTGTTGTTGTGTTGTCCATGTGCATTCATTTTTCAGTTCAGATTAGTCATGCACTCAAGGGATAGGAAGTTCACTAAAGGGCAGCCAAATCTCATGTTCGGAACTGGGGCACTGGAAGGAAAAAGCAGCATGTAAACCAGACAAATATGAGCCCATGACTGCATTGAAATCTCAAAGGTTAATGCAAGATGTGTTTATAACTGTTTCTGCTGGGGAAAAAAACCCAGCCTGTGCCATGCAATTACACATTTAAGCTCTGTGGAAAAGATTTGTTTACTGCATGAGAAAGGCATACACGGCAGGCTGCTGGGCCGAGAGTCCTGTGTAATCATCACAGCCTGCAACACAAACACAACAATCTGAAGACCTTTGACATCTGATGAGTGCTTTTCTCTTACAGAGTGAGGAGGGTTTGGACCTTAAAAGGAAAAATGAGCTAAGCTGCTTTAATTAGTAGGGCCAGAGAGAAAGAAACAAAGAATGACTCTGGAGAGAGGTAAGTATATGCAAAAGCTGACAGGGAAACTGATGCCAAGAAGATTGGAATAAATATCAAATATAGGTGGAATCACATGTGCAGATGCCAAAAGCAACTGTTTCTATGTAATTCCAAGAAGGAAATGCAAAAGAACTTCAAAAGCACAAATCTGCAATGACTGGGAAACACTCTACTTGAGTATATTTACCTTTTGGCACGGTCATAAAGAATTGGTTCTGCTCTCTTAGAAACAACAGCTGCTCACTGCTGAAGGCTGTTACTGGATTTGCACCATGTACACTAGTGCAAAAGAGACCCAACTTTATGCTATTATGGCCCATCTGTACTGGGCCTTGATCCACGCAGCTCCATCAGTACAGTTAGTGGTGTGCTAGCCAGCAACATCAGTAGCAAATGTGACTAGACAGAAAGTTGTTTCAGATGCACAAAGAAAATGAAAAATACCAGCAAGCCATGGGGCTGTTTTCAGGCAAATGTGATTTCTGAGGTGGTGGTTGCTTCACAGGCAGTGACTCACGGAAGCTTAGCCTCTGCAGCATCTCTCTTTTCCTTAGGCAGCACTTTCCATGGCGGTATCAGGTGTAGATAAGAGCAGTGTTTTAGGGCTTGTGCTGATAGCACACAGTGAGCAGAACCTGCTGTCGAGGTAAAACAGGTAGGGAAAACACAGGAAGAGGCCATACAAAAGGGAAACACACTTCATGTCAGAAAGGTTGGACTCAGATGTGGACGAAGCCAGAAGCAGTGTGACATCCTGCTCCAAGTTACTCAGCATAAAAGCAGGAGTGGAAGCAGCACTGGTAGAAGCTTGGCTACACTGGGCATCAAGTGAGATGGAATGAGATGCAGCACAACTGCTGTATCTTTCTATCCTGGTATTCTGGTATAAAGACTTATTTAGGTTATTATTCTGATGCCTGCAGGAATCTTCCTGTGTGAAGAAACAAATGCTTTTTTCTCTATTATATACTTTGTTAATAAACCACTTCGAAGATTCTTAGGTTAACATTCCTGGGAGTGAAAGAAGTGATGTGCTGTCTTTATGCTCTCCTCATCCTTTGTGTTTTTGAGTAGTACAACATGACATGTTGCAATTCATCTGTCATTTTCACATTTGGAGAAGTGGTCAGAATGGAGCAATCCAGCCATGTCAGCTGAATGCACTGTTGTTAACTGACAGATGTCTTGAGTGCAACAGGGGGCATGAAGCTGTTGTGGGAGCGCTGACTTGTAAACCCCAGTTGCATGCAGAGCCTTGGCATATTGTCAGCATGTACAGTTTTCAGTTTCAAGGGACATTTCCTCTGGTGTTACCAGTGCGTTTTGTTTAACCTTCACCTTCCCTTTCTGTTAAAGCTGCAGGAATTATTTCTTGGGGCTATCTCCTGTCTTACTTCATGCTGCATGTGCCCTGTGATTCCTAGGGGAGTTCTGTGGGTATAGACCTGAGCTTACACTAGTGCATTCGCATACAAATACCAGAAAATGCAATGACATGAAAGCTGTCACAGGCCATTTTACTATAGCCCCAGTGGCTGAAAGGTTAGTTAGTTAACTTAGTTATTATAAAACCAGGTTTCAGCTTTTATTTGCACAATACAGGCAACAGCTGCCTGGCCAGCGGGTGCTGCCTAAACAAAGGTCTCCTACTCTTGAGTGTCCCCAAGGGGAAGCTGCCCCTGCATCTGGCTGGCCTGGCAGCAGGGCCTGAAATAGGGTTTGCCCTGTACAGCTGTGGAGGGCAGACAATCCAGGGCTGTATTTTATATTTCTTATTGATTTATGTATGTATTTTCAAGTCTGGGATTACATTTTTCTCTTACAACCCACTCAGACATTATCCTTTGGCATATTTTTACCTTATTTTTAAGAATCCAAAGCAGGGTAAGCACAGCCGTGAGCCTTTTTGCCAAGATCCAACCCTGCTAATTTCAACAGATGACACCAATTTCAACATGTGTTAAAATGAAAATATGGATGTTGTCAAGCTAAAATGTAATATGTTGAATTATTCTGATGTTGAGACTGATGAAGCACTTTCTTCAATTGATCAGACTTTGCTCAGTTAAACTTTACTGGTCTTGCTTGTCTCCTTTGCTCAAATTAACACAGACACATTTGTAATTGAACTCAGTGGTAGCCAAGGCACATAAATGGAAAAACCTGCCTCTCTGAAGCCTGCAGTCTCACTAGGAATGAAGCTCACAGAAGCACATTCAAATCAAAATCAATGCTACCTGCACCAGCTAGAAAATCACTTGCAGAGGCTCACTTCGGAGCCTTCTCTATGCACAAAGAGAGAATAATTATCTTTGTCCACAGAGCGAATAGCGTAAGAAAGGATAAATTTCTACATGTAAAACTGTTGAGTTCTCAGCTTTGACAAAAGCTTTCTGAAACACTTCAGTAATTCCCCACATGCTCAACACCCCCCATGCTGGCTGGTGTTGCTGCTGTTACGCTGGAGGTTTATTGAGGAGATCACAGATTTCCCTACGTTTGTTGTGAAATCCAGGTGGGAAAAAAAGATCAAGTAATTCTTGGTATTTAATATGTTAATTCTGAGACTCGTGACATAAAGGAGCTTAATGCCATCACCTATGCAAGATATGAAATACGTGTCTCCAGAAATAGCAGCCTTATTGCAGAGCTGATCTTATGTGGGTGGAAGCCTGCTTTAGAAGGAGCTTGTGTGAAATGCTCATGTATTTCACCTGCCTTTTGTTCACACTAGGTGAGCCCAGAGGTACAATAAGACACAGATTTGGTAAGTATCTTACATGTAAGACATCAGTAATTTGATGCATTAATCACTAGAGTGCAATTATAGACCTTAATTTAGGAGGTATTAGTTCTTCGCCATAGATAACCTTCAGTGGCTATTAGAATTTCATAGTCTGAGTTCATTACAACTGGCAAATGTTTGCACAACCAGTACACACAAGGGTCTGTTTTTTGGCTGGAAACCCATTTTTTCACTATTAAATCCACTCCATTAAATACAAGAGAGCACCTGTTCAGGTCTTATTTCAATAAAGATTATATCCCAGTTGCACTTTAAGGGGGCTTATAAAGCTTGCACATTATTAATGTCTTTTATTAGCGTGTTTAAAATGGAGTGGGATACACTGGAAATATTACAAGCACATCAGTACAAGACATCAGAGCTGGTGATAAACCATGGCAATAAATAGCCCATTTATTGCAGTTGCAGTCTTTATCAAAATATGAGGCAAATGACTATTTGTTACAAAATCTGTTAAAGCATTTACAGACCCTCCATAACTAAACCTTCATATATGGTATGTTCTTGAAATTAGTAATGTGATTAAAATTAGGTATCTACATGCTTGATTTCAAGCAGCTGCATAAATCTAGGACACGGTAAAATTCTGTGCATAATTGTTCCTAATTGTTGATGGCTTCATGTGTAGACTGGAGAGGATACATTTTCTTTTCCCTCCTTCCTAATCCATTACAGTATCTACTAGGTGTCTAGCTCACCCTGGGTATGTGACTTGCATAAGATAATGGAGGAGCAACAAACATCTCTCTGCTTAACACAGACACATTGACAGCAAGCCAACTTTTGTTTTAGTTTGCATCATTTCTTGCAAGTGACAGAACAACACAAGATGCTTGTGTAGGTTTGCCTTTTGCCACCAAAATCTATCACGCTCATCTGCATCATTTGGAATGACATTACTTCCTCTGTGCAGGAAGGTACTTACAGGTGTCAGAACAGCGCTACAGAAACAGACAACTGCTTCTCTTCTCTCTGAGTTACAAGCAGCACAGTAGCTGAATATATTGGCATCTTTTATAGAGTCCTGTGATTTACACATTTTAAACTTGGGGGGTTTTAATAACCAAATCAAATAGATTTAATCCAGAAGCAAGTCTGCAGTTGTAACAATAGTGGGTGAGCATTGCTCGTGAGAAATCAAAGTCAGGGCACCAAACTAGAGTTCCAGGCTGGAATTTCAACAACCACAACTTGGCAAGAGCTTTTGCAAAAGATACTTCTGTATATTTCTGACCACTTACACAACAAGCAGCAGTGAATACCTTGCTTCCATGCTGAAATGTACATGAAACAAAGAGATGCTCAAAAACTGCAGCCACAAAAGGACAGCAGCCCTGCTTACTTGCTGCAGCAGCCACTTCTAAAGCTTTTACTGACAATCTGAAGTGGGCTTAGCTGGCACCTAAGCTGTCACTGGCTCCTAGGCCTTACTTCAGTATAAAGTCCATATATAGTATCTCAATCTCTTATATATGTGGGCAAACAGAGGCCCAAGCTAACAGGATCCACAAAACCCCTAGGTGTTTCCCACCTCCATCAGCAAGCTACAACAACAGGATTACAAAGGAAGTGTTCACATTAGACACACATTGAGAAGTGTGTAAACCAGGGGCAAATATGTCTAAATCCTGATGCTGGTTCTTGCTGTCACCACCTGGAAAGAGGTGCTATAGTGGTAGGCTCAGGAGAAATGAGACTTACCGCAGACTCACTGTCTTTCCTTTTAAATACAGCAGAGAGTAATCCTGAAAATATGCCGAACTTCAGGTATCCAGTTCCATCTATTGAACTGTTAGGAAAAGAGAGAAACAGGACTGAACAGAAAATTACTGTTATATATTTGAGCATAAGTATCACAACCATTTCCTTACAGTGTAATTGTGTGCAAAACAATGGGTGCTTCCAGATCCTTCCCGACTATCCCATATGACCTGACAGAATTCTGCAGGACTTTTCCTAAACTGGTTTATTAGGTTTTGTCCCGTCTCCTGTGTTTCATTTAAACATAGTATTCCAGATCCAGCAAAATTACTTCTCTCTAGATATGCAGGCCCTATTTTCAGTGGCCTTTGACCTATTGTTTCAGTGCCTGAGTGTGTTGTAATCTCTCCCATGATTTAACATAAGTAGAATACATCACCGGCAAACAGAGGTGCATTGCTATCATTAAAACACATATACATGCGTCACCTAGAAGAACTTAATATGGGAGCAACATAAGTACCAGTAACTAATGATACATAACCCAGATTAGCATGAAGACGGGCACTTTGGTGTCCTCTCCAGCCCAATGGATTCCATGCAAAGCACAACAGTTTAAGGAGGAAAGAGTGAAAATTTCCTGTCTAGATACTCTTGTGGCCTGGTGGGATATCAGGGGACACCTAGGACAGAAGTAGAGTTCAGATCCTATTAGGAAGAGGAAGGAGGATTAGGAGGAGGTCTACAACTTATTGGGAGTTGTGAGCAAGAGCTGCCTTAAGCATGTAACTGGAGCCCTATTTTATTTAATAGGTGAATCTTCAGATATGACCCTCAGTTCTGCATTTCCAACTGTCCAGATCAGATCATGCTTTGGTTAGCATGATGTATTTTGTAGATGCAATGCTTTAGGCAGCTATATCTTCCATATAATGTTACTAAATCCCCAGCTCACTGCTTGCAGGCATGGCCAGGAAACAGCGCACTTAAGCTGAGAAGCAGCCACTTTTCCAAACAGCTTCAATTTCCAGACATTGTACTCACATGCAAAATGAACACTTAAATTGAAGTATTTTTTTAAAATAAAGCTGGCCCTGTCCCCCCCCCCCCCCCCCCTTTCATTCCTGGATTCCTCTTTGAGAATTACAGTAATAGGCCAATAAATCACTTCAGCTCCAGATCTATCATTCAATCTTGACTTCTTTAGTAAGGCTAAGTATTCCACTTAGTATAAGGTAATGTAGAAAATTGAATATAATGACCTTTCTGAGGGTCATTATGTTCCATTTTCTATCCATTCACATTTCTTACCCATATATAGGGTAAGAACGCGAGCAGAGGACCAGCCACTTACAGTTGCCTTGGGTCAGATTAAGTGCACATCAGAGAGTCAGCCATACTGGAGGCAACAGACAGAGATAAATCATCTCTTCCCACCTGCAAAGGACCTGAAGAAACAGCTCAAGCACTGAGCCACCCACCAACATGAATTTTCACATTGCTTGGACTGAAATGAGCTGGTGTCAGCATCTACAGATCAAAATGCCTACAGAGGAAAGCCCATAAAAGCTGGCTCCTGTGCACAGCTGTACCCCTCAGCTTGGTTTCTCCTTGCATGAGCCCTCCTTGGTATCTAGCAGCTGGTGTTATAAAGCCAGGGAGGATTTCCATCCTGCTAAGGAATTCACCTGCCACTGCTTCCTTATTGCTATCGCTACCTTTCTTCTTTCAGGTTTTTTTCCATTGCATATCCACATAATCACTGTTTTCCCCATTCATTCCCCCACCTCTGCATGGAGCTGGCTTTTGCTCACCAAGGCATTGCAGAAGTAAGCACCTGAAGAAACTTTCCTGCTTGTGGCCACTGTGAAAGCTGGCGTCTGGGGCTGCCTGCTCCAGCTAGCAAGCCCCAACTACCCAGCTGCCAGCTACTCAACACCTCAACCGTTTCACACAGGTTTCACACATAAAGGCACATAAATGGAAGAACCTGCCTCTCCGAAGCCTGAAGTCTTGCTAGGAATGTAGCTCACAAAAGCACATCCAAATCAATGCTACCAACACCAGGAAAAAAAAAGACTTGGTCTGGAGCCTTCTCTGTGCACAGAGACAATAATTATCTTTTACATGTAGAAATTCATCTTTTTCTCATTCTATCCACTCTGTGGACAAACTGTTGAGCTCATTGCTTTGATCAAAGCTCCCTGAAGCACTAATAACTAGCCACATACTCAACACACCCCATACTAGCTGTTGTTTTGTTGTTTGGGGTTTTTTGTTAAGCTGGGAGTTTATTAAGGAGATCACAGATTTCCCTGTGTGCTGTGAAATCCAGGTGGGAAATAAATCAAGTAATTCTTGGTATTTAATATGATAATTCTGACTGAGACTCACGGTACACAAGAACTTAATGCCATCACCTATGCAAGGTATGAAACACGTGTTTCCAGAAACAACCTTATTGCAGCACTATTGTGGGGGTGGAACCTGCTTTAGAAGGAGCCTGTGGAAAACACCTCCGCTGGTCACACGGGTTGTGTCTCAAGCCGACGGCCTCTGTGTGAATGGGGTGGCAACCGGGAGCATACCCTGACCCCGCAGCCCCTAGACTGTGCCCCCCGCTTCTACCGCCCCCGTCGCCTTCCCGACCGCTCCGCTCCGCCCCGCTCCGGGGCGGGGTGACCGCAGGCGGTGTCGGCGGCGCGGCCTGGCCGGGGCCGGCGGAGGTGAGAGCGGATGGCGAGAGGTGGCTGTGGCCCCGGCTTGGTGGGGGTCCCCGGGGTACCGGGCTGGGCTGTGGGTGGGCAGCGGGAGCCGCAGGGCAGAGCGGGGCGCAGTGCTGTGCCCATCCTCGCAGCCAGGTGTCGGGCTGCTTCCCCTTCCACCCGCTGCCGTTCCCCTTCAAGACGCGTTATCCAGCCCAGCGGAGGTGTTTTGGCACCAGAGCTGCATTTCGCGTTTTTAAGGCGGTATGTTGGTTAGCATTCATTTCTCCCCGAGGCAGACAAGGATTGTTACACTCGTTTTATGACGAAGAAATCGATACGTGGGCTGTAAAGTTCCTAAAAGGCACAAAAGCATCTGAGGTAGGGTTTGATGAGGCACAGCCTTACCTGCACCTGAGCTTGGATGTGTCCAGCCCACTGGATGCCAGCAGGGTTCCACAGCCCTGGTTTCAGTGTTTGAGCATGGAAGAGTTTGCTGTTAGAGGTACCCGAGTTAACCAGAAGCTATCCAGTTCTGTCACACGGGTGTTTTGATGCAGGCAGGCTTCTAGCTCAGAGCCAGCCCCAAATGCAGCAGGAGCTGCTGCTCTGTTTTAAAGTGGAGGGGTGAAGGGTTACAGTGCACCCTCAGTTCAGTGGCTTATGTCGAGGGGCATTCACCTGAGTCAGGGGAAGGTTTGTTCAATTCCATCTTCTGCCTGAGGGCTAATGAGACCTGCAGTCTTCCTCCTAACTGCACCAGGCTCTTTTTGGCACTTCTCAGCTTCCTTTCCAAGCTGTGTAATCATTGTGCAAGAACTTCAGGAGTTGATTCAGGTGATAAGAGACAGGAATTACAAGGGAGGGTCAGAATGGCCTCTGGGCTGTTCTCTTGAGGATGGTTTCTGCATTGAATATGTGCAATAGTCAGGGACACTGTCCACAAGCTGTCATAGAGCAGATCTCTGGATCTAGTCATGGAAGCTACACAGCGCAGATTCCCTCCCTCCTCTCCCTTGGCTCCCATTAAAAGCATCCCCCAGCCTCTCACTAGGGTAAAACATATCTGATTTAGCAAACCTCATTGCTCACTCAGTTGAAAGACCTATAACAGGAGAGTTACTAACTTGGATAAGGGTAATGAGTAGGTAAGTACTTGACCTGGGACATAGACATGCAGGTGAGCCCTAGGACTTTACTACCATGCTGTGAGTCAATGAAATAGCTGTAGCTCACACAGGAACTAGATACTAGCTACTTTTCTACCTTCTTCACTTGTTAGGTCTCCTTTGCACAACAGGTCCTGCACTGTTTGCAGCTAACTTTGAGAACTAGTTCTCAAAGAAGAAGTCAATATGGATTTGGGGTGTGAGGCATGAATACCTGAGTGGTGTGTGGGACTGCCATGGGTGGCTTGTGCAGCTTTGTACAAGCATCTCTGCTGGGAAACAACTGTAGCACCGAGTGGAAAACAAATGCACCTGGGAGTGCAATTTTCCCATTTTCCCCCTCGACTGACAAGGGAAGAGCTAACTAAAATTTATTCTGATCTAAAGCCTATTTCAAACACATTGAGAAGGTATCCTGTCACATCTTCATACTAGGAAAGAGTGGAACAGGTTTCTAACCTCACTTTAATGCCTGGCAGATTGGCTGTCTCTCTCTTCTGTATTGTATTTATGGTCCTTTTGTCACTGGACATTTGCAGCTTGTTATCTTTTGATTGCTTTTCTTTTAAATGCATGTGCAAAAAATCATACTTGCAAAAGCCAAGAGCTGTGTGTTATCAGATGGTCCATTTGGGTCCACCTATTTAGGCACCATACTCTTTTGATAGTTCCTTAACAAATCACTTGCCCAGATTGGGTCCCAGGAGTACAGATGTGGCAACCACGCAGTTTCCCCTTGGGTTAGCCATTTAGTCATCTTTGCTGACTTCAGCTACCAAACCATTACCTTTCTCTTATGCCTGATCATTATTTCAGTGGCTGATGAGCTTTAACTTTGCAGCTAAGGCAGCATGCAGCTCTGCTCGTGCCCCTGGGAGTTATGCTCTGAATGCTGCTTCCTCAGGAATTTCTGTGCTGTTTGTGAAAGGTGGCTTCCTGTAAGTTAGAAACTCAGCTGCCATCCTTGAAAGTCCTTTCCTATTATCACTCTTATCATTCCCAGGTGAGGGGTTTAATCCTGGCTGCTTCTAATTTTCCTGCAAGCACAAAAAAGGGGACATTTTATCTCTGGACTAAACCCACCTTGTGAAAAACACAGGCCAAAAGTACAGCGAAGAGGGAAAGGAAGCTAACAGGAAGGAAATGCTGCTTGCCTCAAGTGGCTTCTAGACTAGACCAGGTAGTTACCACATGGCAGTTCTCAAAGAAGTCAACATAAATACCTGAGTGGTGTGTGGGACTGCCATGGGTGGTTTGTGTGGCTTTGAACAAGCATCTCTGCTGGGAAACAACTGTAGCACCGAGTGGAAAACCAAACTAAACCCAGGAATATTCACTGTCCTCACTGAAGCCTCAAGAGGTTCTTTTCCTTAGGACCTGGAAGAGCACAAGAAACCTTGTTGGTCCTATTCTCAAGCCTAGCTGAGGCACTCTCTGCCTGCACCATCCCCTGCCAGACATGTGAGCAGAGGAGCTGGGGCTCACAGTTGGACCAGTGCCCAGGGCTGGGATGCTGCCTTGGAATGACTGGCTCAGTGGGCTACTCAGGAGAGAGGCATTGGAAGCTGTGCTAGCAGCTAAAATCAACTGAGCTGGAGCCAGGGGCTACAGCACCCTCCCCTGCCTCTCCAGTTTACTCCTGTCCCCTAAAGAAGCAGCCCAGAGCATGTTTCAGCCTATGCTTTCAAAGTTTATTTTCCCATCTTTCTGGAGAGTGGTTTCTTTTAAAGAGCTGTTGTAATACTAGAGGAATCACATTGTCTTTGTGAGACTGCATCTCATGTAATCTGAGGGGATATAAACCCAAACAAATAACTGCAAACAAATACATCCAGATGATGAACAGAACTAGATCATTATGTCCCACAGGTGGCTTCTAATTACCTGAACCAGTGGCTGTTTATTATAGTCTTTCTGCTCTGTCAGGCTGTTAAATTCTTTCTTGCCTTAGATTTTCCCCATCAGTGACAGGAACTCACTTGCCTTATAACATGCTTTCTGATTTCAAGTTGGAAAATGCTGTAGTTGAGCTAAGCACCCTAGCAACTTAAGGGAGAGGCTGAGGGGTGGGAAGGGGCATATTAAGCATGTGATGAATTAAATTGTTTCTCTTTTAGACTGCAATTGGCTCAAAGGTCCCCATGCAGAAAACCGTGTTTACACTGCACAGCTTTTTACAAGCACAAATACAGATATAGTGATGGCTTAGAGCCTGGGCAAAAGCTTGGAGCTTTATTTTGGGTTTGGTGGGTAGATTTGATCTCATCACATAATAACAGCAATATAAATGTTCATAACAGCCAGTGGGCCTTTATCTGGCCAGTGTGAGAACAAAGACTTACTGTTGGTGATATCTTTTTTTATGGCTTAGGTAAACATTACAAACAAACTCCTTGTCGGTAGGTTTTTTGTTAGATAAAAAGGGTGTTCTCTGAAGGTCTTTGGTGGGTTTTACTGAGAAATTTTATCAAGTGCCAAACCCAAACAGGCCTTCACAGTCTGTGTATATCGCCAGCCTCTAGGAAAGAGACCCATAATGTTGCTATGAGTGAAGACTAATGATATTAGGGTATTAGACATGTATATTTTACTTGTTTGACACTTTCTCCAGAAGGCAGGAATAACTCTCCATTCCCTACAGAATTGTGAGTTCCCTGCAGAATTGTAAATAGATAGGGGAAGCTGAACAGGAAGACTCTTTCACTTGGATGGCAAGAAGGGACTCAAGAACTGAAGAATGAGATTGAGACACATTTGTCTATTCAGGTGAGTTTCAGTAGGTTTTAGGCAAACAAGGCCCCAGAATCTGACCCAAAAGGCCCTTCCTTCAGTCATAAACCCACATGGCACCACCATTTCTACTGCTGCTTCCAGTATGTGTAAGCCATTGCACAGGAGCACCCCAGGATGAGGAGCCTTGCAGAGCCCTGCAGATGTGGAGATCACTATGAAGAACATGTCCCCAAGCAGGCCTCCTTGGCAGAGCTTTGGGTCTAGTTCAGGCCATACTAGCACTAGCCATGGATGCTTTCTCTCAAACTTTAGCCAAGAAAAGATCTCTGATACTATGATATTGAGAATCAGACCATTAAAGGAAGTGGAAGACCTGGGTACTTGGCCTTCCTCAGTCTGAGAAGCTTTGGTCTGGTTCTCACACAAGGAAACTGCTTTAAGGATGAGGCCATAAGCATGAAAGTGTGTTAAGTAACAGTACCTCATGTATCTCCTGCAGAAGCTTGGCTGTGCAAAGAATGCAAAAGCTGTGAGGACTTTTTGCTGAGCAGCAGTTGGAAGATGTACTTCTTGAACTATTTTGAAATAGAACATTGCTTGCTGCGTTTTGTTTGCTAAATCCAAAATGCTAGTTTAGGTAAAATCCACAGCTAACTTCATCTTTAGAGTCCAGTGTTGAGTACAGAATTAGGAACTGATATTACTGTCCACTACTTCCCTTTGTCAGTGAATGCCTTTGCCATAGTGCTGCATCCAGTCTACATTCCCCTTGTTTTGCAGAACTATAGTTAACTCCTCAGTTCTTCTTTTAGCCTCTCCTTCTACTTTGGGGTTCCAGTTTCTGAAGTTACAGCCTTTAGCCTCAATAGCTTCAAGCCATTCTCACAAAACTTGGAAGTCCTAGGTAACCAGCCCAACTGCTTTAGATACTTCAGAGGAAGTCTCATCCCTGTGACATAAAAATGAGACACAAGTTTCCACTGTTTGCAATGGGCTCTGCTTGTGACTCTCCTCTTTTGTTTGTTTGTTTTCAAGTCTGCTTCATTCTGTTTCCACAGGGGGATCAATGCAATCTAAGTAAGAGAAAAGTCACACTAGCCATGTACCAAGGATAGGACACGTAATTGGGGGTGGGCTGCATAAGGTTTGTGCATGTTTTCTAGCTTCACTCTGAGACTTTGATTGGGGGTTGCTTTTCTGGTTGGGCAACTAACATCCAAAATTCCCCAGGCAGATAACTTAAGGTTTACCTTTACATCCAAACTAAACAGCAATGTAGAAAGGGGACGGATGCAATAGGTCATACTAATGTAGGAGTTAAACCACGTCTATATGCTGATGTGCTTGATCTTTGCCTAAGCCAAGGTATAGTGAAAAGAGAAAGGGACTGAAGAAAAGAAGATGGAGATGGGAACTGTGATCACTCATTGGTATACCAAGTCTCAGGTCAGGAGCAGTCTTGCATAGGCTCCTGCAGCACTGTTTGGTTGGCTCAGCCATCCCACACTGCTAATCTGTGAGATACCATTTCAGTCCCAACTGCCAACAGGCTGTATGTGTGTTTTGTTTTCTCTTACAGCTCAGCTTTGTCCTGTCAGCATGGGTGAGTGATAATATAACCCCTTTCCTGGAGCCATTCCAAGCACCTTATATGCAACGTGGCCAAAGATCAGTTATTTGAACTTTAATGCTATCAGGACACAAACGCTTTCCAAACATTCATTTTCAAAAGCGAATTGGGTTTGAAAGAAGAAGTGATGGGTTTAAAGCAAGGGGAAAACTGTGCGACAGCAACTGCAGACAGAGAAGGGAGTGAGAATATGTGAAACAGTCCTGCAGGCACTCGGGTCAGTGAAGAGGAGAGGAGGAGGTGCTCCAGGCTCTGGAGCAGAGGTTCCCCTGCAGCCTGTGGTGCAGCCCATGGTGAGGCAGCTGTGCCCCTGCACCCCATGGAAGTCCGTATTGGAGCAGATCTCCACCTGCAGCCCATGGAGGATCCCACACTGGAGCAGGGGGATGCCCAAAGGAGGCTGTGACCCTGTGGACAGCCCACACTGGAGCAGGCTCCTGCCAGGACCTGTGGCCTCTTGGAGAGAGGAGACTGTTCTGGAGCAGTCTGTTCCTGAAGGGTTGCATTCGTGGAAGGGACCCACGCTGGAGCACGGGAAGAGTGTGAGGAGTCATTCCCTAAGGAGGAAAGAGCAGCAGAGACAACGTGGGATGAACTGACCACAACCCCCTGTGCCTCGTAGGGGAAAAAGGTAAATCAGGAGTGAAGCTGAGCCCAGGAAGACAGGAGGGGTAGGGGGAAGGTGTTGTAAGATTTAGGTTTTATTTCTCATTACCCCACTCCGGTTTCATTAGTAATAAACTAATTTCCCCAAGTCGAGTCTGTTTTGTCCCTGACAATAATTGATGGGTGATCTCTCCCTGCCTTTAGCTCAGGAGCCTTCCAGTTTCCTCTCCCCTGTCCAGCTGAGGAGGGCAGTGATGGAGTTGCTTTGGTGGGCACCTGATGTCCATGCAGGATCAACCCACCACCTGCAGGGTCCCAGCTCCTCCTGTTCATTGTGTCCTTTTCCCAGTGGCTCTTTCATGACCATGTGCTTCGTACCTGCAGTCAGTTTCTTTGCTGATACTATTGTGAGAAGTGCACTTTTCCGGCTTCCAGATGTGGTGTTAACTAACTCTTGTAGGAATTGGTTAATCCCTTGCCCCAGAAGGATTTAACAACTGACTGTTGTTTGGGGTGTAGGAAAGACAACCTGCAGCTTCTGTTTGTAACACTGGATGCCATGTAAAAGCACAGAACAACTGTACAATAAAAGCATGACCACCTCAAGCAGAGTTCAGAAGCTCTATATGGGTAGGACCCCCAGTTCATTACATCACAACTGTAAACATGTCCATCCCTAACTGGCAGGACAGATACTTTGGTGAACGTAGGAGGGAGACAGAAGTTGGCAATAATCTATCTAGTACCTAACAATTGGAAGCAAATCCCTTGAAATTACACGATTTTCTATACATAAACTTCTGTTGCTGATTAGATTTGAAACCAGAGAACTATTTCAAATCTTAGAATTTGCCAGAAAGCAAAAGTGTGGCACCAGTCTGTCTAGAACCTTGTTCATAAACACTGCTGTAAACTCAGTGTAGTTCAGGTTAGATGAATATGAAAGTCTCTCTTCGGTTAGCTGGATTCTGGATGTGTACATATAGAATTTGGCTTAAATACATTTTCCAGAAAAGTTGTAAACTGCTTATGTGCATATCAAATTTTAAGCTAAATCAGTGTGATTTTTATACACAAACCCATCTCACTATAGAAAAAACCCATTAAGGCACAACCAAGTTGGTCTTTGTCTATTTGTGCCTAATGTTTTTGCATGTGGAGAGAACTGTCTTCTGTGCATTGATTTTACAGGCAAGAAACACACCCTGAAGTTGTTTAATCCTATTTTTCTTTCTTCCCTTTCTCTGGGGAGCTTTTGTGCTACCTGTGACAACCAGTAGTGTTTCACAGACATTAGGGTTAAGCAGCACTCAGGCTAGCGCCAACTGAGCTCTTACATCTTGCTGTCCAAACAGCAAGACCCTTAGCTAAAGGGGAAAAAAGGCCTTCCAACTTGGCAGTAGGATTAATGTTTGTTTCTCCCTTAATCCTAAAGCAGGTTTGTGGCAATTAGAAAGAGATTCTCACACACTCATCCAAAGATACCACTACTTTATTATATATATACACCTTGCTTTATTATATATGCACCCTATTCCTTTGTGATTCAGTGACCTACAGAAAATGGCCTGCCTATTTCTGTAAAAATTAACATAAGCAAAACAGTTACAATTTTTTTTGGTAGAGATAATGGATAATTTACAAACTTTACCTTTTTATCTACCAACCACATCCAAACACCTAAATGACCAGTATTCTTGGGCTTCATGTTTGTGGCCTTATTTCAAGCAGTCTGCACAGTTCCTGTGGCTGACTGAGTTGTCATCTAGCAAAATCTACTTAGGAGGGGATCATAGTCACTACAATAGGTTATTAAAAGTATATGTAAACTCTTTAAAGCTTATCGGTGATTACATCAAACTGGTCTTTTCTAGAGTCCACCCAAATAGCCAATGCCTCTGCTGCTTGGTTCCCCAAAACCTATGGCTGACAGCTGAGAACCATTCAGGCCCACTGCCTCATTTCATAAGCACATATAGTACATGACTGTTCATTTCCACTGGTGTGTGCTGCTTCATAGGGTTATGTGGTGGAAGCACAGGAGGCTGCTGAAGAGAGCAAGCACGCTACCACTGAATGCTGCACAAAACCACTTCTGAGAATGAAATTTTCTGTTCGAATCCCTTAAAAAGCAAGCCAATACTCCCAACTATCAGCAAGGACAAAAATAGGGTATGTAACCCATTCTTTATTTATGTGGATTCCAGTGCATTTTTGCTGGGGGTGTAGAAAGGGGAATGGCAAGTGCTTTCCAGCTTTCCATGGGAGAATTATTGTTCCAACTTCTTTCCTGTCTTGTGTACATTGAAAAGGACACAATCTTAGTCCTCCTCTCCAGCTACTTCAGGCCCTGCTTTCTGGCAGCCTCTGTGGATGCCCTAGGGGATACACAGGCACTGCTACAACATCCACTCTCAGGTACTGCCAGTTCCATTACTCTTTTGCTGCACTAGTGGAGGTTTCTAGGTGATTTTAAACCAAGTTAAGAAAACTGAGTTTAAAAAGTTAATAAAATAGTGTGGGCCAGTTCCAGATGACTCTTGAGTATTTGCATCAGCCTTCCCTGATCCAGGCACACACTTCACAAGGAGGCTGAGACCAAAGCTAGGGTATTTCCATTCTGCATGCGCTTGCTTGCTGATTTTAGATCTAGATAGAATATCCACCCTATATTGCAAAAGTCCTTTTCATTGCTCAGAAACATATCCTGCTTAGGAGTTCCCATCCCGAAAGCATTTGCTGCATTTTTTCACCCCTTCCTCCTTTTCCCCTTCCCTTTACTATTTTTCCCTTCTGACATCAACAGAGTAGAAGGAAACAAAATCTCCCGTGATGAGCTCTGATTGTCTAAACTTCATTGCTCCAATTTTCAATAATGAATGAGGCATTTACACGTTCTTTCATCTCGATGTCCATGCACAGGCATAGATCATAGAATGGTTTGGGTTGGAAAGGACCTTAAAGCTTATCCAGTTCCAACCCCTGTGCCATGGGCAGGGACACCTCACACTAAACCATGTCACCCAAGGCTCTGTCCAACCTGACCTTGAACACTGCCAGGGATGGAACATTCACCACTTCATTGGGCAACCAGTGCCAGTGCCTCACAACCCACACAGTAAAGAACTTCCTCCTTATTTCTGACCTGAACTTCCTGAATGGTATGATGGTAATTTTGTGGGAAGAGTATTCTTCCCAAAAGCTTTTAGGTGTTAATGTATGATGGTGACGGTTTGTATAAGATGCTAGGTGGAGGGATTCTGTTAAATTAAAAGTATTTGCTGTCCTCGTGGCAGCAGTAAGAGGCATTACTTGCTGCCAGCATCCTTCTTCACTCATGGAAGGCCAAGTTTTGGGGAAAAGGTAATGTCTTACGAAGAAGAAACTGAGGGAGCAAAGAGTTTACAAATGAACCTTGTCACCAAACCAGAACAGAGGTGGTGTGTAACAACTGTTAATAGGTTGTTAAAGAATTCTTTAACTTACAAGAACATGAAAAAGCAGATAAGTGTAAAAAGCAAAGGTAGCTTGAAGTATTTCACCATTTACTTATTTTCTAAGATAAAAAACAAACCTACATTTCAAAATTTACTACCAATGTTTCCTAATTCTTCCACCTCAATTGGTTTGAGCTTTTTTCTGGTGATAGGTTGACACATGTCTATTAAATTTTTACTTCCGAAGTACTTTCTGTTTGTCACTGCTTCTGGTGATGCTGTGATTTTGCCCATACTTTAAAAAACAGCCACAGTATTTGAGCAAACACAAGGAATGGAAATGTAAGCATCTGAAAGATAAATGTAATTTAAAACTCTTTGTGCTAAACAGCTTGTGTTATGGTGTCAACAAGAACCTTTGTAATAGCTAACAAACAATGAAATGAAACCTGGTGTCTTGTTTTCATGGTTCAAGCAAGGAGAAAAGTAAAAACTAAACAAGATCTTAAATTATCTGCTCTATGTTCACTTGTGTCTTTTTCAATAACCTACAATGTTCTGTAGTCAGAAAGACAAACATAATATAATTTACTGCTTATAGTGTCCCATTTTAACAGTGCATGCTAAGTAGAGGAGGGTAGAAAACAGTTATTTTGCATAACTAGGAATTGTTCCCCATAGATCCAGTTAAAATCTCTTAACAGAATTGTGATACTCACTGTCTGCAATCTGCTCTTCTTTGCAGCACATCCTATACTTATTAATGAGGCAAAATGTGAATGAAATTCGGATGCCAGGATTTCATAATTCAGCATTCTGACCTATATTCATAATCTCTTTTACTTTCAAGAATCAGATCTTGTCCCAAGCCCATGAAATTCTCTTAAAAAATGACAAGATTCCTATTTAAGCTGCAAGGTATATGTGTGTTCCACTTAGTGTTTGAGGTGGAGATTTGTAGACTCACTCTGGTAGTCACAGCTGTTACAAGTGAAGGTTTTAGTATAACTATATGACCTTAAGAACATCACCAAGAGTACTAGGTACAGTGAGATTGTGTCAGCTATGAGATCTGATGGTATTATCATCATTATCCTTGTACTTCTTTAGCAGATAGAAAGAGCTGGCTAGCTCTTTCACCCGGTCTTTGCAATGGGATTATCATAGTGGTTTCTACTGTCATACTTTTTCATTTCCCAGAGATCACTTTGTATGATGGCAACAAGCATAAGTTTATTTTAGTTCAAGTGCAGTGTTCTGCGTAGAATTTGGTCCTTGTGCTTTAGAGAAGCAGTGTGTAATGATACTACTACTACTACTAATTGTGGACTTTACCTCTTTTTTACTACTGTCTCTAAGCCCAACTTTTCTCTTCTCTGAAGCAGATCTACTTTGCAGACGTTAGATGGCCATTGAGGGTTTGGTTCCACAAGGATTTACACTTAGTATTTTTAAGCAGATTGTGCTGGAGGGCACAAAAATTCTTCAACTGGGTTGTCATTCCATTTCAGTCAGTGCTTTTTAAAAGCAGAGATGGATGGTTGCAATCTTAGTAAGGGTTTTCTTAACTGCAGTGCCCAAACAACTACTTTAGGGCTAATATTTTGCCCTAATAATTTATGGTTCAGGAAATATAGTTTTTCATAAGCCAATTCCACATTGCAGGGTTAACCTGAGGCTCTAGGAGCTCTGAAGGAGTCCCCCTTTTAAACGTTCATGGCTGTTAGGACAGCAATCTGAACTCCAAATAGCACATCTGCCCTCACAAAGGGAATGCTCAGGGAAAGAGCTCTTTTGAGATGACTGGATGACTGCACTGTACTTTGGTAATCCAAACTGTTAAACCTGTTTGTATAACTGATTAAGGAATAAAGCTGACACATCAGCATTATCAGTTTCATGACACAAATTAAATAGCTAGGCCAAGATTTTTGTGCTTACCTAGTTGGTATTTGGTGCTGCCCTTAAGGTACACAAAGGAGGGTCACTGTTGAGGTTGTAGGAGGGGCTTGCATCCCTTTTGGACACATCTTCTGACCAGCCAGCCCATCAGGTGTTGCCTGTTAGACTTCAGATAAAGGATAAATGCCAAATCACTAGTAATTTTTAGTGTGACATTAGTCTTTTATTCTAAAACTGTTAACAACATGCTCTACAACTTACTGCATAGATAAATAGGCAACTACAGAATTAATGCTTACTATTTTCACTATTTTCACTTTTTTTCACATAGGTCCATGATGTTATGTCAACTGCTAGTACTTGTCTTTGGAATATCACTAGCTAGTGATGTACATGCATTTAGAACCTGTTATTCAGAAGCCCAAGTCTCCATATATTATTATTGCAACCTCACAGATATTCCAACTGTGCCAAAGGATACAGTGAAGCTTTTGCTAACTTTCAACTATATCACACAAGTGACTGCAACTTCATTTCCACTGCTGGAGCACTTGTTTCTGTTGGAAATCGGAACGCAGTATGTCTATCCTCTTACCATAGGAAAAGGAGCTTTCAGGAACCTGCCAAACCTTCGTATCTTAGACTTGGGTTATAACAACATTCTTCTACTGGATATTGATGCTTTTGTGGGCTTGCGAAGCCTGGTTGAACTCCGTCTGTTTCAGAACAGCCTTGGAGATTCCATCCTGGAGGAACATTACTTTCAAGATTTGATCTCATTAGAAAAACTGGATCTTTCAGGGAACCAGATCACAAAACTTCAGCCTCATCCCTTGTTTTATAATCTGACAGCCTTGAAAACTGTGAACCTGAAATTCAACCCAATATCCAACCTGTGTGAGAGCAATCTGACCAGCTTCCAAGGAAAACACTTCTTATTTTTTAACCTCAATTCAATTTACTTGTACAAGACTGATGAAACAACCTGGGCCAAATGCCCAAATCCTTTCAACAACATCACGTTTACCTCACTAGACCTTGGTCTCAATGGCTGGACCACAGAGAAAGTCCAAGCTTTCTCTTCAGCCATTAAAGGGACGCAAATAGCTTCTTTGATATTTAGCTTTCATATAATGGGTTCTGGATTTGGCTTTGATAACTTAAAAAACCCAGATCAGAATACGTTTGCAGGACTAGCAAGAAGTGATCTCCGTTTGCTTGATATTTCAAATGGTTACATTTTCTCTCTGAAATCTTTAACCTTTCAAAGCCTTGGTAGTCTGGAATTGCTGAACCTTTTCAAAAACAAGATAAATGAAATCCAAAGGCAAGCATTTTTTGGCTTGAGAAACCTAAAAACTCTCAATCTCTCAAGTAATCTTTTAGGCGAGTTGTACGATTATACTTTTGCAGGTCTCCATAGCGTCACGTATATTGATCTACAGCAAAATCATATTGGGATAATTCAAGAAAAATCACTCAGTAATATAGTAAGTCTAAAAATAATTGACCTTCGAGACAATGCCATTAAAATACTCCCTTCCTTTCCACATATGACCTCTGCTTTTCTAGGTGACAATAAACTAATGTCCATAGCTGGCAAAAGGCTAGCAGCAACATACCTGGAATTAGAAAGAAATTGGTTGGCAAACCTGGGTGACCTGTACATCCTTTTCAAAGTTCCAGATGTGCAGTATATCTTCTTAAAACAGAATCGCTTCTCCTATTGTGTGAAAAATGATAACGTTATAAAAAATGATCAGTTAATCTATATGGATCTAGGTGAAAATATGTTACAGCTTGTGTGGGAGAGAGATTTATGTTTGGATGTGTTCCATGGACTGTCCAAACTTCAGGTTCTACATCTGAATAACAACTACCTTAGTGCTCTTCCACAGGAGGTTTTTAGAGGTTTAACATCCCTAAAAAGACTTAATCTAGCTTCCAACCTATTGTCTCATCTTTCTTCTGGGATTTTCCCACAAAGCCTAACAAACCTAAACTTATCTGGAAACCAGCTTTTTTCCCCTGATCCTGAAGTCTTTATGACTTTGAGTATTTTGGATATAACACATAACAGCTATGTTTGTGACTGTACTTTAAAGGGCCTACTGGTGTGGCTAAATGAAACCAACGTAACCCTAGCTGGCTCAGACTCTGACATGTACTGTGTATACCCACCTGCATTTGAAGGGGTACCACTGTCATCTCTGACATATGATGATTGCAGTGAAGATGAACTCCAGCAGACACTCAGGTTCTCATTATTTGTCTTCACCTCTGTCATTCTTCTAATATTTCTGATGGCAGTCATCATTTTTACTCGCTGTCGGGGGATTTGTTTTGTCTGGTATAAAACTATAACCAAAAAAGTGATAGATAGGCATCCAAAAGTAGCAGATAAAAGTGAATACAAATATGATGCGTATTTGTGCTACAGCAAAAATGACTTTGAGTGGGTCCAGAATTCTTTGCTGAAGCACTTGGATTCACAGTATTTTGATAAAAACATGTTTACCTTGTGCTTTGAGGAAAGAGACTTCTTGCCTGGGGAAGAACATATCAACAATATTCGGGATGCCATTTGGAACAGCAGGAAAACAATTTGTGTTGTGACCAGGCAGTTTCTCAAAGATGGGTGGTGTGTGGAAGCCTTTAATTTTGCCCAGAGCAGGTACTTTTGTGATCTGAAGGATGTCCTCATTATGGTAGTGGTTGGGTCTCTTTCTCAATATCAACTCATGAAACACAAACCAATTCGAAACTTCTTACGAAGGAGTCGGTATCTGCGGTGGCCTGAGGATTATCAAGATGTGGACTGGTTTTTAAATAGCCTTTCTTGCCAAATTCTGAAGGAAAAGAAAGTGCAAAAGAAAGACAATGGTCTAGAGCTGCAGACTGTAGCAACACTCTCTTGATAGTGTGTGGGTCCCTGGCTCATTAAATAGCCCATTTCAAGCTGTGCCATGGCAGGAATAAACAGAAGTTGGCTTCATCTTTCCTGGGAAAAGCAGGCAGAAAGATAACTGTTTCAGTATAAATCCTACTAAACATGGAGACTGTTTAAAAGCAGTCAGCAAATATGTGCAAGTGCAATTGTTTTATGGGCTATGATCCACATTTTCAGAAGAATGAAATGAATCACAGATGGTTCACATTTTGGATGCTCAGCTTCAGACACTAAAGAATTCAGATTTTTGGAGTACTACTTACTGACAGGTCTGTTTCAGTTAGAGAAGTTTGTTGTTTTAAACAGAGTCCATAGTACTGTACAGGAGTGACCAAGTATGCTGTCATGTATGGCCTAGCCTGACCATGGGTTCACGGCTTACTTGCTCCTTTCTGAACTCAGTAACTTTTCATGCTCACAAAGTAGAACCAGAGCTTTGCACCTTTATACTTTAAATGGGTGTAACACATTTCATGTATTTATCTACTCAATTAGCCTCAGCTTCTCAACCAGAATGTACAAACTTTGAACTTCATTCATCCCCTTCCCCTCCACAACTTCTCTGCTTGGTGGTAAAACGAGGGTCATCGGTCTACTTTACTTACTGCTGTTCCAGCCAAGTGCTTTTTCAGTTGTGCTGCCTCCTGCCCTGCAGAGAGGAACAGGTATCCCCAAAGAGCTGACAAGGCTGAGCTTGAAAGGCAAACAAGAAACTACCTCAACAGCCGTGTGGGCTGTACACCGGTGACATGGCCGAAAACGCAGTGACTGCCTGACACCTTTCCCACACCCTGGAAGTGGAAAGTACAGACAAGTGGTGTGTAATTTGGGTTGTTCATCCTGTGTCCTGATCAGTTCTAAGGTGGGGTGGTTATTTTTGCTTCTGTTGAACTATTTTTCGTTATTTCCTGGTACCTCTCTAATCATTTTACCACTGTTTGTTAGCTATCTGTCTCCAGGAGGTTGTTCAGGGTGATTTTAATAAAAGCCTGACTTTGTGTGTTCACTGTTACAGAACCTTCACCTCTCATTTCAACAGTCACATACTCCTCGAGTGTGCTGCTCCGCTCGGTTTATACCTTTATTTAACAAAAGTTTACCAAAATAATTCCAGTATGGTCTCGGTGAGTTTTTCACTCTAGTAAGGAAGCAGGAATGGGAGGTTTTATAAGCTGCCCTTAGCTGCAAACAAATAATACTATCTATCTGAACTATTTTGATGGAGATGGAAACATAAAATCCACTTAACATAAATACAGTTGTTTGAATATAGATGTGCCTCTGGCAGACTTCATTTTCTCTCAGTGTCCCAGTAGACAGGATTTCTATAGATAAAATTACTACAGTAAAATATTGCTTCCTTCTCAACTGGGGTATTCATTCAGGAACAGAAGAGGGCTAAACCTTGGGAAGTTTTCCAGGCGGCATGGGGTGTGTGGAAGCAGATCCAAGTGGGAGTGACTGTGCTGGTGCGGCCCTGGGTGTCGCTGTTGGCTCAGGTAACCGCTAGGGCTCCCTAAAATCCTGCCTCCCCTCCAGTGCAGCTGCTGGCATTAGGTACAAAATGCTGCTGCAGAGGGAGCTCCGAAGAAGAATCAGCAGCCCCGACCTCCCATAGCCCCCATGGGCTGTCAGAAAAGTCAGAACCTGCATTTCAAGACCATGAAAATGTCCAATCTTTTTCCTTTTTTCCCCCAACCAGTGCAAATATCTATAGGCATCATTTAACGCCAGAGGTTAGACTGGGATTATTCCCAATCAAAACCATGGACAGATAGGCAAAGCAGAATGGATCTGTACAACAAAGTCCATGTGCAAGACTAGGCTGTTAGAATATGGATCCGTACATGGTGTAGAAGATGGGAATTTTTAAAGCATGCTTGAGAAATGGTATTTGAATGAATGCCACAAAACATTTTTGGTCAAGTGTTGACTGAGAGCCCTTTCCAGTTAGGACCTTATTGTATCCTTGTAAGACATTCCTATATCACTTCAGATACTTCTGCTAGCCTATGCATGCAGGAATGACAAGCAGATGCATAAATTACTGAGATGGCTTTAATCACAACTTTTCCATTTTGTTTGACATGCTTCTGTCTACTTCATGCTTAAGCCACTGGTGGGAGGTGGCTACATAAACCTTGCATTTAACTTCTGTCTTTGGAAAGCTCTCACTTTTTACATGGAGGTTGTAATAAAACCTTTGGATGAAATTTCATTCTCTGCCTCCTCCCTTTCCATTTTGGAAACTTATATAGATCAAACCTGTGTCAGGAGCAGCTGGGAAAACTTTCTACCACACTTGCAACTTAGAAACACAGAGATAGCCCAGTCCCCATCTTGCAAATTGTATTGGAAGGGGTCTACAAAAGGCAGTAAAGGGATTTTTGGAGAGCATATGAATAACTGCAGTGCTGAATTTCTGAAAGATCCAAAATAACTTTCTTTTTCACTCACTGTGAAAGCACTCCAAGCCTCTCAGAACAAATGCAGTTGGTACAGTCTGTCCTATACAATGAAAAATTGACTTCAAATAGATCACAGGACCTTGATCACCACCTCTGTAGAGTCACCTACTCCTAAATGATAGAGCCTGGGGAATTGTCAAGAAAGAGCTTACGCAGACTTTATACTCCTCTGCTCAGCAGGAACCACAAAAGCATCCTGTACAGAAATGGAGCATGACTATGCTTGATGAATTAAGGCCATAAATTGAGCCTCAACCTCATAACTATTGATCAGATTCCCTTCAGGCTCACTGGGAACATTACTGCTCTATTAGAATTTTATGGCTCCTTAGTTAAGGATACTCTCATCAGTTTTACTCACCTTCCTCAGTGAAAGACATTAACTTGTTGGAGAGTGTCCAGAATAGGGTGTGAAGTGTGGCACTGGATCTAAAGCGAGCTATTAAGACGGAAGCAGGTGAATTTATTTGCAGCAGCAGCACAGGGAATATTCAGAGGACAGTGACTCAGTGCCCCATGGTATCAGCTCAGATATTTAACTGTAAAAGACTACCTTCACCATTGCAACATGTACTATAAACACTAGCTGGTCAAGCAGGCAGTGTTGTTCAACAGCAACACCTAGCCAGTCCAAAGAGTCCAAAGTTTGCATGGGCTCCTACTCAAAACACTGAGGACCAGAACAAAGATTCTACAAACATATTCCTATGGAGGCCAACAACAATAGGCCCAAATATTATTTCCCATGTTACATGATTATTTCACATACAGTGAAATCAGGCTTCTCCTCTCTCCTCCCATCTGACAGGCATATTAGTCCCAGAAAGCATTGTCCAATTATATTTGCTGATCCCAATTGCTAATCCCTCCTCAGAGAGACTGTTCCACATGCTGGTAAATATATCACCTTATTAATTTACAGTTAGTATCCATCATTGCTTCCATAGTACAATAGCTTGCAAGTACCTGCATGGAGAACACTAGCACAGATAAGACTACAGAATGTTCGGTCTCTCAGGGGAGACACTCCTACATATGTTGCTTAGAATCACTCTGCCTTTGCCTTTTTTGTGTCACATCATTAACTCAGCTCATTTACTGACTTCTGGGTCTTTTTCAGCATGACAGCTCTCCTACTTCTCACTGCCAGAGACCATCTGGGTTTCAGATTATTGGATCCCACCTTCTCAATTTCATGTGGTGCTGATTATTTTACAATGGCTTTAATGTGCTCTCTTCTTACTGGAACTGTGAATAGCAGCAGTCCAGTTAAATCACAAAGCAAGGCTCATAGCTGGTAAAATACTTACAGATGATGAGCTGTATGCAGCTGAGTGGCAGGAGTGAGTGGTGAAGACACTGCAAATGGAGCAGAAACAGCACATGCCCATCTCTGGGAAAGCAGCAAAGTTAGGAAGGGTACACATGGTGGTCTAAGCATCTTGGGGATGGAAGGGAACTTGGGCTTCTTGAGAAGTGGAAACCTGGAGCAAGCAAAGACAAAGAACAAGATACATCTTTAGGGTCTGACTCTACAAACGTAACCAAATATAATGCCCTAGTACAGTAAGCAGAGTTAACTTAAAATAGGACTAGGAGCACCAAATACTTGCAAGGTTTCTTTGCACTGTGCAGTACTGCCAAAAGCAAGCATGCAGTGCTGTAAAACAAGGCTTCCAAAGTCAAAACAGTGGTGTTAAAAATCCAAAAGATTAGGAAACAAAATTATAAATGTCTGGTATTTGACCCTGTAAGACCATATTTTTACACTTTCTCCATGCTCATAAGAAGGTGAATATTAGTGCAGTCCATGAATACAAAAGCCAAAGCCTTAAGAAATAAATCAAGTCTCAGGGGAGACTTGCAGTCTTCCTATACTTAAAGGGTCCTACACGAAATCTGAGAGAGGCTTTTAATAAGGGCTTGTAGGGATAAGACAAGGGGGAATGGCTTTAAGCTCAAAGAGGGGGAGATTTAGATTAGATATTAGGAAGAAGTTCTTCACTATGAGGATGGTGAGGCACCGGCACAGGTTGCCCAGAGAAGCTGTGATAAGAGAGAAGCTGAAGGAGGACAATAGGAACACTTCCCAGAAAGGTTTATTTACATCAACAGCTCTTACAAGGCCTTTGATGTAGTTATTCCATTAGGCTGCTTGTCAGTCTCCAAGAAGGTATCAAACACCTTTGGGATGCCAAACAGCTCATTCTGCTTTTGGGTACAAGCACTTTTTCATACACAGCTTTCAGTTAGCAGTTTTCTGTTTGTTTCCTTATGAAGATGAGCTGAGCATCTTGATCTCAGTCCCACCGTGTTGCACCTCACAGGCATCAAAGATTCCACATACGTGGAACAGAGCTGCAGGTGCTGCTCCACCAGTATTTCCTTCAACTAAAGCTGGGAAAGCAAAGTTTAGAAGCTGAGATTTACCCAGAAGGCCACTGTGAGCACTGACCTGAACCACAGGGAATACAGGATGCTAACCGGGTACCAGAAACTTTTGTGCACTTACTGTAGGGCCAATCCAGCTCCTGCATGATTCCTTCCTGCTGTCTGTGCAGATTGACAGGAGGCTTCTCTTCCCTTTCTAACCTTAACTTTGCCATCTGCATTGTGTATATACAGAGTAGTGTGTGCCAAAAATAGGTCTACATTTCCTTTCCCAATATGCAAAAGTCAGTATATAGGTATGACATGAGTTATTTCATAGCGCAAAGACTATCTATTCATAGCAGACTCTGTTTGTTTCAGACGTGGTTTTCCTTCCTTTTAGATAGCCTATTGTTTCCTTTTCAATTTGTATTAAAAATAAAATCTTTGAAAACTGCAAATAAGAGAGAAAAATCCATTTCTTCTGAAACTAACAGTTCTCCAAACAGGAAGGTGAGGCTTTTTCCTGTTTAGACACTATGTTCAAAGAAAGGAAGTCGGGATTTTCAATGATAATAATAATAATTACATGGTATGTAAACATCAGTAAGTATCAAGGAAGACTTCACTCTTTATTTACTGTGTCCCAGATACTACGCTGCTGTTTAGAATATCCTTAACAGTTCACCAGCCTCTTGCAAAAATGGATTTATGGGCAATCACTGCACAAGTTGATCACCTGTATGAACACCTACACAGTGTAAGAACAGCATTATCAGGCTTCTTCAAGCCTGAATGGAGAGCAGTGATGGAGAGGGGTAGAGCAAACAGAGAATCCCCACACAAAACAACAGTTTGATATGGCAGGGGGTTTTCTGCACTAGGGTGACACATACCAGGTTGTGTGACCTTTCCACATTACCACCCAAAGCTAAGTACTTCAAGCTATGAAGTCTGAAGGAGCAGTTGACACTGCTCCTAAAAAATGAATTGGCAATGTAATTTCAGCACTGTGATTAGATGCAATATCAAAACATAGATTATCTGGTACCTGTGTAGTAATAGTAAAATCAATAATAGTGAATTATAAAGATATGTACATTTTATTATCTTGTCTTTAAAGAGGGAGGGATTGAAGAAGAGAGAATGAAGTTTCACAACTTTTATCATGGGCAGCACTGAGAAGAGAACTCAGGTTTGACAAAGGGTAATCAAGTAGGTCTGTTTGCTCTGGTTTGTATGAGTTTTACAGCATCAAGTTTTATTAATTGGAAAATTAAAGTATTCTATTTATCTGCAGAACTAACTAACAGTGTAAGGTCTCCACTTAATGCACCACCAGTTTGCCTGTATGGGGCAGTTTTACAGGAAAGAAAAGATGCCTGAAGATTCATTTAATGCCAGTGCCAGTGAATTTGGGATGGTCTGAGCCTTGGAGCAAGGATTCAGTGGGCATTTCAGTGGGAGCTGCTAACACTTTTCAGGTATCCATATGGATTTGTATTTCTGATGAGGGCTTGCAAGTTGAGAACAGTAGGAAAAGTAAACAGTGGGGGACGTACAGCCTAGCCCAGATGCAGATGCACCTATGGGAATGGCAGCAATGGAGTAGGGAGAATAAGGAGAAGGCAAAGTATTTTTAAAGACATGAACTCAGTTTCGAGAGCTCTTAAGATAGTAAAATTTCATCAGTGGAAAGAATAAGCTTTGGAATGAGCCATGTGGATATGATCCTTCAAAACAACGAAGCCTAAGAATTTAATGAGACTAAGGAAAAAAAGAAAAGATGAGACAACTAATGGTAGGAAGTACGAGAAATGAAAATCATTACACCTCCTTTTCCCAAAGATCTGGTGTTCTGGAATTCACTCTCACAACTGCTCATCAGAAAGGAAAACCCCAGGCCCATGCACCCAGCCTTCACTTTGTGATGGTGAGAAACACCAGGGTAAATCACTTACTTTACTATGAGAGTGTTAGCACCATGCCATAAGTATTCAGCCCTCCTGAAAAGCAGGCCTTGAATTTCTCACTCTTTTTCTAGGGAGAATAGCCATCAAGTTGCAAAGTGAACACATTCCAACTGCTCCTGTGGGAAGCTGCTCAGTGTCAGCTGCTTTAATTTCAGACTTAAACTGCTTTGTGTAACCTCTCTAGTTCCATGCTGTCAAACATCCCTGGACCATCTTTAGACCCATCCAAGAAAGGACCATGTTATGCTGTGAGTGAGGACTGACACCAGCTGCCATACACAGCACATAGTGTGAATGTGTGTGTGATTAAATACATGTTAGGAAAGATATACAAACCATTTAGCTAGGTGTGTCTACTATACTCACTACCCAGACTTCTGATTAATCACAGCCCTCTCTCATGTCTCTGAAGGCTCACTGCACTTTTCCTGCCAGAGACGATGGCTCAGTCTTCAGCCAGTGCTGCCACTGACAGACTTCATGGCACAAGGGGTGATACAAGCTCATGTGGAACAAAGAGAAATCCAGAACACATAGAACCTTTACAGGAATCCGTCAGTACTCTCCAGGGACACATCCAGCAAAAGGAAAACATAGGCTGTCGGTTACTCCAAAGCTAGTGGAGTATTTCACTGGGTTCAGTCTTTACAATTCTTTATCAGAAGTAATCTGGAATGTGAGCTGATGAAGAACAGGCTCAAGCTGGGAATGACTCGGGCTTGGACAGTTTAAATAACACAGGATTTACTTCTTTTTTGTTCCTAAATCTTGAGTCAGGCATTTGAAAAGCCCATTCGGCTTTCTGCCCTGTTTTCCATTTTTGTGCAATTCTTCTAGCCTAGATGCAACAAATCATGAAAGAAGAGACAGGCTGTGAAAGGTCTGTAGACTGATCTGAAAGTGCTGAAGAGCCTAGAGAAGCACAACAGCTACAACAACAATGGCTGCAAGAAAATACTACCTGAAGCTAACAGAAGTTTCCGCTGTGAAAGGAGGGGAGCTACATTAGCACATTGGTCACCATACCTGCAAAATCATTATCTATTCATATTGTAAATTCAGGGACTATATGAAAGGTAAAGAATGGTATGAGAGACCTGAATGGTATGAGAGACCTTATGAGAGAACTGAAATAAAAGGTTTAAATACAACTTTTAATGAATCCTGTGCAATTCACCCTCTCCATGCCTCACTTCTTCATCTTTTTCATGGGAAGACTAGCACAAGCCCTCTATAAGGGTGCTCTATAAGGGTGCACATTAAAATTGAGAGACATTCAAGCACCATGCTGATGGAGCAATGTAAACCAAAAGACAAATAAAAGCTTAACTTTAAGTTACCCCCCTTTTGAGATAGGAATCCATAGGCTTGTCCCTACGGCCATGGAAGAACACAGGCATTTGTCCTCATACCCAACACTTCCACTGAGGACAAACGTTATTTCACTTTTTCACTAAAACTGGAAAATCTTTCCTATTTAGCAGGACTTCTGAAAAGAAAATGATGCAGTTCACTCGAAAGTGGGAACGCGCTCCCCCTGGGTGTTCTTCCTTTCGAGTATTTGCTCATACTTCTGTGGTTGGTTTTGCTAACAGTGTCCTTTTCATCAGTGTTCTTCTCTGAAGAGACTCATTCATAATATTCTCATTTGGGTATACACACATTCGCCCCCTTGACACTTCAGAGATCCACAGTTCCATTCATACCCAGCACACACATCAGAAGGCTGTTTAAAAAGCCCCAGGATGTTTGCTCAGACGTGCTATTTTAGGAGCCTTGGACTGGCTCTTGGAATTTTACAATATTCGGAGGATTTGGCACCATGGCTATTTCTGCACTGGGATATGCTGTCAGAATATGCATCATGCACCTCATGAGAGAGGAATAAGCTACCTGCAAGCTAAGAGATAAAGAGGAAGGCCTATAAAATGTTTGAGAGTAGTCGTAGTAAATAGTAGGGGGAAGACTGACACACTCAGCCAACAGCCTGACCCTGAAAAGAGAGGCCAACTGCAACACACACACATGGGTCCCCAGACCCATCCACTGCTCCAATACCAGTACTGTGTCCCACAAGGAGGAAGGGCCAGTGTATACAGAATATGGTAGCCTATCTGAGGATGGGTGAGAACATCATCTGGTGTTAGCTAAAGGGACAGAACTAAACTATCTTATTCATGTTAAAGCATTATAAAGCACATAGCTACAAAGCCTGACACTTCCCCTGCACAATTCCACTGTGTCAGCATGCGTATTATGGTCCCAGAATTGTCAGGAGATAAGTCAGGTGAAGCCTGAGGAAGAACACATAAGATGCTGCAGTTTCCTATACAGCTCCATCTTACTTGCTGGAAGCTGCCAAAGGCACCGGAGAGGTACCTTTTCAGCAGAGGTGTCCAGGGGACAGTCCATCCTGCTGACACTGGTGGTTGCCAGACTTGAATCAAAGTGTGGGTGCAGCAGAATGAGGACATGGCAGTGGCCACATTACCAGCTTTATCCTTCTCATCCAGCAGGCTACCAGGGACACCTGCTCAGACACCACCAACTGACGTGAGGGCCCAAGTCAGGATCCCATGGCTCCTCCCAGGTTTGCATGTACTCGGTATTTGCAAGCCCTTGGGAAAGAGGGCACCTTAGGGAGTATCTTAGGGACTTATCAGGAGTATCTGCAGAAAAATGCTTTCCTAAGTAGGTAGCTGCAAATACCCAGTGTGGCTGGGCTGTTCTGCCTTTCACCATGCTGTAGATTGGCGCTTCACAGATGACCTCAGAATACAGAGGTTTTTACTCAATAACTTACTGCTCTCTGACCCTGGCTTTACCACTTCAAGGAAGAAGCTTAGCAGGAGATGCTCTGGAGGGATACAGCTTGTACTTCTTATGGAAGCTGCAGCTTTTTTTTCCAGTGACCCTTTGGTAGCCCTTACACTCAGGTTGAAGATCTCCTCATATCCTGTTGACTGTATTTCATTGGCATGACAAAGCAGCACATCCTGCCTGAACCTATGAACCTTTGGCCAGACCCTCTTATCTTTAGGCCTCCAGAATACATGCATTAATATTGTCTGATGAGCTATCATGATGTGTCTGACACTTTAGTCACCAAAATTCAGCTTTGCAAAACAGCATTCTTTTCCCTTTTGACGTGTATCTGAAGCCAGCATCTTCACTAAAAGCTGCTACACCACCAAACCCATCCACAGCAAAACCAGCAGAGATTTTAAATGAAGCTGTTCAATTTATTCTGACTTCCTGCAAAGGCTTGAGATGTATCAAACCTCAGTTTTCTAAGCAGCATCTGCGATCAATGCAACCCTTTGTCACAAGTGGCTCAAGGTGTGAGACTCAGGTTTGCCTCCCACAGAGATCCAGCAGCTGCCTTGGTTTTTGACAGACTGATAACTATTTATGCAGTAGTAAATATTTTCATGCTCCATCTATTTATACTTTCATGTCACTTCATAAGTATTTATAAAGAAATCAAACCCACCACGACGGCTATATAAGTCTGTGTGTTGCTTCACAGTTTGACAGAGAAAACATGACCTAGGAGGGTAAGAGTCTGAGGAGTGAGATGTGATTGCTTTAGCAGGAAGGTTAATTAAATAGAATTCCTTAAGATCTAATCCCTCCTGCCTAGCTCCCTCTTGCCTTTTGTGACTACTCTGCAGGTTTCGATCTACCCACTGAGAAGTCGCCAAAGGGGATAATGGTTGCAGCCCACCTGCCCTAAATCCACTGACTTTGAGGAGGATGGGAAAAACATCTTTGAACCATTTTTGCTTCAGTACTAATACACGTCCTAGAAATAAGCCTAATCAGGAAGATGGGTGACTGGCTAATGGGTGTTTTGGCTTTGATGAGTCATCTGAGATGAAAGCCTGAGAAATGCCTAGATGGTTGTAAGCTGGATGAGCTTTACACAGTTCTGTTGTGGTAAAAGAAGAACCAAGGACCACAAGGCAGAAGAAAACAAAAGGGCTTGAAAATCTGGGAAAACTAGAGAAAACCAAAAAAATGTAGAGAAAAACAAAGGGCTTTATATGTTTTAAGCAATCTAAGATCTGACCCAGTTTCACCAATAGAAAGATACCCAGGAAGTTCAATAAGTATTATAGTTTAAAAATAAAAGGAACTTTTACTGCATCTTGAGTAGATTGATCCCAAAGCAAGAAGCATAATCTTTGTTTTCCAAAATCTTAGACCTTCTTAAGGAATTCTGAAAACAGTATTACATCTTGATGGAGAGAATTGGATGAGCTCAGCCCTGGACCAGCTTCTGACTTAGAGCATTCAAAATGATCCAGATTATTCTCCTGCAGATGTGGCCTTCAGCATCTTTTAAATACGCAGCTGTCTCTGAACTCCACATCTAAGAGGAGAAGTTACAGAAAGGGACCACCACCATGGTGACTCACTGCTCTTAAATCTCCCTCACAAGAGATGTCTCTATCCCCTCCCAAAATATGAGTCACAATTTTCTGATGTGGGCCAGAAATCTGCCCTCCAATTCTCAGAAAATGGTGTTTTGAGCATTGCAGTATCTAATGAGTCAGGAATGGAAGCAGAAAGGGCTGCAACACCCAGGTTGCAAGCGAATAGCAAGACCCCTGGAGAGAAGACATCCTTGTGGATGAATGTGGGGGGTGAGAAAAAAAGGATGCAGGGATTGCTCTCAATAAGGCACAATCTCTGTGTTTTCCCCATGACAACCACACGCTTCCAAACTCGTAACAGGAATTCATATGGTAACAGAAGCTTATCAATATGCATTTAAAATAATTCCCAGTTTTGATGCCTCCAGAAATTTATTAAGAAGGTCCTCTAGCAAATAGGTACTCCTGTTTCATCAGTAAATCAGAGTTCCAAGCACACAGGAAAATCAACTACCCAGGAACTGCTCTCAGCAGGAGTCACAGGCAACATCTGCCCTGGTACATTACCTTCTCCATTAGCCTTCTGAAATTAGATTTGACTTTGCAAGAGGGGGTGTGTGCAGGTACTCTTGTCAGCTTCAGAGGCATGAGACAGGAATGACACTTTAATGACCCACTTAAAAGTAATGAAACAGCCATTTATCCTAATTGGAGGAACACTAATTATATCAGAAAGTGGTGCACTCTTAGATGGCAGAGTGCAAATGCTATCTAATCAAACTTAATGAATAGGTGAAGTATCCCGACAGAGCATCTGTGCATCACTCAGGCATTCCTGCAAACAGAACAATCAGCCTGTAGGGAGCTGATCTGGAAATAGAGGGTTTAAAATGGAAGGCTACTTATGGTGGCTGAATACATGTGCTTCATCTTAAAACAAGCTCACATCATGAGCCTCAAGGGATGTTTTCCTTTTGAAAGCAATGAAAGTAGCTGAAGGGTGGCTGTGGGAGAACACCAAGCGTGGAAAGTGGTTACAGGTGAGGGACTCGTAGTCTTCATTAATGGGAGAGAAGGAGGAGATTCCAGACTGCCTTTGAGTAAAGTCTCCATTGATGTTCACCACTGCTGCTAAGCCACAGGGGTGAATCTTATCGTTTATGTGAAATGTCTTTGTTTTCTCTCTAATGGGCTCCCTGTGAGCAGAAGAGAGAGGCCTTTGGCACTGCTGCTGGGAGGGAAAGGTCAATTCCAGTATCTTCCCAGCAGACAGTCTGCAGTGCAGTAGAAGCAAAGTGTACAGCCCTGGGCTGGCAAGAAAGACCTCACGTCCTTCAGCCTCAGTTCTTAAGGACGATAAATGCCAGGCTCTGAATGAGAACTCATTTGGTCTGCATTAGCTGTAACGGTGGTTGGGATGCAATGGCTGGGACTGGACATGAAACAAGGATCAGTGAATAGCTCCCAGAGAGCGCATGAGAGCCCAGCACTCCTGGAAGAGGAGATTATTATTACAGGGTGTTGCCTTCAGCAATCACATGGATATACTAATGCATCTGTATGAAAGTGAGCTGAGCTTTCTATGATCTATTCACTGATGGGATCCCAACAGCTATAAAAGAAAGAATAAAAACTTTGCCACCTCTTTAAAAAGACCAGAGGAATAGCAGTGAATTGACAAAATGGAAAGCTCTGCCAATGAAAAAAGCCATCAAAACTGGCTCCTGCAAGCAAGGTACAATGTTAAAAGTCAGGAAACATTTACCCTCAAGCCACATTAGTCAGAGCCTTAAAATATTAGCAGAATTGGCTGCACAGAAGCCATGCAAACAGCGCTAGTTTTATATCCTGAAGATGCCAAGTAAACACAGCAGTCTTGACCAAACAAGCACTGCACTGACAGCTCAGCTAAAAAAAATAAGAAGCCATGAGGGATGTAATAAAATTCCGAGCAAAACGTGTTCCCAGCCAAAAAACCAAAACAAACCTCAACAACATTCACAGCTCTGAATGCTTACTGAGATTAGACATAAAAGCCTCTTCAACTTATCTTGAGTTGTGCTTTCCTCTTAATGTCAAAGGTACCCTGGTGCATCCAAGATGTTTATACCCTCTCAGGGGAAGCCAGAGGCTTCAGATAAGAGAGTGTCTTTGGAAGAAGAGGGCTTTAAAGGCTTGGGAAGATAGCCTTTATTATCAGCCAACCCTCTATTAGGTTGGTGAGATTCCTGTTTGATTTGGCTGCAGTCTCTAGCCTCAAGTTCCTGCCCTAGCTTTTAAATAGAACAAGATCTCCCTGCAGCTGAAAGAGGGCAAAGGGTGGAACGTGTAAATAGCAATTAAAATAGAAATCTTGTTTAAAAAAAACCCTCCCCTCAAAGATACTCTGTGCTCTTCCTCAGTGACCAGGGTTGGCAGGCTGGCAAAGCCAAACATGCCACACAAACCAGTTCAAGTTAAATGTAACTTGCCCAGCTATTTCAAACTGTGGACAGTAACACAGTCCTGACATCACCATTCCTTGCTATCACAATTAGAGGCAGTTCTGCCAACAGGAATGATTTCTGAACTGGGGCTCATGAGTGCTGAGGGCTGTCCTGGCTCCCTATAAATAAAGATATTACTATGTATTCTTACTATATTAGCAGGTTTTGTTTCATATAGGTTGTAGGACTACACAGAAGAATAAAACAGCTAAGCAAACCAGTCTTGGTCTGGGGAACAAGAACCCACCATATCCTTCTTTACCATCAGATGAAGCAGCCTTGTCAGGCTGGTGCTTCACAGGAGTTGAGTGTGCTCAGCTCCCATTTACCATTCACGTCTTGTGACCTGACCTCATCTGTTTCTCAGTTTTTCACTGTACTGTTATAGATCCTGACTTCCTTGTCTCTCAGCATTTCAATCAATATATAAAATGTCATATCAGATAACTGGTCCTCTCTCAATGCACACTAATGTAATTTCATAATGTGATTTCATTTTTCAGAGAAAGAATCAGAGAAGCTATTATTGGAACAGGAAGAACTGGATAATCGATCAAGGACACTTTAAAGGCAAAATTCTTTGAGTTTTGAGTGCTATATTTGGCTTTAGATTACATGAGTGTCTTCTGTGACTTCCACACCATTTGCACATGCTACAGACCAAAAGAATTTCCACAAGCTAAGCACATACACAAGTGACCTAGGACAAAGTGGATTCAGAGAATGGTTATGTGCCAGTATCTGGGAGCTCAGTTAAGTCATGGAAGGTTTTCAACATCTATAATTTCTCTTTATACAAGCATTAGTTATTGTGTGGAATAAGTCACACTCCAACACACTGTTTTCTATCTAATTTCCAAGTAACATCTGATGTGCAGGATGAATGTAAGCGAGTATGTATCTCCAAGTATGTCAACACTGTACGGAGATTTTGAAGAGCTTCAAGGTGCAAGATGTAAAATGGAATCCAGTATAGAATTCTGGGGAATTAAACAATTCGTACAGAAAAAAACGAAACCAACAAACCAAACCAAACCCAAACACTCAAAAACCTATTGGTTTGAATCTCTCCAACAGAAGACAAATCCAAAGAGGCAGTAAGGACCAAATCTCAGTCCTGTTGGCTCTGTAACTACAGCAGTGGGATGACAAGATGAAGTTCTGCTCATACCTCTGCACATTTCCTCATGGCCAATTCATCCCATCTGTGTTAGGAGATGATGAGAGTTTCCCGTTGGTATTCAGTATCTAGGCAGTCCCTTTCAGGAGCAGGTTAGGAATGCCTGGGTGAACTGTTAACAACTTGTGCTATATAACAGCAGTCTGAAGTTTCAGAGGACTTTGTAAACTTTCCTCAGTTCTCTGAATTATCGGCATTACCTTCCCCACTGCTCAGATCTGACAGCACAGAGAAAATACATAGTACAAGTCATTGCAAAAGGATCTGTGTCAGAATCACAATCCTTGTTTCTTGCTTTAACCACCCAAAATCCTTTGAAAGAATAATCAAATAGTTTGGATTTTGCTCCACTTAACAATTTAACTGGTGTTTTGTCAAAGGCCTGTTCCGTGGACACCCTCAGCACCTCAGTAGGGAATAGAAGTAACTTTCAGTGATAGCAGTTGCACTGTAACTGTCTTGATGACCTGTCTCTTTTCAGCCTTTTGCTTCACAGGGAGAGAGGTCTGGCTTAGATTAAATAAAAGAAGTCATTGCATTGCACAGTTATTCTTATAATGCTCCTAATTTCCAAGTAACTCTGTTAAGCGAAATATCATAACCAGGTTTTGAGTGAAACATGGATATAAGCAAAGAAGCAGAACTAACTACACAGCAAGGGAAATGGGCACAACACTATATGAACATCTAAACCTACCCAAATAACCTCACTGAAACCACAGAGTGATCTCTGATTTTTTTGAGCTAATAGGCTGTGTGTGTGCCAGCTCTTGAATGATGTAACTTCTCCTAAGAGAAGAAAGGTGAAGGATTCTGGAGATCCAGGCATCTCCACAGAGAAAGTTCAGCAAAATGGGAGTTAAAAAAAAAAAAGGCATTTTTCTGCAGATCCTATATTGCAAGAACTAACAGGAATTCAGACTTCACTGGATTTCATCTGTGGTGTCTGTTTGCAGAGACTCATGTTGCCGTGCCGTTATGCACTCATGGCAGAGCTGAGGAGTCTGTGCAGATACGGGCTTTAATCAAGTTACCTGAAAAAGTCAATGTAGAAGGTGTCTTTACCTTAAGGTGACAGAGATAAACCAGATACCTTAGACACTGTTACACAGAGACAACTTAATGTCAGTGTGTGCCTTAAAGCAATGAAGGTTATGTGGACAATTTGACACAGGCATACCTGGCATTCTTCCCAAATTGGAGTGAAAAGACCAGCCTGTGATTTACACAAAGGGGAGACGAAGCTGCACAAAGGCCAGAGGCAGGGAAGAGATCAAAGTTCTTAAGCAGAACAAGCTATCCTTATCAGATTGAGGCTTTTTTTCATTTCAGGAAACCTTTAAAATATTGATTTCCAGCAAAAAAGCTTACGCTCAGAATCATCATCCTAGAAAGAAAAAAACAGCTCAATTTAAGAACCTTCAGTTTTCTTCTCTTTTTTTGTTTGGGTGATTTCCTTCATCGTTTTTTCTCTTCTTTCACTTTTTCAGGGGCAAAATACAAAGACTGAGAGAGACAGAGAGAAAGAGAAAAGACCCAGCAGCCACAGAGACTCCTGTACAAATGCTGGTTTTTTCAATGAATAAGGTGTTCATGCTGTATGCAAAGGCTATCAACATTTCTAAAGATCATTTTTCTACCATCATTAATACATGTTTCTTAAAAGAACACTGGATTCAGGTATCACTCAGCATCAGGTTGAAAACAAAGAGCCTAACATGATTGTTTATATCTTATTCTCTCTCCAAGCTTCTCTTTTTCAAGACAACATAACAGGGGTAGGGGGTTCACTCTTTCTTATTCCTGCTTAGTATCCTACGCTGAATGGCAAGCAGAACAAAGCTAGCACTTGCTACTGCCAGACACAGCCAAAGACAGTAATCTCCAGATGAGGAAAAGGGTTTATTTCTTTAAATGGACAAGTTTCTTGCATTTGTGTTTTCCTTAAGCATTTCCTAGTTCAGCCATGTTCTGGGGGTTTCATTTAAGGCTCAGGTCTCCCAAATATTGAGATTTCTGCCTACTCCACATTCATTCTGGGCCTGTGATTTTAATTCTCTCCAGTCAGGAAGATACACATATTTTCATCTCTCATGCAGCTGATATCCGAGATGAACATCTCAGTGAGGCCCTAAGGGCAGCAAAGGTTTTGATTTACTCCAGAAACTGCTTTCTTGGACAAGTTGCTCTCTTGGCAAAATTTAGCACAGAATCTTGAACCATAAAGGCTGAGAGAAGGTTTTGACTTCCTGCCTCACTTGAACAAATACTGTCTGCGCTGTATTTTACGTGACCCCACCAACCCCCCAGCAACAACAGTTAAAGTTTCCTGACGGCATGTCAATATGTTGCATGTTTAGAGCCTTCATTGTTCATAATATCAATAATTATTATACAAACACAACATGGAAGAATTATTTCAAATCCTCATTAATTTCAGTACTAACAGGAAGAGGAAACCAGGGCAGGAAAACCCTGCAATTAGTGTTATACATTCCCCATAACATCAGTCACACAGCATCAGTACATTGTCTTCCTTGTTCTTCATCTCTCTTCAGCTCGGATATCCTCTGGCAGAGCCAGCTCAGAGAACAAAAGCTGGATTAGACATTTGTACAAATAAGAATAGTATCTAATATTGCACCACCTAATGAAAAATGTCTAAAGATACCAACTGTCATGGTTGAAGGGGATAAACTGATCACCAGCTGAGGTCAAGAAGAAATAGCTTCCCCACCCTCGGCCACACAACACATCGATGTCATTACAATGGGGACACAATGAGCATTTCAACCTTTTTTGCTTTTGTTGAATCAGGCACAATTGGAAGCACTGTGAAGAAAACACTTGACCAGGCAACTCGCTCATCTCAAAAATCCCTACAGCAGTACAAAAAATAGACAGGGTAGCAATCCAGACCAAGGCAATAAAGAAATTTTGGCTTTCCTCTTGAAATGCTGGCAGATGAGCCACATAGGGCTGGTTGCTGTGATTCATGCCAACACATTAATGAGTGTCTGTTGATGTACTATGGTTTCTTTACAGTGTACTGTGCATATCCACTGTGGACCCATATTACGGTTCAGCACACTCTGATTCCAGTTGTTCTAGTCGCTGGTCCTGCAAGGTCAAACTGCTTCTGTTAGAGTCTGGCAGTCCTTCCTAACTCACTTCTTAACACACTGAAGTCTACTAAACAACAAGACAGTAATACATACTCCCAGAGGCACACGTACAACTCAGGCTCAACTAGTCTGACTCTACATATGTTTCTTTTATTCCTTGTTCAGTCAATATTAAATACACCTCTGAGGAGCTAGTTCTGTCTCAGTTTTATTTCAGCAGGCAGAAGGAGGATTTATCTGGCTGCCAGTGCTGCAGATTTAACCCATTATCTGAGAATTAGGCTTGTCTTTTTATTTCATACATCTTCTTTAATAAGAATAATCATGCAGTCACAATGGAGATGTAATTTAGGAGACTGTGCCTTCACCTGGACCTGTGCAAATTCTGAATCAGGAGCAGCTAATAGGTATATTAATTACCTGGTTCTCCCCAGTTCTTCTATCTGTTTCTCTCTGGTATTATCCTTGCCTTTCAGAATTGACCTTGTACTTATCTGTAAATCCTGGAACAACCACAAAAGGCTGCAGAAGCAATACAGAACTGAAAATGCTGGACAACCAAACTATCTGCATTATTTCTGCATTCTTTTCACTGTTGCCCTATCTGTAATATCACAGAAATTAAGCAGATACCACAGAATCACAGAATGGTTGAGGCTGGAAGGGACCACCAGCGGATATATACTCCAAACACCCTGCTCAAGCAGAGTCACCTGGAGAACACTGCTCAGGATTGTGTCCAGAATACCATGTAGTGCCTGGCAGTCTTCCCTCTTGAAGGTCAACATTCACTGGGGTATTTTAGTAGAGAAAGTGCAGGTGGGAGAAAATACAGAGGTACAAAGATGAAGTTCACAATTTAGGTACCTAAGTATAAAAGGACTTTCTAAGGAAGCTCTGAAATGTATCCTCAGGGAGTCCTGATTCTATATTCATCTAATATCTTTTGAGAGGATTTTCTATCAGTTGTCAAGAGAAATAATATATCTTGGCTGTGTGTCTGGTGTGGTCCTACAAGAATGAAGCAGCCACTGTCTTATATAAACTAATATTTAGCTTCTAAACCTGATTCATTTGTTGATTTGAAAACTAGGTCTGTGCCTTAAATTGGTATTGAAACTAATGGGAAGCAGCACTTTCCATTGTGGCCTCAAGCACAGAGAAGGCAGGCAGGCAGTCACATGTCCTCACTGAAATCAGTGCATCACCTTCAAACCCAGCTTTAGATACAACAAAACACAGTCACACAATCTAGAGGTGATGAATGAATTGGCATAATGTAGCCAGATGCTGTGTTAGGGAAGAAAGGCCAAACTTTCTTAGAAAGCTGGAAGCAAAAGATTACATTTTTAGAAACTAATGTAAACCTGAGTGTACTGATGTGCCTCAAAGCTTCAGCTCACCTCAACACTGCTTTTATAACAGCATCAACCTTTATGACCAGATTTAAGCTTTAAGGATATCTGGGTTTATGCCTGATTTTAGATTTTTATACACACACATATATGTATATGATGCTAAAACCTTACCAGAAAACTTGTTTCCCACTGGAAATGACTCACTTGGTTTCTTCTTACCAGAAAGGATGACTGTAAATTGCAGGGTCAGAGATAGCTTGTTGAAAACCTAAATCAAGTGATGGCTCCTGTGTGTAAGTACAGAGATGTGCAAGAAAACTGCTGCTCTGTAAGAAGAGTAATTACCTGTACTTCTTAGCTTCTATACTTACATAATGGAAAACTGTGAACTAGAAATCCAATGCATTAGTTTACAAAAAGCACACAGAATTTTAAACTTTTTTGTTAATATGGTTACTGCATACAAAGAAGTATTACCAGTGTCCTGGGTGAGTGCTGTCTGCTGCCACAGGCTGAAACCTACACCTCTTCCTTTTCAAACCTACACAGATAAATGAGAACAAGAGATTAGCCAACTGAATCCAGCTTTCCCAAGCCAGCACACAGCTGATGGCTGACTTAGCAAGAAGATGAAGTAGATTTAGAGCATCAGCATGGGGAAGACATGAGATGAGAGCTGGGCTCAGAGCACTGGGCCCAGGAACCACTGTAACCACTGATTCTACTCTATCATGAAAAAGGTAAACATTTACTCAGAAAAAGAGGTGTTCTCTCCCTAAAAGACAACTACAAAAGACTATTGTATAGGATGACTTCCAGAAGCTAATATTGGCTTATGGCTTTATTTTGTATTGCAGACCACAGCACACCACAGAGATGTATGTGGTAGCTTGGTACTGAAGGCAGAATCATAGAATCATAGAATAGTTAGGGTTGGAAAGGACCTTAAGATCATCTAGTTCCAAACCCCCTGCCATGGACAGGGACACCTCACACTAAACCGTTATCACCCAAGACTTCATCCAACCTGGCCTTGAACACTGCCAGGGGTGGAGCATTCATAAGCCAGGCCAGACCATGTCTTGTCCCAGTTTGATTCCTTTTGTAGCTAACGGGAGCAGGGCGAGCACCTCAGTTAAGGCTGACAAGCACCTGTTCCTGTGCTTGTCCAGCTTTCCCATGTTATTCCACTTTCAGGTTTCAATCCACTTGCATGTTAGTGTCGTGGTTTAAGCCCAGCCGGTAACTCAGAACCACAGTTAGTTAACAGGAGAGAAATATACTATGATTCTGTATTGTATTGTTAGCTGAAAAGGCATTGCAGCCTCTGGAAACCTTCAGAGGGTGATATTCTAAGTTAGGTACAATTCTTAACTTAGGATCTCAGGCTCTCTGGACAGTCACTGGGAAGAGATACTGGTGCTTCCATAAGGTTGCATCTGGACTGGATGTCTGAAGAAGAAGGACACCATGGTGTGGGATGTACATGCTTTTTCATAGTGGCAACAGTCAGCTCTAAGTGATGGCATTCTTATTGTCTGCTGCATTCATACACAGACAGGCTGGAGCTCTCTGATCATACTTTACTGAACTAATTCAGTATATTGCAAAACCTGGTAGCTGGGAGTCAAAGTCTCAGTTCAGGTCATCAACTACAGGTCAGCCACTGTCCTGTACAGAAGGGATGGAAGAGATTGAGAATGAGTCTTTTGGTACAGTTCCACTTTGTCTTCCCCATTTCCTCTTCCACTGTAGGAGAGGTTACAAACAAGCTGTTTCCAGTTGGATACACTAAGATATGACTTCAGATCTCTGAAGTAAAACCAAACCAATCTGAGAGCAGCGATAGCTTGGAGGAAATCTACATTCAGTCAGGCACACCTAAATGTAAAAACATAAAGAGGCTGTGGTTCCTCACTGTCTGGGTTTCCTAAGGAAGGGTGGACCCATTTCCAGATAGCCTGGAGTTGGGTGGAGGGAAGGGGGAAGACACTGGCAGCAACATTTGACATGAATCTTCTCCCTGCTAATCTTAAAATGCAGCAACGTGAAACCAGAGCAAGTGTGAAAGCTGAAGACTCCAGCAGGGGTTCACATCAATTGGGCTTTCCAGGCTAAAGTGTATCAAAAAACAGGAGTGAGACAGCAAATGTTAGCTGTCAGGATGATTTCCGAGCTCTGGCACAGTCAGAAGACAAAACAGGTTTAAATCCACAATACTTATATTTACAGTCCATCTCAGAAGCTGCCCTGTCCCCAGGTGGCAGAGGACATTACAGTGCAAACAATAGCTGTCTTTGGGGCAAGGCCACTTAAATAAATGACTCAGCCCTCCTCCACTGACAAGGCTGCAAACAAGCACAGGGGCTCCTTCCTCAGCAGGGATTCTCTGCATGCAGCAAAGATTTGAGGAACTCAAGCACCGGGAGGGAGCCACTCTCCGTTGCCCAAAGGAGGGGGGATAACTTGCAGAGTAGCCCAGTGACAATAGACAAAAGGCAAATTTCAGCCTAATATCAGAGAGATAAATTGCTGAGAGTTCTCATGACGGGAGACTAATCCTCAGGGATTGCATGGCCCAGTACCCCCTGCTGCAGAGGCCATCGCACCTGCTCTGCTGCTTGACATCAATCACTCCCTCATGGTCAGAGAACCAGGCCAGATATAATAGCAGCTCTTATTCAAGCTCTGTGCCTGGGAACATACACTTACAAAGCAAGCACACAATGGCATAATTGCAGCCCCTCTGAACTGGTTGGCCCCTTGCAGTCTGATAACCGGCTCTTATCCTTTAGGATGCGTGTTCAGACACTGTAAGGAAACAAGAGCTGAGCTGGGAAGAACTTGAAGACAGGACACAGGTGGAAGTATGTTGAAAGGAGGGTTGTGAAAAAGCCAAGCTAGTCATGGGGCATGTGTATACAGATTCGCTAGCAATCAAAGTATATTTTGCTTCTGTTTTACTATTACAAAGTGTTTCGTGGTTTTTCTTCCCCCAGTTGTCTCAAACAGTTTTAAACTTAGCTGGAGGTACTTTGAATCATGTGTGCATCCAGGCCTAGCATTTCAAATTCATTATTTTAAAGGCGTCATGAAATACTAAATATGACAAATGAAAAGAGAGTTAATATGCCCCTATTGTGCTGAACCATGCATTAAAAAATGGAAGTCATAACAGTATTAAACATCAGTTTATAATAATAGGAGTTTAAGACTTGGGCATATTATTCTAGATTTTATGTGTTTAAAATAAATATGAACTTAAAACATAAGAGCCTAGTGTTTCTTGGAGAGCACCAAACCAGAAGCAGATCAGGCTACTTTTTACACTTAACTTGGGTGAAGTGAAAAACCAAACAATCGGTTTCAATGTCAGTAACTTCATAGCTATAAAAACCCAAAGAGCTGCTGGAAGTGCTCACTGAGCCACTTACATCATTTATCAGCAGTTCTGGCTAACCAGGAAGGTCCCAGCTGACTGGAGGTTAGCAGATATGATCCTCATCCACAAGAAAGGCTGGATGGAGAATATGGGGAACTACAGCCCTGTCATTCTGACTTCTATGCCAGGGAAGGTTGTGGAGCAGATCTTGAGTGCCATCACATGTGGCACATACAAGACAACCAGGTGACTGGGCCCAGCTAGCATGGGTCTGCAAAAGACAGTCCTGCTTGTCTAACCTGAGCTCCTATGACAAGGTGACCCATTTAGTGGACGAGTGAAACGCTGTGGATGTTGTCTGCCTTTAGGAGACTAAACTAGACTTTAGTAGAAACTAGACTTTAGTAAAGCCTTTGACACTGTTTCTCACAGCATCCTCCTGGAGAAACATGACTTGGACGGGTGTGCTGTTTGAGGGGTAAAAAACTGGCTGGTTGGCCAGGCCCAAAGAGTGGTGATGAATGGACTGGACTTGATGATCTTACAGGTCTTTTCCAACCTAAATAATTTCCATGATTCTGTGATTTATTACAGCTTCATGGAATGTGTCCTTTTCAAAACCTACTGATTTCAAATGCATGGAAGTTTACAATTTCCTAATTAAACACCAACCACTTTTTACATGCTATTGTTTGCAACTCTGTTTCATGCTTATTGTTCTAAGATCACAAAAGTTATGGTTGTCTCAAATATTATGGTTTATACACATTTTCAAGACATTTACTCTGCCAGGTCGAAGGAGGTGATCCTGCCCCTCTACTCTGCTCTCGTGAGACCTCACTTGGAGTATTGTGTGCAGTTCTGGTGTCCTCAACATAAAAAGGACATCCACGAGGATGATCAGGGACTGGAGCATCTCCTGTATGAAGACAGGCTGAGAAAGTTGGGGCTGTTCAGCCTGGAGAAGAGAAGGCTGCGTGAAGACCTCATAACAGCCTTCCAGTATCTGAAGGGGGCCTACAGGGATGCTGGTGAGGGACTCTTCATTAGGGACTGTAGTGATAGGACAAGGGGTAACAGGTTGAAACTTAAACAGCAGAGGTTTAGATTGGATCTAAGGAAGAAATTCTTTACTGTTAGGGTGCTGAGGTACTGGAATGAGTTGCCCAGGGAGGTTGTGAATGCTCCATCCCTGGCAGTGTTCAAGGCCAGGTTGGATGAAGCCTTGGGTGATATGGTTTAGTGTGAGGTGTCCCTGCCCATGGCAGGGGGATTGGAACTAGATGGTCTTAAGGTCCTTTCCAACCCTAACTATTCTATGATTCTATGTACAAGAGATACCAGAGGACAGTTTCATGAACTGTCAGTCAACAACACCGTGTTGTTCACCTGAGATATATTAAGCTAGGTGGATTTAGAAGTCCTTATAGAACTGAGAAAGTAGCAGAGCTTAACTCCTGGGGAGCCACTGTATTTCAGTTTTATGTTGGTTTGCTTAATACTTCCTCAATTATTTCTTACGTTTCATTGTGTGAAGTTAATGCTACACAAAAGAAGGTGAGAGTCAATTATTGTCTATCATTTATGTTACAAAATTCATAACACCCATCTTTGTAAAGATTACACTCTTCCAGTGCTATGCCAAATAAATACCTTCAATCATGTAACTACCTACATCTTGAAGTATCCAAACTAGTGACAGTATAAACCAGTACTTTCTATTTCTGCCATATTAGTAGTGTAATACTGCTGTGAAGTGCTAAAAAGCCGACATATTATACTCCCCAAATGTTAATAAAGCTTCACTAATAAGAAAGGATCAAAGAGATTATGCTACAGAACTACACAAGCTGTATTTCAAAACCTTAAGACAAATGGGAATCAACAAAAGGAGAGGAAAGCCTGCTATAAGCAGTTTTATGACTACATGAAATACAGAGAAAATTGGCTACCTCTAGTGTACATTAGTGTCAAAATGAGCTATATTTGGCACTTAACAGATTCAGTGCTCTGTCAGGAATCACGCTGTTAGGGCATCAGAGAAAAGCCCAGAATTTGAAGGTCAGATGGGACAGAACCCTAACTAAGAACAGAGTAGAAGAAAGGGTGAATAAGGGGTTTTGACAGCTTTGCTGCTAAGACAGCCATGAGCTCAAGCTCTGTCAGATTGAAAAGAGCATATATTAGGAAAAAGGTTTGATGTTCAGCCAAGCCTTATCAGATCACTTGGAAAATATTTGGGAAAATCCTATCCTGTATTATAAAACAGATTTTTAAGATATAGGTTTAAAATTATATATTTACACAGACTATTTTTGTAAGAAAAAGTGAGGGAGAGTATCTAACCTTTTACTTCAGGATGGCACCAACAGAACTCTCCACTCAAAGCACTGTTAAACTAAGCTGTCTGTGCTGTCAATCTTTTCAGTGCTGAGTTCACTCAGCCTTCGGTTGTCAATTTCTGTTCATTTTTCCCCAGACTGTAAGGACATCCATGGTTTCTCTCTTTGAAAATGGATATAGGGCCAAACACTAAAGCGTATTAGGAATTATGAGCCAAGAATTCAGCAGTTGCAATATCCCTCTTCTACCAACACAGCTCCAGTAACTCCAATTAACTTACTTTTGATTTATACCGTTAGAGTTGAATTATTATCCCAGTGAGCAACACACAGGTGGCTTTTATTCCAAAATGAAGACCTTCACCAGTGAGGGAAAGGGAGAAAAAGTGGCTGATGCAGCTACTGTCCTTTGCTCCTCCCATGCCGCAGGTACCTGGCTGCTCCTCTGTCACCTTCTGAGTACTGCTGTTACAAGGTGATTTCAAGTGAGCTGGTGCTAAGGTTGGGTGAGGGCAGACACCTCATCAGTCATTCAAACCCAAGCTGTCCTCACAAGTCTTTCATCTGACCTGAAAATGACTTCAAATGTACATAAACTCACTAATAATCTCAGTACATCATCCATCTTTAAACTATGACATTTCCTACTATTGGCTAATACTTTCAAAATATTATTGTATGCAGACGACATGGCTTAGGTAAGGGTCTGACATTAATCATTTTATATTTTAGTCACACTGTTTTCGGAGGATCAGGAGACTGTAATATCATCAGCTTTACTAAAGAGTCAGTTATGAATAATCTGCTCCTTTCCTAAGCCACAGAGAAATGTGCTACAATTGCTATTGAGATAAATCTACAGGCAATTTTGGTTAAGGCTTTACAAGGATTTAAGAAAGTTTGTTTAGGCCTCAAAGCAAAGCCACCCATCTGCTCTAAAGACTCGTTGCTGGAAGAGTTCAGCTTCTAACACTACCATCATTGTAGCCAGCAAGAGAGCAAGTGCTATCCTTACTGCTTTTAAGACAACAAATCAGCACTAGCTTTAATTAACAGTTTGAGAACTAAATCTATGAAATATATCTGTCCATTTGTGAGTGAAGTGACATTTATCAAACTCTAAATAAATGGAATCCAAACCCAAGGTGGATATATTACCTTTCATACTTTTTAGGGAATTAATCAAAATTCCATGTCTCCAGGAAGCACCTGAGTCTCTGCAACCTTCTGAAGTGGAGACTTAGACTCAGAATACAAGCTGCCAAGTAAAGGGAAACAGCAAAGCCAGGAGTTTTTGGTGTGTAAGACTACTTAGTATTCAGAAGTTATAGCAAGGTAGGACCTAAAAACTGCAGCCTCTCTAAGCTGTGCACAATCTATTTTACAGCCTCCCCAGACCTTAGAGACCTTATTCTGATAGAGTGAACTGGTGAGGTGCAGAGGCAGGGTAACTGATGCCAGACTGATACAACATATAGAATAAAGAGCCAAAGGGTAACAACATTAAAGCGAAGGCAGTTCTGCAATAGTGACACTGGATCCAAATTGAGGGGTCTGTGGAGATTTTTTCTGAACTCAGAAAAGTTATTGCCTTTCTTCCAGCCTCTCTTTCTTACGTAGAGAGAGCTTTCTTTGCAAAGGCCAGTGTTGTGTCACGCTGTGGGAATACGCAATACTTAGTAGGATGGTATCCCAATGTACCATCATAAATCAAATCAAATGCTAGATGCATAGGCACTTCAGATATTAACAGCAGAAGTAAAATGTAATATAGCTTGCCAGCATGTGGAAAGAATTTAAGGTCCAATTCAATGAAGTCAGTGTGATTTTGGCCTGAATCGCCCATCTGCTCCCTATATTAAGTAGTATAACATTCTCTATATAAATAAAATAAATTCGATTTTGATGATGTTTGACATTTCTTACAGTGCTAAACTTTTAGTCATTTGTCAACCTGTATTTTTAGAGCTTTCTTGGACTGACTGCCACGGCTCCGTCTGGCAAAATTATAAGTGTTCCTAACCCAAAACATTTAAAAGGATTTCTCCTACATTAGTTAAAAAAAGAAAAATCAACTTAAAATTATTGTAGGTGACTGGAAAAAGATGGATTTTAATCTTCTTGTAACACACAATGAAACAGTAACTTAAAAAACCTTTTTACATTTAGTATACCAGCTACCTACCCAACCACCTTGTATGAGGTACCTGCATTCAGAGTGATTACATACTGAGCTTAATGTAATATTTTAAAAGACTTTTTGTAAATTATTGTACTTTTTTGTTCAACTAATCACTGCATTACCCACACTATGTGATTGGAATCTGCAAAACACAAGCTCTAAGGACAATACAGACAGCCACGGTATCTAATACATTAAATATAACTTTTTTTCCCTGGGTGAGGTGAATTTGAAGGAGTTGGTTTCAGACGCAAGTCCCACTCCCAGAATATTCTGGTTTGTATACTATAATCCTGAAGAAAACATACTAGCAACATTAGAGCCACAAACAGATCTCTGTCTTCCTACATAAAGTCTTTCTTCTCCCGGATAATCAGAGGTGTCACCTTTAAGGTTCACTTCACATACAAGTCACAGTAAAGTCTTCCCTAGACCTTGAAAAGGCAGAAAGCTCATCCATCATGTGCCAAGCTACAGGTTATCACTGCCAGAACAGTTACCAAATACCCTGCCCAATTTGGTTAATAACCCAGCATGGGTTATCCATAGAAATACAGATCTGAATCTTCTAAAGCCAGGATCACATCACTTCATGAAGGAAGCACTAGTCAGCACCAGTGGTAGAGCCCTTACCCCAAGTGGGCAGCCTACAAGAAAAGCACTAAGCACTACACAAGAGACGCACACACCCAGATTCACCATGTGAGCCCAATGCAAGGGAGAACCTCAATGACAGCAAATCAGTTAATGGAAATTAGAGTATTCTAAACTCATCAGCTTCCCTTGGGACTTGGCAATCATCAGCAAGTCTTGGAGAGGTGCCTCAGGAGGATCTAATCATCCTTGTTAAAACTTCCTGGAATGGAACAGGATCCCAGCTCTCCACACTTCCTTCTAGCATTAAACTGTATTTTTTCCTCTCATGAGTTTTCTGGGGATAGAGTAATACATGGCCTTACCAGCCTTCAATTGTCACTGGAACCAACTCCTCTCTTCCACTCTCCAGGAGCTGCATTGGTTTGGATTATAGAGTCTCTGCATGAGTTGACATAGATGCGGCACACACTCGGTGCTACATACTAAGTATTAACTATTTCAATAATGGCTCCTTGTCCAGCTAAGTGATTTGGAAAGAATCATAGAATAGTTAGGGTTGGAAAGGACCTTAAGATCATCCAGTTCCAAGCCCCCTGCCATGGGCAGGGACACCTCACACTAAACCATATCACCCAAGGCTTCATCCAACCTGGCCTTGAACACTGCCAAGGATAAAGCAGTTCGCAGGGAAAGAATGGCAAAGTCACAGAGAGCAAATACACCAATGGTACTGTTCACTAGCCAAGTACTAGCTCATCTTAATCTTTTCTAGGAGTACATTACATCACAGCTCCTTATCTGCCCCATTTTTTTTTCACTGTATCAACCTTTAAGAACATATAAATCATAATGAAAATACAATAGTAATCTCCATCACTTACCCCAGCATTATAGAATCAGTTACTAATTTAAGCAGTCGAAAGGGGTTTCCTTATACAAAATGCAGTTATGGGAAACTGGCTTAGAAAAAAACTCACTTTTGAGCTCATCAGCTCAAAATGTCCTATGTTCTGTAAATGTGTTAGCTGGGGACCTCCCCTAAAGGCCCATGTCTCAAAGGCACAGCTGTGAATGACAGCTGATGTGCCAGGCACTACGTAAGCATTACACGTTGCTTTAGCAAGGTCTGACTGCAGGTCAATTAAACTACTGTAACATTGCTTTTATTTTAGGAGGATTTATTGCTTAGCATGCTACACACACCCCTCACAGAAACAGCGCTCAGGCAGGTGGAATGGTCAGGAAGAAAGCTGGACAACAGCAACAGCCCAGTTTACTTCTTATGCCTTTTAATTTCTTTGGACCGCTAGCACTGCAAGTCTTAGCTCTTTAGCATTAATGGCCTCTATGGTGTTGAAAGTAAAACCCTGAATCATTTACAAACATTTAGAGAGAAACTGGCTCTGAGTTATGAGTTTTAAAAGAACTTAGTGAGTTTTATTTTGTATCTAAGAAAGAATGCTACTCTTCTTAAACTACGTAAAACTATTTTAGTCTTTTATATAGATTTCAACTTCATACTCCATTCCAGTCACTGAGATATATAAGCACTAACATCACTACTTCCAGGGAAACCAAAATGGTTTGCTGTACAATACTAATCTACATCCCTTCAACATGGACATGACAACAGAAAAAGGCAGGCTGTTCCTCCAGTGATTCATAGCACACCGAGTGCGTGATACCACATCAGTCCATAAAATCTATCTTCTATTATCTGTGTATTGTAATTCAACATAATCAGCATAACTAAAGGATTATATGAAGAGAGATTTGTCATTAGGGTGCATAGCAATTATGCCATACTACATAAATTCCAGCTCTCAAATCCACTCTCCCTGAATGGTGAGACCAGCAAGCGTTCCCACGACCAAACCATAGCTGTCATTTGACTAAACCCTTCAGTTACGCAAACACAATGTCAGAAATCCAATGTCTTGGTTACACAGTTTAGTTCAGGATTTTTAACTACATCTTGGAGCTTCCGTGGGCAAGAAACCTCAGAGCACAATATTTTATGTATTTGAGGCTTTGAATTGACTTAATCTGATACTACTGACAGTAACTCTAGAACGTGTTTAACTATGCCTTTCTCCACAGCAGATTTACTTCTGATTTCCATACTTTGTGGGGGAAAAGTTCTGTGCTGCAAGGCCCAATTTTGTAACTCCTGCTTTTATATGCATACATGTGTCACACACATGAATTACACTTTTCATGTCATCACTGAGAAGTAAATAATGTTAACTTACTATGTTTCCACCTATATTCTCTGGTATTTAACAGTAAAGACTATGCAGGAACTGGCAGAAAGGGCAGTTTAAAATGTTTTACTGCACTACATACACAGATATTCAAAAAGTGCCCTTGACATCCTAAAGCTTTTCTTCAGATTTTGTTTGGCTAAATATTTGAAAGCAATTCCCCAAACAGGCTACCCTGCAGAGCTGGTCTTTCAGACCATCAGGATTGTCTGAACACAGTCATGGCCCTGCTGCTGGTCCAAGGTGCACACAAGCCTGCCAGGACAGCGGTAGAATAAAGGTAAATAATGTTCTCTGAAAATGTGGCAATCTCAGCCCACCCCAAACATTATCAACCTCACAAGCCCTGGGGAAAAAGAAACTCCCCCTTTTCTGGGAGAGTTTGTCATGCTTTATTTATTGAGATGGTTTATAAGGAGAACTCAAACTCTTAAGGCCCTGAGTCAAAAACTAAATTAAGCAGAATCCATCTTATGAGTTACAGCAAAAAAAACATTCGGGACAACATGAGGCTTTACTACATGTAATGGCTTTATGAAATGTATAAATGTTACTGTTCTATAAAATACATGTTTCATTCCAAAACGCAAACTGTAATTCATATTTATTCAGGATTCGCCTTTTTGGTGTTTTAAACTTCCTTTTCAAAAGAAAGACACAGGATTCCCAAATTAAAGATTTATTATAGTGTTTTTATTAACAAACTTTCATTGGAAAGTTCTGGGCGCATTAACATAGGAGGCACATTGGCTTCGATGTTTGGCATTTGACAGTCAACAGAATTGCACTTCACTGTGATAGCCTTGCTACAGCAGTGGGGATTTTCACGGCAACCCTCGTAGCGAGCCTCTCTCACTGACCTGTTCAGCAGATGGTTTTTATCATTTTGGTCAGCCTTCAAAACCCGGTCATTCTGCAAAGAACACTGATCTATCTTGCTCTCAGCTTTCCTTTTTTGCTTTGACAGAGAGGCTTTCTTGCTTTCAACCCCGTTCGCTTCTGTACCACCCTTTTCATCACACTTGTCTGCCTGCTGACAGAATCCCTTTTGGTTATTTAATACACTGTTCTCACATTCAGAGCAACGCACTATCAGAGGTCCTGCTTTGTGGCAGACAAACTGTGAGGTGCTCATCACCTTTGGAACAGTTCTAAGGTTCTCCTCTGGGTTTGGATGAGCTTGTGACTCTGTCCTATTTATTCTCTGATGTGCCTGGAACTGTTGCATGGACTGGAGGAAGAAATTTTTAGGCAGAGAGCTCTGCGTCATCGTTCTTTTGAGCCTTCCTTGAAGGCAACTGCAGTGGAGGACATGCTGGACTGGATGCACATAACCTTCAGCAGCCTGCTGTAAAGCATTTATAGGAGCTATGGAGCTTTGTATCTGTACAGTTCCCTGTGAAGGAGAACACTGGTAACAGAAGGCATCGCTCAACTGTTGGCATGAGTGTGGACTCCACTTCACTGCCACTTGCTTATATGCATCGGGACAGCTACACTGCCTGTTTTGAGAGAAAATAGGGCATATGGTGTGTTGGTCAATAGATGTCTGCAGCACAGCTGAACTAGCAACATTTTTTATGCTTTTGCTTACTTCGCTATTATAGGTTGAATGCACAGGCATACATGTGTTTTGGGGCCTGCTGCTGAAGAGCTCAGAGCAGATATGAGTTTCTTCATAGGCCACTTTCTCTGCAGGGTTACAAATACCAGTTTGTGATGCCAGAGGCTCAAGCTCATAGTGCTCATGCTCCATTTCTGGCTTTTGACTTCTGGAGTCCAGCTGATACTTGCTAATGGGATGTGATTTATTTTGCCCTCTGCCTCCTTGGCCTCCTGAAAAGGTCTGAGAGAAGGCATTACACCGCAGTTTTTTTGGTAGTGGGATCTGGCCACAAGTGCCCTGGGGTCCAAGGCATCGGCACATGCACTGGAAGAAGAACGTCGCAAAAGCCCAACTAATGCACATTATAAGCATCATGAAAGTGCCAAGTTGCGTGTATGCCAGCACTGTAGAGGGCATCATCATTGCTCCAGCTACAAATGTAGTCAATGCAGCCATTGCAATAGCAGAACCCATACGGCTTAAAGAAAAAATTACTTTTCCCTCTCGGTCAGGGTCAGGGGCTAAGCGATAAGCCACTCCATAATGAACAGCAAAGTCTACAGATAAGCCGACAGCCACCGAAATAGTGACAGATTCTAACACATTTAGCTCCCATCCAAGGAGAACCAGAGAACCTACAGTGACAAAAATAGTTCCAGCTATTGAAACTATTGCATAAAGGCTTATAATTACGTTCCAAGTTGTAAGAAGCATTACACTAAATGCAACAGCAACTGAAAGACCCATGGCAATCAGAGTACCATCAGAAAGACTGTCCTGAAGATCATAAAATTCGAGGTTACTCACAAACCAACCATTGCTAAGGCCTTCTGGAGCAGAACTAAGCTCACTTGAAATCCACGAGTCCACCTCCTTGTAGAACTGATGCATTTTCTCATATGCCAGGGTGAAGAGGTAGGTGCTTTGGAACTCCAACACTACTGCCCTGATGGTGTCATTTAGGTCAAAACGGGGCCCTGGCGTTTTACTATCTAAGTGGTACCCTGTGCTTCTTTCTAGCTCCATTATAGCTCTCTTGATACATAATTCAAAAACTTCTTGTTTGTATGGAAAGCTCCAGTGGCTGCAGCACGGGTAAAGAGATGGCTCATCGCAGTCTTGATTTTCCATCCACTGCTTAAATGTTTCGATGAAGCAGCTTGTGAAGTCTTGTTCTTCAGTCTGATAGTAAAACGTCTGATTTCTTAACTTCTGACAGAAACGCAAAATCCAAACCTGTGAAGCTGGGCTAGCAATATTAAAACTGCTATCTAGTTGCAGCTTTCCTTTACTTTTAGGGTTTAAAGGGTCACCATTATCCTCAGGGGTGACACCCCAGATTACTGTTATTGGCATGTGAAGCTCTTCTCCATGGTGGACACGCTCAAACATAAAAAGCTTTTTGTATTCTGCATCGTATCGTTCAAATGGGTGAGAAGACCTAAATACCTGAAACTCTGAGAGCTCCAGTGATGGTAATTTCATCTTTGGATTTACACACACGATATATGCTCCACCAATTGTTAAGGCAAGGAACCAGAAAAGCCAAATATATCGAAATCTGATAACAATGCATGGCAAAACTTTCTCAAAAAATATCCTAGATGCCTCTGAAACTGAAAAAATAATCTTGTGGAACATTTGGCACAACACTGTCCAGCAGTTTTTGTTGTTGTATACCCTCTGCTGAGGTTTCTTAAAGCAACTGAAAATATTGAGAAGGTATCGTTCATGTAACACAACTACAGCAGGTAGCCATGTAACCATCAGAACATAATTCACCAAAATAGCAGTGCCGGCATAAACACCAAAACACCTGATTGCTGTGATATTGCTGACATAATTAGCATAGAAGGCAGCAGCGGTAGTAAAACTTGTGACAAACATGGAAAGAGCAGCGTGCTGCAGTGTGATGCTCACCGTCTCAGAGGTTCCAGCATGAGGTTTATCAAATTTCGTGTAGTTCCAAACATCACATAAGACAAAAGCATCATCTGCTCCAATCCCAACAAGAATAATCAATGCTGTGAGATTCATGAATGGGAAAAACTCAAAATTAAATACTACCCGATAGAGAAAGTAAGAAATAATCAAGGAACTAATTATTGCAAACATAGTCATCAGCGTAATAAACATGGACTTCGTGTATACACACATAACTAATAAAACAATTACAATGGCTATAGCAGGATACACAGTATCCATCAACAGGTAATCTTGAAACAACCTATGTTTTATTCCAAACTCAATCCCTGTGACGGTTGTTACACCATCGGAAGCATTCCAGTTCTCGAAGTTATCTAGGTAAATACTCATCATGCTTTCCCCTTTCTCAGTCGGAGAGAAGAGCATGCTGTATTTTAAAGCTGGTAAGACATAGTCAGCTGTCTTTGGGCTTAGGAAATCCTTGTCCACTAGGTAGTGAAGGATCTGGTAAACAGCGTTGTACTTGGTACATTTGCGAGGCACGTTTGTACACTTGAGTTGGTCCTTCCTTTTGGCATTCATATCCCAGCAGTCTGGCCCCAGGGTTCCATTGTAGTAGTATTTGGCACATGTGCGAAGCAGCTTTAGGGTGTGAGAGACATCCCGTTCTACTATTTTTTGACACGATGACCTGTTATTTAGAATAGCAATATAGTTGCCCAGTGTCCAGCTGGGACAGCATGAAGCAGCAGTGGCTCTCTGGCAGAGATCACCAAACTGGGAATGGGATCTGATCTGTATAAAGACAGGCAGGGCAAAAAAAATCCAGGTTAAAGTAACAGTCTGAATTATTAAAAACATTCACCCACTAAGCAGATAAAACATTCCAAAGTGATGAAAATTCACCTTATGATCCTTTTGTGTTACCATTTTAAATTCTTATCTCCACACACGTTGGTTTTGATCAGTATCTTCTTACATGCAGCAGACTAAAGCAGCAGTAACTCAGTACACCTATTCACCACAGCAGCGTAACATTGGCAGAAGCGTTAGGAATATTGTAATTCTTTTGTTTGAAGATGCACTGAGGTCTTGGTTTTTTTTCCCCAAGATTGAAGACTATTAATTCTCTTTTATTATCTCATGTTATGAGTCTGAAAATAAACAGCAATGAAGCTTCATTCTGCTTGGAATCATACACTGAACTTGCTAGGATGTAACAACTTTATAACAACTTCCTCATCTGACTTTAGGCACCCCAAAATAATCCCTGCTGCACCAAGACAATGGTCATGCCTCTGGGTACTGCATCCACCATGGGACAAAGTCCCATGAGTTGACTTGGGAGCAAAGTGGAAGAAGATGCAGCAGCAGCAAGGCCAGAGAAGTCTCAGGGACAAGTGCAGGCAGGAAACACAGCTGGGCCATGGGGGACAACTGCTTGTTGTCAGCTCAGGGGACTGCCCAAAGCCTAGGAACTCCTACCTGAGCTTTACAGAAATGACAGCAATTTTAACACTTTGGTTAAAGACTCTTCTTAGCTAAATGAGTGTTAATCCCTTATGTGGGTACTCTTCTTTCACAGGTTCAGTTGAATATTCCAGATTCAGCTGAAGCCAGTAGAGCATAACTTAAGTAAATACTCATAAGGCAAAACTGAAAGTATCCATAAAATCGAACTAAACCTCTTAAGTAACAAGGTTAGGTCAAGAAAGTTTTCCCAAGCTGGGAAAACTCAATCTTGATAGGGCACAGAGAACAGAAGTCTTAAAAGACAGAACTTTTGGCTTTTTATACATGACAAATTAGAATTAATCCTTCAAATAGACATGTGTAAAATTTCAGTCTTAATCAAGTTACATAGAATGAATACATATTAATACACTCACATTAATAAAACCATGTGCCTAAGAGCTTACAGGAGTGGGCCCTGAAACCGTTATCTATGTGTGTTTTAAATTTAGCTGGTTTAAGATATACCACTTTGGGGTTCCTTTTATTTGCTTGGAGCTGGTTTTTTGTTAGCAAAATTGCACAATCCTTCATAATGCAGACAAAAAACCTGCACTTGGGGATTCTCATGGCAGTTCTAAAAGCTTTAATGTGGACTTGAATTTTGTCACCTGGTCTCTGAACAATAACAACCTGGCATTCCAAAAACACAGGATAATTCACATTTGATTGTTTCCAGATAAAAACACTAACACATGCAAACTCAGGAAAAACTGAACAACCTACTAAATAAAAGGAAGCACTGGAATAGCATATCTGTATTTTTCATGGCACATCTCCAGGTTAATCCTAGGAGGATATAATAGGCAAATTGGGAGGAAAGGATTGTATTGTCTTCTCTATGTATTCAAGTTCAAGATGGGACAATGAGGTTTATATGCTGTTCTCCAACAGTCGCTGTAGGCCATAAACATTCACATTCATCAGTAAAGTAGCTGTTGCCAAAGATAAAGTAACATGAGCTGGCAGCTGGAAATTAGAAATTAAAATACAAAATTTAGCTCTGTATAGCTCATTAAAACACTATGTAAAATGCTAATATATTGTAGCACTGGGCTTTGTTGGCGATCCAAAGGAACTGAAAAGGCCATTTTGCTTTTGCCAAACTTGGCCTGCCACTGGCAACGTTTTCATTTATTTTGGATCCAGTAAGGAGACTAAGCTGTGCAACCTGTGCACATGCTGTATCTGTGGGCAGCTCTGCCCAAATGGATCCACACAGTGTGAATCACAAACAACACCGGTTTGGGGAAGCAGTCGGAGATCATTTACAGCCTTTGAAGTTTATAAAATAACTGTTTACAGTTTACAGGGAAAACATTCTACAATAAACAGGTGGGGAAAAAAAAAGGGCTCTTCTTATCCAAGTAGTAAAAAATTAGAACACTTCCTATAGCTATTTGGTATATAAAGTTTCCATGAAGATTATAGGACTACCATATGCTGAGCAGCTGCAGGATGGAGCCCCTAAGTGTCAGTAAAACATATAGTTAAAGTAGTTACAAGCAGATGGAAATACAATTAACACACCTGGGATATACTGTTGGCTCATACTAAAGCAAATATTAGTCGGTGCTGAAATCCTGTTTATCATCAGAACAATACTAAAATTCTATAGTTTATATTTCCAGAAAATAGCTTCTGATCTTCCTGGCTTGGAATACAGAAAGCTTTGCCACTTACTTCAACAGAATAGGGTTCCTACACAGGCATGAATTTAACAACAAACATAACTACAGAGAGAAGAGACTAGAGTGTCACCCAAGCCATCAGTTTCTTTTGATAGCTGCAGTGCAAGTCAGCATTCTCTCTAGAACTGGCTTCAAAAGAGGGGCATACCACAGCACTTCCGAGTCATATGATCAATTCATGAGCTTAAAAAGTGTTAGAGGTGCTTACGAATTGTTAGAAAGCGTGACAATTGTTTAAACATGGCACTTGTAAGGAACAAGCATTAAAAAAAATAATGAAAGAAGATTCAGCACTTTCTTATCCCTGAGTATCTAACTTTTATTATAAATTTACATACACAGAACTACAAGTGCAAAACTTAACCATATCCATTTGTTTTTGCCCAGGGAGGCTGTGAATGCTCCATCCCTGGCAGTGTTCAAGGCCAGGCTGGACGAAGCCCTGCATGGCATGCTTTATGTGAGGTGTCCCTGCCCGTGGCAGGGGGTTGGAACTAGATGATCTTAAGGTCCTTTCCAATCCTAACTATTCTATGAGTCTATGATTTTGTCTACTAACTAAAAATCAACACTGCTATTATCATGATGCACTGTCATTTCACTCAGCTGAGATGTTCAATTACTACATTCTCAAGTCAATTACAGGAAAGATCCACAGAAACATTACGTGCAACAATCCCCTCTATAAATACGCAAATAACTGTGGGTGTAGCTGAAGTAGCCAACACTTAATTTTCTGAAGTGTTCTTATTTCAAAGTAAGAGCTATTTTTTACGGCTACAAGAAGCATGGTGCTTGGTTGTTTGTTTTTTCTCTGAAGTATTTTCATCCTTCCTCAGAAAATAATGTATTTCAAATGTACTTGAAAAAATACATCATTATCAAAGCGTGCAAATAGGGAAGAAAACCCCCCAGATTCCTCAAGAGTAATGTGTCTATTAAAAAGATGATTATTCAGAGGTAATTAACTCTTTACTCTGTTATAGAGAAGTATTTTATTATTCATTGCTTTGCAATGATCTATACTACCTGGGATTTACTTGCACCAGCTGCCTATGTGACTAAACTTCTATGGTCAAATGCAGAGATAACTCAGTTTTTACCCTTGTAAAAGGTTATTCTTCACTGTATCTCCTGATTGAAGTGCCGATATGATTACCCCTAGTTCAGTTCATTCAAACTGAGCTGGGTTAGTTTAAATACTGTACTTTGCTCACCTGGCTCATTCTGACTGAAAGAGATAAAGGATAATGACATGAACAGTCCTGCCGGTGCAATAATCTCTGATGAGGAAATAAGGATCATTTCCTGAGAGTGTGAGGACAAAAACCACTTACAGCAACAGAGGCCAACCAGGACAAAATGCCTGTGAGCAGACTGCCAAGGGAAATCTGTTACAGAATGTTTCACTACAGCTCAACATTTTAAGCAAGCAAATGCCAGCTGTTAGGGAAAACAGTTTGGGAATTTACTATATTAATACAGTTGTCTAAAAGGGCAACAATAAACAAAACTAACAAAACATTCAACATGAAATTTGTTTGGGAGGAAAAAGAAAAACTGGAAATAATCAGATAATTATTAACAGAAGAAAATGACATTGCTTTATCTCCATGCAAAGCCACCAGTTCACACAAATTTATGGTTACTCAGCAGCTCAAAGGAATTCATTCCAGCAAGTGACAAGCTTATATTTTATAAATACACCATCTGAACGCTTATTTTATTTTAACCTTTGTCACTTCCATCAGTTGAAACCAGATGCTGATTTCAATCAGAGTACTCAATTATCTTCTAACACATGTAAAAGAAGCTATGTCAGCTCAGAAGGTGGCTATTACAATAGTTATTTTGACTACACAAGGTACTGAGTACAAGGAAAGCCAAGAAAAATAGTAACAGGGCCAGACAGACAAGGCCAAAATGTCTCCTTTCATTTTCCCAGTTTTAAAGAGAAAATTAATATTACCCTGAAAGTACCACTATCAACACATGATTAGCTGGGCTATATTTCTAGCTACTATATCCATGTTCCTCTGATGTCCTTCTGATAATCTATTCTCTTTTGACCTAAAGAAAAAAAAAATGCTGAGTGACCAACTGGGTGTCAGAGAAAACTGCATGGGCTATGAGAATGCAGCAAGAAAAGATGAATTATTTGCTGGGAAACAAGAACAAAAATCCATGGAATAATATTTTAAAAGGGAGCACACAGCAAAAGTTAAGGCAGTTCTTCCTGCAACACTCTTCCACCTATTCTGGTTGTAATTAGTAGCAAAACCAAATTCCCTTGTACAATTTGTTTTACAACTGAAAGTTGTTTAAGTTTGTCTGCATGCTGACTGACCATTCAAAAAGGATGTGAACAGTGTGAAGTCCTCTCGTATGCTACCAGATGGCAAGGGGCAGCAAAACAAAGTTTCAAATACACGCTTCATATCTGCAAGTTAAACAAATGAAATGCCATCTTCACTTACCCTCAAGTTATCTACATTGCACATTGACTTAATTGCATTCAGATTCCATAAATTCTCTCCTTCTGTTGATGTAAACACCACTCTTGAATAGCGATCACCTGCAATTACAGGATGGGGGGGTTACAGGCTGTTTGGGTGTGCCTGGCATCAAAGACTGAGGCAAAATCCCACCATTCAAATGACCCAGACAAAATCTTTGTCAGGTCATGGGAATCCACCTCCTTTTCAAGACGAGCTGTTTATCTGCAAGACTCAGTCCACATGAAAGTTTCAGTTTCATTAACATGCTTATAGTAAATATCGCATCTTCAATTCTTTATATCACTTAGGAGCTCTATTCAAGCCAACTATCTTCTGAAATATGACAGACAAAAATCAAATGATCTAATCAGCAAACTATGAAATTCTTGGCACAGCATAATGGCAGCACACAGATAATAGTAATCAAAGGCTGATTTAGTAAGTCATTTAGGAATATAAATAATAATTATAAAGCTGTTTCTACAAGACTGTTTTTGCTTTAGAAGCAAATGACTGCAGTGGAAGTTGTGATATCCTTGAGGCAATTTTAAAGAATTCTACAGTTTAGATACATACAGCTTAAATTACAAATTAAATCACATTTATTGGAAGACAGCTTTTAGAAAAGGAAATAATTACTTAGTGGCTGTGAAATCTTTATGAATAGCTAACAGGGGAAACATATACACAAACACAACTATGCAGTACTATGTAACACAATACGGTACTTTGAGTTAAGAAATACTATCACATTAATTACAATATGCCCAAAAAAACAAAAGGCTGAATTTTTCCTACTGCAGAACTGTTGCCTTTAACAAGACTGTAATGAAGACTCAAGGGAAGTGCTTTATGATCTCTGGCCATGCTTTAGGATCAAGGAAACAGAAATCTATAGATCCTGGAGCAGGCAAAGACAGATACCAAGAATGATAAAAATGGGTCAAGTGGAAATCAACTATTTTCCTTACATAAAGGACTGGCAAACGTTCCCATAGAATCACAACTCCTTCCTGACTGCCACAACTGAGACTACGCAGAAACTGTAGTGGAAAGAATGAGAGTGAGACTACACAGAAACAGTGGGCAGGAGAAAAAGGAGTTAATTCTGCGGCAAGTTGCAGTTAATGCTCAGTAGAGTTTCAAGTACATTTCCTCTTCCTCACACAAGATGTGCTCAGCCTAATTTGGTTCTGCTCACAGGAGCAGAAATTAGGACCTTGCTCACATCCTCTCACTTAGATTTAAGACTATACTGTAATTGGAAAAAAAAAAAGAAAACCAACACCACCATAAATCTGTTTTCCACCCTGTTTTTTACTGGTCCTTGCTCATTCAGATCAAGTAATATAAACAAGTAATTCCACAATTGTGTTTTTGTGCTGTTATCAGTCTTCACATATTGGAACAGCAGCAAAAGAGCCCGGGTCATTATATGAATAAAGGCAAGATCTCCATCTGCCAATGCATGCTCTCTGCCAGAACAGGACTTATCAAAGTTTTGCAGTATGCCTTGGAAAAAGGCAATAAAGACTTCTTTTTTTGTTCTCCAGTTTAACTTAGACAGCTTCATAAGCCCTCACTAGTTTAAGGCGGTTTACTTTGTATTTATTTTTGGTTGTTTAAGGGTGTATTTTATTTGGGGGTTTTGTGCATTTTGGGGGCTTTGTTTGCTCTTTTTTCCTAAATAAACTCCTGTATTCTGTGCAAGACATGACCTGGAGATGTCTTCTTATGTCTTTCCATATGCAGAAAAAGTATTTTGATTTAGGTTTTTTATAAGTAAGTTAATGGCGCAGATTTAACACGACTTCTTCCCTGGTGTGAATTAAGTGCTACCTCTGTAGTCGTATACAAATGCCCCTTTTACAATGATCATATTACCAGTAACTAATAAACAAATCTTTATAGGAAATTGAACCACTTAAAGGAAGCATTTTCAGCTGCTTCCTAGGAAGAGCCAATAGAACACTGCATTTCAACCCCATTTCTTCAGACTTTTGCACTCAGAAAGAAGGTGCTTGTTGTGAATATGCTAAACATAAAATATTTTCCTAATAGCACATACAATATACAGAAGAGTGCAAAAATCATTCAACTGGTAGAAGTTTTTAGCCTTCCTTACATCCGTACTCCACTTACTTGGAATATCACAAAAAAACGTATCCTTGTGGAAGTTCCAGTCTGCTTGCCTCTTCTCTCTTTCATAGTGATCATCTGACCATCTGTCATCTTGATGACTGAAAAAAGAACAAATAGTTCATTTACCTTACCTTAGCAAAGGGATTATTAACAGAAAGAGGATCCAAACAAGTCACACATCTCAACAGTTCTTATATATGAGGAAATGTATTTTTACCAACATGACTTTGGTATACAAAAACTGGAACATTCATTGCATTTTCTGTTTAAATTAGAGACTTCAAAGGAAATATGCTCAGTAGTGAAAATAACCATAATTCAAAGAGAAAACTAAAATAATACATTTTTTAAAGAGCTGACAACAGCACAGATCTATTTCCATGTGAAAGGCTTTAAGAATTGTGGATTATCAGATTCAATATTTATTGAAATCAGTGGCAGTATATATATTAATGTCAGAGGGCTCTGGAGCAAGCACTAAGTACACACTAAAAACTCCTAATAAAATAAAATACAATACATTTTTAATACAAATTCTTACCTCTTAGCTTGTTCATCTGCATACTTAAAAGGATAGTTTGCAAGTGTTGCTTTGTATCCTGTGTTTTTCACCATATTGTTCCATGTGACCAATCTCTGTCCTATGGCCGTCCCTCTTGGCTCAAAACCCTAAGAGAAGAGCATCACAAAATTCCATTAATACTTTTCATTCTTTAGCTCAAATGAGAAAATGGAAACATAATCAAAGTGATGGATAGTTTTCATTATGAAGCATAGTTACTCCAGATGTCTACTTTTAAAGGTAAAACGCTTTCTGACAGGTCAGGGGAAATAATGACCAACTGTACAGAGTGACAAGGGATTAAGAATTCTTGCACGTACTGCTGCTCTCCTTGAGAAGTAATGATGATTTAGTCTATCAAATGTTCAACACTTAGTTTTCAGAGCAAGGGCGTTCTGCAGAGTCCTTTTCTGTATCTCGATTAGCAACTTTTAATGATTAAATATGATTAAAAGCACTCAAATGTGTCTTCTCTATTTCTCTAACAGAAAGGTAAATCTTGAAGTAATTTTGAAAGTGACTGAAACAATTTTAATAACTGTGCTGTTTTCAAGAAATATCCATTACATATGGATATGTACAGATATATCTCACTATAATGTAAGTAACAACAACTTACAGGGACAGTGTAGTTTGATTTGAGGATAATGAAATACCGTATTTTCAATAAAAGTCCCAAAACCTACTCATGTGTAAGACAGCTCATGAAAAGTAAGAAATGAGCACAGTATTTAATAGAATATGATAAAAGTCACTTTGAGTCTTTTAATATGGATATCATTTCATCCTCAGAAGGCACTCTGAATCCCCTTTTCCTTAACAGATCCTGCCCCTCACTTTTTGAAACCTGATTTAGAATGTATTGTACTGCGTTGTGTTGTACATCTAAAACTGGGATGAATTTAGATTATTTATCTACAGCAGCTCTGCTGAAGGACATATGACCTTTTAATAGCAAAATGCAGATGGAATTTAAAACAGTGGATAAGATCCCCCAATGGCAACTGCATCTTCATATCACAGTGAGCTGTTCCAATATCAAGATTTAATACTTATTTTTTTAATGAGAAGAATTACAAGGCTCTTTAATAGCTCATTTCTTTCATGGGTTCATTAGGTAGAACTTGCTTCTGCAAGCTTGCTACCAGTTGAATGTCTCTGGAAATTGATTCCCAAACAGATTCACAGCACAGGGAACCTTTTCAGGCATATTAGTGATGAATTATTTTCCTCAGGGCAGATCTCAATTTAAGAGCACTGTACTAATTGCTGCACTTGCATCTACTGTTTACTGCTATCACTGAAGAAACAGCAAACCAGAAAATACTAATCTGACTGTACAATTAATATTTACCTACCAGCAATGGATCAGAGAAATCTGGAAGATCTGGAACTAATATTCCAACCAGTGCACACACCACTATTAACACAGTACACATGCCCAGGACCACCACGGGCCAGTCTGCTATCAGTGCAGCATAGCTACATGGAGAGGAACAGAGAAAGAGATGTTACACATCCAAAAGTTATACACAAAATTAATCCATGCCTGTCTAAAGAACCGTGTTGAAACACTGACCTGTTTTCTTTGTTATACTTCCAGTAAATTAAGGTAGCTATCATAAATGGATGGAAACCATTTTGAAACAATTTATTTCTACTCCTTTATTTTACTGAAGTAAGAAAACAAAAGAACACCCCAACACTTTCTATCAAGTCTCCCTAACGAAACTTTTTACTGTTGTATAGGAAAGCTTCTCCTATCAGACTGCTATTTTTCCCCCTAGGAATTCTGGCAAAAACGTAGGCTTTATCCTAGATTTAATTTGTGCTGCTACAGAGATAATTAATTATGAGCTACTGAAACAGCCATTTCTATTATTTAGTGCATGTTCAGCATTTAAGACTGTCATAGCAATGATTTAAATAAAATGCTTTTACATTAAAAAATGGGGGGGAAAAAAAGGGTATATATGTGAAGTGAAAAATGTTTAAGACTAAACACACTTCTTTTTATGACTACTTTTTCCTTAACTTTAGTACTTAGCTTTTAGGATGGATATTATCCATGGTTGTGGACCACTAGAAAATAGATGCTTTGTTCAAGACTTAATGATAGAAAACTTCAGTTTCTTCTTTGAAAGCTTAAGCTTTTCTAAGAAGAATATCAAAGAGAGGAAAAAATAATTTTTAAAGTAGAGTCCAATGGAAAACATTTCCTCTATATTTAAAAGTCATTAAAAGAAAAACACCTCAAACCCGAAATACCAAAGGTCCATAAAATCTGTTGTAAATTCAAAGGCGCAAGGGAGTTGTGATGTGATACATAAACTAGTCAGCATTAATTTAATCTAGTATAAATCATATCCTTGGATTTTAACTCTTAGTTAATTTTAAAATTTAAGCATGAAAGAATTTCTGTATGTAAAACTTATTTTCATCATTCTTATCAAATATTTTTATTTGATAAAAATAAAATATTTATTTTATTAGTTAAATTGATAAGAAAGTAGCAGAAAATAAAAATGAAACCCAGAAATCTTAATTCCTGGATAACTCCTTTAACACTAAAGACCTGAATTCATAGAGTTTATGTTTCAAGGGCAACACTGTCTAATCTGTTGAGCAAAGAGAGTACAGAAAGTCCATCAAGTTTAAAAGGCATTAGCAAAATAATTACAGGCTATGAATCATTCAATACTGATACAGTGTGTCTCTGTACACACTAAATATAGAGCAGAAAGATCTATGCTCTTATTTCCTCCTCAACTCACATGCAATGTAACATGACAGTTTATAGCAGAGTGCTCCTTCACTTATTTCTACTCTCTTACAAGATTATGGTTATTTTCGGTTCAGAGCAGCTCATTATCTACACACAGTTGAATTATTGGCTGTACAGCAATTTTCTGCCCCATTGCTAAGAAGGGGGGGAATGCCCAGACCTTCACTCTAGCAACAGCTTCCCAGTTTTCCAACTGTAAAAGCAACGGCAGTGAGCCAGCTTGTTGCTGACTTGCCCTTGCATGTGGAAACAGGTATGACTAAGGGTCCAAGAACAGCTTTAAGGAGCAAGGAAATGCAAAGAGCTGGGTGCACCTCAATTTCCCGTTAGGGTAAACGTGGAATAATTCTTATGTTCTCACACAAGAGGTTAATTAGCAAAAGCTTCAAAAGTAATCTGAAGCGTAAGTTTTTATTAAACTGAATCACAAAGGGGCAGCTTGCCAAATGAGCAATTGTACAAAGTAAAAGTGAAGGGAAGTAAATGACCTAATAGAATTTTCCTATTTATAGGACTAAATGTTTTCCTAAACACCAAGCTCGATGGACTAGTTATTACAGACATTTGCTCTGAAGTCATAAAAATTACACCCAAAATATTTATTTTCCTATTCATCACTAGAGCCAGATTTATCACTTTGACATGTTGCCTCTACACTTCCATTTTCAGCTTGGCAGACCTTACACTGGTTAAATTCTTCCCTCACTATGTCCTAGGTGATATGTTTAACATGTTAACAAAGCACAGACAGAAAACAGTAAGTGCTTGTTTACACCTGCAAAGCTGACCTGGGCTAGATTGCTAAAAACACTAAACACGGCACGTTTTAATGTTGTCTGAGCATCACTTGGTGCTGCTGAGGGCTCTGGCTCAAACCAAGCTGCCTACAGCCAGCCTCGATCCCAACCCACCGTAAGCGGAAAAACAGATGGCAATGATTTTATTTTTCACCCCTTAAAAAGCTATAAAATGAGTTTAGTTACTTTTTATTTTCTGTGCAAAGTAAGTCACTGCCCTGACTCGGGCTCTGTGTAAATGACCACTTGCCTGAAAACGTCTGAGTCCAAAAGAAAAACGCTTAAATCACTTCCTCAGACAAGGAATCACGTTAAAAAAAGGGCATCCTTAGTGCTAAGCACTTTCCTAAATCAGGATAATACCTCTTGCTTTTTGGTGCCTACTTAAAACTACAGTTGAGTAATAAACTGGACATACAGCTACACGAACACGTTCTTTTCCTTTTTTCCTCCAAACTGAATAATGAATTCTCAATAACTATGACACTGACTGAAATCTCTTTTATTCCATTTCATTGCTTTCAATCCAGTTGTTATAATATTATAGTAACACTATCTCAAGCTGCCTTGTACTATTAAAATGCACATACTTTTCATTCATTTCTTTCCTCCTCGTGTTTTTCACATACCTGAAAAAGGTTTGGTTTTGTTTTTTTTTTTCTATTTTCATGTTTTAAATAATTAAAAATGCTTAGGAGATACAGTCAGTAATTCAATCTCGAGTTATCTCACCCATTTAGCACCACTAAAAGACTAGTTTCAAGCAATTTGCCCCAGGGGGATCTAAGACCTCAGATACCATCTTCAAAAGGAGAAAGTAAAAAAACAGATAGTGTTTGCTTTTCCTTCCCAGGAAGAAACAGCATAACACGTGGATAGTGTTAAACTTTTCAATTCAGTACTTACATGCAGAAATATTCAGGTTAAACCACTACCCAGTGTCACATAAAGAGACAGAAACATACTGTATATTGTGAAGTGATTGCTATGATCTACAGCTATTTGTATGACCGAATTCATACTAACATTTATGTAACTCAAAACAGGTATTTAGCAAACAGGCCTGTTCCTTACTGAAAGCAAATCCTAAAGGTGGATTATGTTTCTAATGTATTTTCACTTGAAATGGTTTCCTATTGGTTACTATTACTGATGCACTAACAGCTTCAGCTAAGTTGCTCTGTTTTCTATGACTGCCATTTTTTAGAGCATATACAGTCCAAGTCATTGCTCATGATTGCATGGGGTTTCTGGCTTTAGGAAAGATGAAAGATCATTACAATTAAATCTTCTGACCTTTTCTGTAAGGTTATTTTATTATTACTAATGACACAGCCAAGCTGCTTCTCAGAATAACCCCTAATCAAAAAGGGACTGAGTCACAGAGCTTTTAAGCTTGTACAGAAAGTGTACATGCACACAGAGAATGGCAGATTGTGATTCAAAATGTCATAAACTATTTGAAAACAAGGAACACTGAAATCAGCACAGATTTTAAAATCCTGTCACAGTATGGACAGGATTTTATGGAGACATGTAGTCTCTTTGGTGACCTCCTATGGTCCTATCCCCTTCCTGCTCCCCCAGGAGTCACAGATGTGTGCTTAGAGATGTTAAAAGTGCTTGTCGTCCCTGGCTCGTTCTTTCAGTGTTTATTTAGGGACCCCACTGCATATCAAGTCTTCTAAATGTTGTTTGAACTTGCTGATGCTATCTGCCTCCACAATCTCCTGTGGCAGTTTCAGAAATCCACTACCCACTGCATAAGGAAATACATCCTTCTTTTTAAAACTGCTTTATTTTGATTGCCTACTATTTTCCTTGAACATTCCTTATTCTTGCACTGTGTGTGGCATAACAGCTTTGCTATCAGCTCATTTACTGCCTTTATAATTCCAAAACCCTCACATGTGACAGTATTAGACCTCACCTTTTTGGTAACTTGAATGGTCTGGCTGGCCTGGAAGGAGGAAAAAAAGAGAGTAATTGAAAATGCATGAAATACACATACACATGTCAAGTTAATTCTTCCCATACATGAATAAGCAAATAGATTATAAAAACCAGATACTTTAAGATGTGAATTAATTTAAACAGCACACACTCATATTCAATTTAGCCTCTGTCCTCAAAAAGCTGGCAAGACAAACTGTTGGGAAGGACTAACATGATCAATAAAGCTGTGGGGACAATGCAGGTGCCTTCTCAATGCATCTTCTTGTATGTTCACATGTATGTTTCTTCTTGTATGTTCTTGTATGTTTCCACAGCTCTCACAGCCCCTTCTGCATGCAAATATCTTAGTAAATGGGTTTTAAATCTCTTCAAGCTTTACTGTCTTTCCATTATGCCTCTGTAACTATGTGACAAAACAAATTTTCTCAGCACAATGTACAACCTCGTTTACGCAGAACTAACAAAAGTTAACTTTAACTAATCTGGATTACCCAAAAGGGGTAAAATACCAAACATGACCATTCCCCATCCTCCCCTTTTTCCCATCAAACCCAAACTACATTTCCCTCTGCTTCCTCCACCTGCAAAATATATTCAGTGCTGAACAAATGATGATGATTAAGTTCTTCAAAGTTCGGGTGGGTTAAAGGTCACACCTGCTATCAAACTGTTTTGTTTCGCAAAGCATGCATTAAAAACCCCTGTGTACACCCGGCTGAATTCCACCAGTGTAACCAATCCCTTGCAGCTGTTGTGATGACTCTATTATACTGGTCAATAGGAAAAAGTTATCCCTGAAAACTATGCCCCCCCAAATTCTTTAGTTATGCTCTAAAATACAGAAATGCATGGCAAAACCGGATCTTTCCCACTTAATTAATGCTGCTGTATCTAATTTTTGAAGTATTACACTTTCTTGTAGCCAGTTTAAATAACATCACTCTAAAAAAGTCTAGACAAGAATTAAAAACCATCCTCATCAGTTTTCATGAGAAAGAAATGGTGAATTCCATTATTTTGCTGGGACAAAAGCCAAGTTGATCTGTGTATTAAATTACCTCCATGCTTCGTTCTCACAAGTTTGATAGCAGAAAGTGACAATCACAGTTGTTTGTGATGGGACTAGCACAACCAAGTTATTACATAAATTACAGTCACTGATTAAAATCTAACCTATGCTCCAAGGGGGGAGAAGGGAATGGGGAAGAAAATGACAGGCTCTATTCTCCCGACATTTACTGCAAGTCTCAGCACCTATTTAACAGATTCTTTGCTTTATCCCGTCCTTTCGTAATGGCAGAGTTTAGACTGAGCATTGTGCAATTAGGAACTACATAAAGAAAAGAGAAACAGATTGGTCAAAAACCCCAGACATTTCTCTACTCGTACCTGGTTGTCCAGCATCTTTCTATGCAACATGGTGAAAAGGAAAAGTGGTGTTTTTACAAAGTGTTGTTATAACAGCTGAAAGTTTAATGTAGGAAATAATAATACCAGGAGGATGACCAGGGCACTGGTTTGGAATGGACTATGACAGCTCTAATACTCACCACTCCAGCCTAAATAAGCACTTATAACCTCAGCATTTCTACCAGTATTTTGAACAACGAGGTAACAGAAAGCATTTGTGCCTTTGTGTAAATATCAACTTAAATAGAGGCAGTTCACACACATAAAAAATTCCTACTGCTTTACATATTTTTCAGCCTGGGAATGATGATGACTAGTGATCTGGTTTCCTGAGGGAACACTGTGGCCATTCGGCCACATCCTGCCTTTAGGTTCTCAATGAAGCCAAAGTTTCCTTTCGAGTTACAGCACTGAAGGAGTTTTCTCATGAGAGTTAATAGATTGGCATGGGTGTTACAGGGGAGTTGAAAGCAAGTTCTACAGCCTTCACATTACCTACCTGGACATTACATGGCACGAAGCCATGTTTCATGAACTTGTTCCTCAGCATGGGATCATTCCAAATGAATTTAACAGTTAATGATAAAAACTGTGGATGGTTTACTGCTTTTGCAGTGTATTTGTTTTGTTAACCTAATGCATTTCAGGGGAATACAAAGCTGAATGTGTCAGAGAACAATTTATCTAGAGTTATCCAGATATTCCAAGACACTCTTTTGCAGTCTTTCTTCAGAAACGTCATTTGTGAGAAAGGTAAGTATCCCTCTTCACCTCACACTACAAGGATAAATGCTAGCTGCTTCCTCAGCAGGTACAAAAAACCCTGCAGAAGGTAGCCATAAAACAGGAAATTAGGAGAACAGCCCATGTTTTGAAGCATATTTGGAAGATTTCTCTACCTGTGTTAGCAGCTGCCAATAACCTGAAAGGTTGAAAGAGATACCAATATGATTTTGAATAGGAATATTCCTGCCTACACCAATAGTAACTTCTTTTTTAAGTCTGTTAAAAATACACTCCAAAACATTTGTACTAACTTATCCAAAGAATACCTTCCTAAAACTTTATAAATTCCTATTGTAACTCCTTATATTGCCCTGGCTGTTTGATTTTTGATTTATTTCATACTACTTATATGGAACTAATTTTTATATTTCACAGCATGCAGATGCAGAGACTGAAGCTCGGATGTAGAAGTACTTTTCCCATCATTTTCCCTGGAGGAACAATAAACCTGTTGAACTTTGGACTAAAATTACAGCCTCTGGGGTTACTGCCCTGACATGGGGCAACACAGAGGCACTGCCTGGGACTCTTGTGCCCTGTTCTAAGGTGTAAGGAAATAACTAACAGCACCACAGATAAACCTGACACTGTCATTACAGGTGCTTCTCCTGAAAGGTGCCATCTCCCAGCTGGAACCAGCCCTCGTTGAGGAAGTCCTACTCTTCCTCATACTGTTGGTGTCACCAACCCCCAGCTGACTGGACCACAAGCATCTCAAAGAGACATGCACAACCATGTTCCCTACTTTGCTGCAGGAACTGGTCTCAGATGAAAACATGCTGCTGATAAACACCATCCCTTTGAAAATCCAGCTGAGATCCAGGCTCACTGACATTAGAACATGAACAGCGAAACCAACTAGAATTGCAGGGCTTCAACCCAGGTGCAAGTGTAGCACAAAAATGGTGACAGAAACTTGATGGAGTAGGAAAAGCCCAATTTCCAATCACTCAGAGAAAACTAACTGGTAGGGTGGCTGGTCTCCTGCATTTGGCATTGAACTGCAGAAAGCTGAAAATCAACGTATTTCTCACAGCTATTTATCACAAAGTAGTTGTCACGGGTCTGTAAAGCAATCACTAACAGTGCTGCAGATAAAGCAGCAGCAGAAGCAATCATGACAACTGCTCCAGCAAAACTGGGGATGGAGTAAATGAGAACTGTAGATATTGCAGTAGACCTGTAACACCTTCAGTTTCTGGCAGCACGGACAAACACTTGATAGTTGTGTATAATCTTAATTGTACTTTCCTCATGCACATATTCATAAGAGGGATGTGTTATTTCTCTTGATACCAGTAACATTACATCCATAAAAACACAGAGCCTATTTGTGAAATAGTTTAGGATATAGACTGTATCTTCTTTTTGAAGTACTGTGTATACCACAGGTGTCTAAACATACTGATACAAAAATAATATAGCAGAAGACCTTATTTTGCACTCTTACTTTTCACTTATTCACTGGAGTAAAAAATGCTAAGTTACAATAAATACCTGCACTTACTGGGAAAGGGAGGAATCAATATAAAGACTCCCCTGTTGAAGGATTATGAGGTGTTTAACCTCAATGCTTTACTTTGCCAGAGGGAAACTATTCCCTTTGTTGGTGGATCTGGTTACAAGAAGCGATAAAACATAGCTTTTTGTCATTATACCATTCACGGGTAAGCTAAATCCCTGCAGCACTGAGTGGGATACGCATCATACTGTACATCTTCCATTAGAACATACAATACAAACTAAATCTCTGTAGAGGAAAAAAATTCTCATGTTTTCAGAATGTCACTGACCCATAAGAACAGTTTGAATTGCTCTCAAATATCAAGCTAGCTTTTGCTGCTATATCAGATATGACACCTATGTACTTTATCATTTTAACAATCACTGCAATCACTCAGACAAATCCAACAGATTAAGTTGTCAAAAAACCTTTTACAAGCCTCCCAACTTCATTTTTTTTTGCTATGCATAGTTTCCCTTGATTCTAATCATGAGCTCTCTAGCTGTTTTTAAACATAGTGTTTATTCTAGTTGTCTGCACTCAGTTTTACTTATTTACATCTTTAAAGAATCAGACAATCCACAGCAGAAGGATGTTCAATTTCATAAGTTGCTTTTTTTAAGGTTTTATTGAAAGCAAGAAAAATGCAAAGAATTTTCTTATTCTGTCCCGCTTAAAATGTTAGGAAACAATCCAAAAGGAATTTTTTATCTCTAGATTATCAGGGTGAGATAATGCGGGACTAACTGCTATTTCATCCCATTACAAAGCATGAAATCTCAATGTTGCAGCTTTGCTTAACTGTATATTCAGGAATTATTTCTGCTAAGACTATTCTTTGGCATAAAATTAAGCAAAATGAAAGCCTTTGTAGTAGAAAGATCAAAAATTGATATATATATTATAGATGTCAATGCACATTTTTATAGTTGAAATATCAAGCTTTACAAAAGTTCTTGTCTGTTTTTCTTGCATTCTTACCTACCTCTTCAGTTCCACCTGAGAATCTGCTCTACATTCACAGCAAGCCTGACCAGCAGGTTGAATGAGGTGATCCTGTCCCTCTTTGCTCTCATTGAGACCTCACCTGGAGTATTGTGTGCAGTTCTGGTGCCCTCAATATAAAAAGGACATGGAACTGTTGGAATAAGTCCAGAGAAGGGCCACGAGGATGATCAAGGACTGGAGAACATCCTGTGTGAAGATAGGCTGAGAAAGTTGGGTCTGTTCAGCCTGGAAAAGAGAAGGCTGCGTGGAGACCTCATAGCAGCCTTCCAGTATCTGAAAGGGGCCTATAGGAATGCTGGTGAGGGACTCTTCATTAAGGACTGTAGAGATAGGACAAGGGGTGATGGGTTCAAACTTAAACAGCAGAGGTTTAGATTGGATCTAAGGAGGAAGTTCTTTACTGTAAGGGTGGTGAGGTACTGGAATGGGTTGCCCAAGGAAGTTGTGAATGCTCCATCCCTGGCAGTGTTCAAGGCCAGGTTGGATGAAGCCTTGGGTGATATGGTTTAGTGTGAGGTGTCCCTGCCCATGGCAGGGGGGTTGGAACTAGATGATCTTAAGGTCCTTTCCAAACCTAACTATTCTATGATTCAAAACATGAGCAAATAACATTCCCTTTCTACAAGGAAAACAATTGTAAGGAAGTTGTTAACAATAATAAAATCATTGTCCAAGTGATTCTTGTGCTAATTTAAATTTAGCATGAAAGTGCATGTTTTACTGACCTATGGCATGCACACTGGGTAAAACCAGACTCCTTGAGCACCAGTGGCAAAATATATACTCAACTAAGCCAAGGTCTTGCTTACTTACTTTCTGTTCTGAAATCAATATTAAAAGAGGTAGTCTTGACATCTCCCAGCGACAGACTTCTGACTTGTATCAGTATACAACAGGATAATATGTTTCCAACAAGTCAACAGAAAAGGTGAATGCAAATCATATTGACATCCCATACACAGGTATTTTCTTTTGGGAGTTATTTTGATAAATTTAGTATCAGGGCTGGAAGGAAAGTCCATGAAAAGCAGCTGACGATTTTGGGCTTGTCTAGTTTTGTACAGTCACAGAATAGTTTGGGTTGGAAGGGACCTTAAAGATCACTAGTTCCAACCCCCAATTTAGTTTGGAGACAAAGAGGCTGAGGTGTGACCTCACTGTTCTCTACAGCTCAGGAGGGTAAGTGGAAAGGAAAGCACTGAGCTCTCTCCCTAGTAGCCAGTGACAGGACATGTAGGAATGGTTTAAAGCTATGCCAGGGGAGGTTTAGACTGGACATCAGTAAGCATTTCTTTTCTGAGAGAGTGGTCAAACACTGGAACAGGCTTCTTAGAATGTAGGTTGATGCCCTAAACCTGTCAGTGTTCAAGAGGTAACTGGACAACACCCTTAACACATTTCAACTTGGTCAACCCCAACTTGCTAAGGCAGTTTGATTAGAGAATAGTTCTCTTCCAATTGAAATAGTATTTTGTCTTCTACCCCAGTATAATTCACTATGTGCTAAAATTAAAACTTCTGTAAATTTATAATATACAGATGATGAAATTGAAATGCTCCTACAAACATCTTCAGAATTTGTTGGGTTTTTTTCCCCACTTCTCCTTTTCCTAGCTGCTCCGTACGGATGGTTTACATGCAGGAGCCCAGGATTTATGTGCCAAGCCTTCAGTTTAAGGTACCCTAGAAAACAATTTTCCCAATACTGACTCCTAATGCCTTTTCTCTCATCATCAACTGTCTAATTATTATTATCTATGAGGAAAGCTCTTTTTCTCAAGAGCACCTACTTGGTTCACTTGTCTTGAAGGGGAAGTAAATCATCTTCTTTGTAGGAAGTATTGACAGTGTATGTAGAAGCCAGGTAACATACACCCTAATTTTCTTGCATTCATCTTTCCCTAAACTTTTCTCCAATGAGTGTAGCCACTTTTAAACACAGCTGTCAAGAAAACTGCCGTCACACATACTCAAATTGGATTGTCCCAGCTTTAAATGACAAAGTTTACACATAATATAAAGTGGATTCTTCTTCAAAAGGCTTAATTGAAGCAAAAAATATATATATATTCCTTTAAGTTCTGAAGTACTAAGGGCAGGACTACTTACAGCACTGCTTGGCAAGTTAAACAAAAGTTCTGAACTATTCAAGACAATAAAATAGGGTTAGTAAAATACCACCATGAATCATTATTTGAAAACAAGCCAACAGCTAATTTGGAGCAGACTAATATTATTTCAAGATCCTTTACAAGTCTAAAACTATCAGGCTTTTTTCTTTTCCTGGTAATTACAGTGAAATTAATAAATATGTTCTGGGATTTAAATGACGACCAGAGAAGTTTTCAGCATTTTTATTAGCAGAAAGTTCTTTCCTTAGAAATATTTTATTTCAAAGCTGTTTTATTACACTTCCCAGTTGAATGGAGCAACGCAAGGTCATGGTCACATCTTGTATATCTCTGACAGATAGGAAATTAACATGACCCAAGAAATCACAACATACACACCAGAAAAACTCCATCCCATGATACTAAAGAGAATGAAAGATGTACGAAAGTGCCTATTTCTATCAAGGTATTTCTCCACAGAGGCTGAAATCCATGCTTTTATAGGCATTAATGAGTGACATTAAGCATATGTAAGTTTTACGCTGAACTTGGGAGACTTCAGACTGTCATATATCACAATTCAAGTGGTACATGCTTCAGTCTTCCTTCCTATGCAGATGTAAGAATTTGTGAATGTAAGTCACCAGGGGGTTCATTTTTGCTCTCAGAAAACCTCCTTTAACTCGAGGCCTTTTCTTGAAGCTAGACTACAAGCCCTTCCAATTGCTCCAAATTATTCTACTGACTATGGGGACAAACACTAGCTTTTATCTTTTTACATATTTAAACTCTTACAGCAAATGAAAATACAGTTACTTAAGCAATTTTGTTCTAAATTCAGCAAAGTGTTTCACTTCAAACATATCTTTTGGTGTTGAGCTGCTGTTCCAATGTCTGTGAATGCAGTCATTTAGAATGTCATAATTTTTTAAATTATAGAAACCAAGAGTCTCTTCAACACAATTAGAGTTAAAAGGATTTAGTCAGCAGCTGTACAAAGAAGGTTCTCTAGTTTATGCTGACACCGATGAAAAACTACATATATAATGCAACATCACCCTCTGTACCTCTCAGATTAAATTTGTTGTGTTTGCTCAGTAAGCAAGCAAAAAAGGGAATATTTACTGAACATTTCAAGCTTTTCAATGTTGTAGCTGAGGCATTAAACAGGCACTGTAAGACTAACCAGACCATTAAACAGATATAATAAAATCAAAACCGTTAACCAAAGTTCATCCATTTGACTGAATGAACTAAACACCCTAAAAACTGCAAATGTAATGCAAGAATTTTGTGGAAAGGTATTCCATTAATATCACTGAAAGTACTGGGAAAGCCAAAGCAGTGATGCATGAGAGCTTTTCTAGTCCAGTACATTCAGCTCTTCATCATTTTATTAAAAACCAAAACCTAATTTCCAAATAGACAGACCAAGTCTTCTGAAACATGACTGGGATTTGTACCTGTAACTTCCCTCACCTGTACTGTTAGTGGTACCATCTCATTTCTATTTTCATTGATAGTCAAGTCTTTAAGAGACTTCTTTATTCAGCAGACAACCAGGGCAGAAATCTCACAGCAACCTTAGTGCAGCAAAATGAATGCCAAATTCTTTGGGCGCTCTCTGTATTTCCCTCTTGCATTGTATTTAGGGTTTGTTTTGGGTTGCACATCAATTATTACTTACTAGGAAATGAAAACAACATTGACATACCAGAAAGGAAGGATGAGTGATTTTGGAAGGAGCTAGAGATAGAGAGAATGACAGTAACTTACAATGAGCTTTCCAAAGTTGACATCCCTCACTCTGCACTTTTCTCCCATCAAAAGCAAGACTGGAAACTTTTCATATTTCAAACCCCATCTAAGAGTGCTGAAACAGGTCACTGGCACCATTTAGTTCAGACATTTGATCTTTCTTCTCTAGTGTTGTCTTGTTTCACATTTGAACCTTATCACAACCTACTATTAAAAGTGCAAGAGAACAACTACTCACGGGCAAAACACTCAAACAAGCTGCCATCCTTTGGCTGTTGTTGTATGGGTGGGGGTTGATAAATACTTGTATATAAATGCTCAGTTTTAAGTCATCTCAAACCTCACATGGATCAGACCTTTTCAAGAAGGAACACAGCCCATGCTGGTTTTCCAGTCAATTTAAGTACAAAAGAAAGGATGATGTTTTACTACTTCCCTCACATTATCAGCTTTAGCTCTTCTGAAGACTGTACTTCAAAGGCCCGGCAGATTGGTAGTTAAGTACTAGCTCTTCTGTTGTTCAAGGAAAGGTGAGGGATACAGGGCATGGGAAATCCATCTTCAAGCACACACAGAACCTGGACTCTGTAAGTGGCAGAGACTAAAGGTCAAAAGAGGGCCAGGCTGGTACTCAGCCACACTCAGACCAGAGTAGGAACCTTCCAAGTCCCTTTTTCATACTGCAAAACTGCTTGCTTCAGAGCAATCTGAAGTCTAGACAACTATTAATGCTTAATGAGAACAATTAAAAGCCTGCAAAGATCCCCTGGACTGCCTAGTGACTGAGGTTGGGTTTAAGTGCACTTAATATTTTGCTAGGCGCATTATTTTTAATTTGGTCAGCCACTGCATTATAAATAGCATTTTTTATTTGTATTCTGGTCTCTGCACGTCAGCCCTTTGCTTTCAGCTCTGTGCAAGACTAATGGAAAGTGCAGTGTGGTGTTTGCACAGCAAACAATGCACAATAATTATCATGGGAAGGGTAAGTGATTTAATAAAACCAGAAGAAAATGCTAAAGGTATCACACTGAGGGATAACACAAGACTAAAAGTAAAAAGTAAGCAAGATGACTAAAACTGAGAAAACAGAGCTCTAATTACTGACTGCCATGAAGAATTATTTCCAGGAAACAAAAAGAACCAGTTCATTTGTTTGGTCACGGGGAGAGCTCTTCCTCCACATCTGTGCAACAGAGAATCCCACATTTGGACTCAGATTGAGAAGGATGCATGAGAATGTTACACATGCCCTTTCCTTTTCTTAACTACATCAAAATCCCCATTTATGACACTGGACTGTTAATGTTGTGACACAAAAGGGACCATCTAGATTGTGATTACCTTGTGCCTCCAGCCTTGCCATTTTGGGAAGCTATTAGCTAAAGAATTCCTATTTTAGCAAGGAATATATAGCTTAAATGAGAATACAGATGGAATTTGTACTGGTTCCATACAAATTACCAAAATGCAGGAACTCCTGCTCTACAGCACAAATCAAGATACCTGCAATACTCTGAACACTGAATCGTAAAATACCAAGTTGGAGGGGACCTCCAGGATCATCTGAACCAGCCTTTCTGGAAATCATAATAATAGCTTTTGCCTTCTAGTGGCTCAAGGTTCATAGAAGGTTGATACAAAGTTTCAGAAACAACCTCCAAAACCTGACCTAAGCATTTTCGTTTTTAAAGATACCTACTTTTAATCTTCCTGGAGGAAGGAGCAAGTCTTACTCATTCATAGCACAGTATATGCATGTGTTTTGTACAAAGGACATTAACATACATTTCATATAAAAAGCAAACCCAAAAGTATCTTTTATTGCATCAGATACAGAAGAAGCTAACAACTTCCAAAAGAGAAAATAATTGAGACAGGTGGGAACTGCTTTGTTTAAAAAAACCCACATAGTTCTTGTGGAGCAAATATTGCTGAAATGAGAATATCTGAAAATATTACATACACGTGTATACGCATAATCAGCTCTGCAAGCCATGCAGAATGTACTAGATAACAGTTATCCTTTTCCTGGAATCAAGCAGGGAGCTGTTTCATAACAAAGTCATGTTATTAGGATTGGTATTTGGCAAACATTCCCTTGCTTTTTGAAAAAACAAGGGCTTTTTCTTTCTTACTGGTTCTAATCTTTATGCCAAGTAACTAGAGGGAAAATATAAAGAGGCATCTATAATGTAAGAGGCAGCAACAACGCTGCCCTCACTTCACAGCTTTTCATTTCTGAAGATCTCCTTTTTAAAGTATTAATTAAAGTGCAAGCATTCAAGTCTATCTGCAATGCTGTTTAAACAGTGTGCGGCACAGAACTCACTCTGATCTCTCTTCTGATTCTGAGCAGAACTTAGAATCCCAGAACCAGCAGATAAATCTGAAATGCCAAAACAGTTCAAAAGAAAGCTTAAATCTAACTGAAAGGAAGATGCACAGTAAGTCTGGACATATTAATGCTTTACCAGACTCTACAGCACTAGGGGTTTTGCCTTGCTTAGAACAGAAATTGGTCTAGCAAGCAAAAACTTTGAACCCAGCAATTCAAACTATCAAAGCTTTAGGACATAAAACTTCCAAACGAGGCTGGTGAGGGATGAGGAACAATTCACATATATCCTGAAATCTTAAATTTTAGTCAAGCTAATGGTTCTGTGAGGCTTTAAACTGATTGTATTTCTGCGTTCTAGTTTGAGATGACTGCATGATCATGGTGAGATTATTCTATCCCACATGGCCTTTTGTTCTGTCCTTTTTACCGAAGATCATTACAACGCTTTTCAGAACACTTGTTTTTACTTATCTGCTTCAGCTAAAAGCATTAACAGAACAGTCTTGAAATGTAAATAACGGTAGGTGATATAGAGCAGGTCTCCTCTGAGCAAAGAGTATTTGTATGAGTTTACTGGTTTGATATTGCAGCAGCACAAGCACTACAGGCACTGGCAGTTTAGAGCAGCTTCCTTTTCAGCAGCAGCATCCATCGGTTCTTTCGCAGCTCCCTGACCTCTTTCTCCCCTACCTTTTGTCTCCGAGTCCATCGGTCTAAACTGTATCACCAAAGAGAGATCCCAAAAGAGCTGACACCAAGATTAGTAAGGACACAAGCAGCTTTTAACTGGTGTTTTCCCATTTCACATACAAGTCTGAGAGAAGCAGTTCAACTTGGTACCAGAGACAATAGCTATGCACAGCACTGTTACCCCACACTTTCCACAACCCTGAGATGACTTACTAAAAAAATCTCTGCACATTCTTCCTCTTCTGAATGTACTTAAGTTATTATGCACAATGCACTATTTCCATGCACACATGCCTATATAAAGAACAGATTTTGAAAAATACCAGGAATGATTTTAAGAGTTTTCTGGTTTTGCATTTCTTTACTGCAGTATTCAGTTCTGCTAAAATATGCAGCCCTTCATTACTTGTTTTATTCTCCTTTCATCCCACTAAACATGCTGGTGGGCTGCACAGTTTTACTCTTCCCTAGTGACTCCTAACTTGGTGTTTTCAGTTGTCAAGCATCAGTCTTCATTCTTCTTCCACTTCTTCAGACTAAGTCTTACTTGGTTCTCCTTTCTCATTTCTGCTATCTACCTGGTGAAGGTTGCTGATGAATATAGAAGCAGAGGGCAGCAAAGCAGGGGCAATAACTACCCACCTTCCAGTGCCTCTAAGACCCACAGTTTTCTAGACATACATAAGTGCATTCAGACAAAAAGGGTTACTTCAGCATGAGTTCTCGAAAGGGATGAGGTAGAAAAAAAATCTTCCAATAGTACCTGAAAAGAAGAACTATTCATGCCACGCTCCAAACAGGTAAGTATAGAAACTGTTGTAAGAGAGCAAATCAAGTCCCTGGACAATTACATTCCGATATGGACAGACAGCTGGAATTTCTCAAGGAGTATTTGCATGGTCAAGATATTATGCCCACTACAAAAAGAGGTATGAATATGTCTGAATGAACCACATCTTAAATATGTGCACAAAGCAATAGAGAGAACTTTGCTCAAGGTTTTCCAGCCTTACAAAATCATCTACAGATTAATCTACATCAGAATCATTACAACCAACAGCTGAGGTATTTTACCTACTTTTACAATAGAATTTCTTACCACAATCACTTTGTAAACCATTACAAATATTTTGTTTTGGGCTACAAAGCTCTTTTCACCAATTTAAAAAAGGTACCAGTTGCCCAGACATTCAAGTTATGATGTGGAGATGACAGTTGCATGTAATTTACTTCAAACTTCAAAGCTGAACACATTGCAAAATTCCAGATCCAGCCAGCTTTAAGAGGATAGGACAAGTGTGGCATTATTTCAATCTGTCTTCTTTATATATTCCAATCTGCAATGATATACCAGAGCCACATTCCTTTAATATTAGGTCACTGACAAACGTTAAGCCTTGGGCTTCAAAACCTGACAAAACCTGTCGTGCTGAAACAATTGGTTACCTGCCCAGAGCTGTAAGCATTAGCGATACAGTTTGCAGAAAGCATTCACCCCCCTCTATCTAATCACATCTTCCCCCCCACTTAAACTTACAACAACATTTGAATGCATTTTTTAAAAACAAAGAACCAAAATGAAAGCCAGTTTCACTACACACTGAAGTTAATGTATCATATGAGAACCTGCATTTTAAATAACCCTGTTAAAACATGCACATGTTAGAAAACTGGATGATTTCCAACTAGCCTCATAAGAAAAGTATCTGGAGAAGAAGCTGTTGTGCAGATTATAGGCTCAAAATGTAATAAAACTAGAGTGTGGAACAAAGATGATGTAAAAATATCAGACCCCGAAGCATTACTCTTCTGGCATATAGAAAGTTACCTGGGCATGTAAGGAATTAATACATATTTATCACCTACTCTCTTCAGCACTGCAAAGTACCAGACAGTTTGCTTCTTCCTAAGCATGCATTAATCTACCTATAAGGCTACATCCAGTCACTCCCTGTTTTTACCATCTACCAACATGTCTCATTGACAGTGGCACCTCAGTATGACAAACCAGACTCACAACGCAACAGGACACCATTACATTAGACATGCCTTGTATACTATCCAGAGAAAAAAAAGATGTCTTTGGTTCCATGCTGATTACATAAGTGATACAGTCAGATGCATGCACTGTCCATTAATGCAGCCATGGCCAGTTTAAAGAGTTGAAAGTCCAGCTTCCCCAACATGACACAGGACCCAACTCCTATTCAATACATATTTAGAGCTAAAAGAACAAGTAATGGCTACCCGAAGTTGGGTGGCTTTTAGAAGATGGACTCATTTGATTAGCTGACCTGTGAGCCATACTGCAAGTATCGTCTGACTGAGAAAACTGATGGCCTTATCTAGAAGCAAGCCCAGAAATTAAACAGTAACTATCTGATAGGAATACATAGAGTATCCTAATGCCTACAGTTGAGTAAGGAAGTACCGATGCTTTAAAGGTGAGACTGTATCCTCATTTTGACTGCTAACAGTAAGATGAACATTTATCATAAATCATTACTTAATTTCTGAACATTTATGTACAAATGCACACTATGGGAAGGAAGTGCAAGATGAAAAAAAGGCATCTTGGCTTAAGATCCCAATCACAGCAGTTCAAACAAAGTCTTTGTATTTATGAAGTGCTATGGAAAACATTATTTTACCGTATCTGTTCTTTTTTTTTATGAGTAAGCACAGAAATCCAGATTCTGGATCATATTTGTTCCATCCCTTAAGACTGTGGAATAGAGATGAAGTTTAACAGTCCTGCTGCAGAGGGAATAAAACAGTGAAATCAGTGCACCCATTCTGACAGTCTGAAAAGTATGACTGATTCTGTAATGGCTCAACATCCTGCATACCTTTGCATGCAAAATTATATGAGAGTTTTCATCTTTATTTAACATTTAAACAAGTATGGGGTGGAAAAAACATGTCTGATCATAAGCAGTTCCAGCAGCTGAGATTTTTTCCATTTTCTGGCAGAGGGAAGCTGATTTGCACATTGTATCATTACCCTTATTTTCATCTGCTTTCACCTCAAGGAAAAAGCTTTATTCACTTTGACTTTTTCCACATTACATATTTGTCCCAGACTGATACTCTCAGAAGTTTAAAATTAGTTCATACATTTCATCAAGGTAAAACGATTAGAACTGACTGAAGATACACTCAGAGCTCCAAGGTTTCAGGCAAGGATGCAGATGTCGGCTGACAGGAAGAAGGGCAGATTTTATTACCCCCATGAAAATTCACCCAGTTTGGCTCAATAGCAACCCAGGAAAAAATAACCCTGCATAAAAGCTTAGAAGTGTCTTACTACAACAGGGAATTTGGATTTTAGACATTGCCTCCTCAATGGACCACTTTTGCCCAGGATCTGCTGGCTGTAGAAGATTATGACTGTTGCTCCTTATAGCTGGGACTACAGTCACTGGAATGCCAAAGGTAGCAAACAGATAAAGAGGCAAGTTCATATGAAGTGGAGGATAGAAAGGATTAAAACCTGAAACAATCCAGAATTCCTCAATCTGAGCACAGCTTTGAAGTTCAGCAGATACATAAACTGAGAAGCCATGGAGACAACTCACTGAACCAACTGACATGACGAAGAAAAATCACCCTCATAATTAGAATTATTGCAAGTGTTTTTCAACACATCTTTTTGAGGAAGTATAAGGTTTGATTAGACTACGTAGAAATAGCAGTTGTGCCAGAGTTTTCTTAGTTATCTCTGTATTGGTTTGTCTTACACAAATATAGGTGCACACTATGTCTTGTAAAAGAGTCACTGAGCTTCCAAACTACCCCCAAGAAGAAAAAACATCCTCCCCCCACCCCCCAAAAGAGCTGATTTACTTCAGGATTATTCATGTGGCCCAGCAAAACTAGTTCCCCAACCTGACTTCTCCAGCAAAGAAAAAAGTTGGTAATACAGCACAGATTAACTTGTGAAAACACTGGGGAACAAATTTGGTTCATCTTCTGTGTGTGTAAGAAAATGAAATAATTCTGGAAAAGTTTACCCACACCGAGAACTAACAAATAAGACAGTCTGCTTACCTTATCCTGGCTACGTGTTGCTGTACAGGCTGATGCTGAAAATGGTCAGGCCACTGATGGTGAAGGCAGAAGGATGGGGAAGGCTGAAGACAGCAGGCAGGCTGATATATGGGGGTGTGTTTTTGGCAAATAGATGCTGAATACTCAGTATGTGGCTGCATGCAGCACGAAGTCATAGGAGATGGTGCTGAGCTGCCAACCACTGAATGACATTCTTGCTTGTTATTATGGCTACTTAAAGAGTGATGGTATGGACAAGGGTGGCAGCACTGCGACAACATCTGCTGAGTTCTTTGGTTGTCTAAAGGCAGAAAGGATGGCTTGATTGTACCATTAAGTTGGAGGCAGCCATTTGGACTCGCTTTTGCTCTTGGTGTTTCCTTGGATGGGAGTTGTTGGGCCGTGACATCTCCATCAGAAGCTGCAACAATACCTGGGCCAGTAGCGTTTGACAAGATGCTGCCATTACTCAGAACCACCGAGTCACTGACGCTGCTCATAGCCATGCTCCAAGTTCTCAGTGGATATGCAGTGTTCCTGAAGAAACAAATAAAGCAAAGTTTACAGAGCTGTGGTGTTTTCAGATGCTTCGAAATAACTTCAGATCAAAATGAGTAAAGCTCCTCTCTCATCTTCACCTTATACAAGACAAGGAAATAGAAAGGAGTCATTCACACGCTGCCAGGGATGTTTTGAAGGACTTTCGTTTGTTTAACAAAAAGCTAAGAGTGAAGTTGAACAAATGCTCAGTGAATAAACCAAGGCATAAGTCAAATGAATAGACACTTGACAGTCTCTGGGTCACAGCTAACAAGTAGTGACTGAGATGCACGGGAACAAGAGTAAGTAACAGCCTCTGGTTATGAAAACAGATTTTGGTATAACCTGTGTAACCATCCACACTTTGCACTGCAATCTGCCTGTGTGCCTTGAAAGCCAGCAGGAGACAGGACCACACAGTAGAGGTTGTTTAATAATCATTAATGTGCCGGTTTCAGTAACCTCCCTTCCCATCTCAAATTTCTATTGAAAATGAGACATATTTGTATTTTGGAAGGAATTACCTTAAAAAAACCTTATTTAAATAACTCAAACCACTCCAGCAGACATCTGTCAGAATTTCTGGAGGGTGGACTATGGTTTTAGCAGAAGCTCAAAATGAATTGTTACAAACACTAAACACAACCATGCTCTTCCCAAGCTCCAAAATAAACAGACTCAGGATTCAACTAAGGCTGACTGAGAAACTCATGCTTCTGAGTGACACGTATTCCAAAGGCAGTTAAGAAATGCACTGTGCTGCAAATAAAGGATATTAAAGATTCTCTTCCAAAGTCTTGTCTTTTTCAAGCAGAATGTAAATAGGTAAAAAAACTGTTATCACTAGAAGGGTGACCAAACAGCTTGGCTCAAAATCAGAACTCGCCTGAAGTGCCTGCAGCAGCCAATTTCCCCCCTGTTAATTGTAATCATGTTTTAATAAGTAAGTTGGAGATTATTATTCTGATAAATAACACGAAAGGTCAAACATCACACTCAGATAGGAATTTACTTCCCAAGTTACATGGTGGGGGGGAGGGAAGAGGAGAAAGAACACTAATTATGTGCTATTTAGAAGAATAAATTAACTCTTGCTTTAAAAAGTCAGTTAATTGCAACTGCTTTGGCTAACTTAACATTACCTTTTTAACACTGAATTTAAGCAATATAACTGCTTACTGAGTTTAATCATCCCAAACCCAAATTGCAAGGCTTGCATTGGAGACACTGAACTTCACAGAAAGACAATATACAGATTAGAACAGGTAAGCGAGGAAGCTTCTGACTCATTTTCTTCGCTGATACCTTTGCTGAGTGCTCAGAGGGCTGAGCCTGCCCAGCCAGCTGAGCTACTTAATTACCTGAATGCCAATTCTGAGCAGCAAGTGCTTTGGAGAGTGGAATGCTGCCCCCGGCAGCACCCCCGCTCCACACAGCATCTCTCCTAGACATAGCTAAATCCTTCACTTCTGAAGTGAAGATTAATCCTCTGTTATTTGTTCTAGATCATGTGCAGAGCCAGATGCCCTGGGAAATCACTTGCATGTAGATAACTGCTCAGAACAGGAGAATATGCTGCTCAACGAGTGTATTCTTTCCAGCCTTCAATTCCACACATTCCTGCCGGGTACCCCCTACCCTGGCGCAGGTAAGTCAAGCCCATGGAGGACTCTCTGCTGAGCACAGAGAGTGAATTCAAGTGGCTGGCTAAACTTTGCTTCGGTCTGAAGAGATATATTATTTGTGTGAAATACCACTGTGTTTGAACAGGCTGTTTCCCTCTTGCACTGTAGGCAGCTTCAAAGCCTGCTGAAGTGGACAGAGCAAGAGCTGGACATTAAGGCAGAGAAAGCTCCTCTTGAGGCATCTGGCAGCATTTTGGGAATTTCTGGCTGCTTGTTTCTATATTTGGGATAGACTGCACAGTGATGCTGTTACATTCTGGTTTCTAAGTTAGTCTGACACATCTGTATCACTTGAAAATGCTGTACACTCAAAGTTACTGTCCCACAGACTACTACTGTAACTGAAAACTAGGTAGGGAAATACTCCAGATAGCTCACCCCTTCAAGAAGGCAGATGCACCATCCTTTTATTTAAGCCCAGGATATCTGCAGCATACAGCCATTGAGATAACAGGACATAATTTTTAGTAGCTGTTTCAAATCGGTTTATAAAGGAAACGACGCATTTACATGCAAAGCACACATGTGCCAAACAGAGATGCACGCACACAGAAGCTGGGCAATCCCAGCACAGACACAGAGGCTTGGGACCTTCGGTGCATCTGTGCCCCTCATGAACACCAACATGGGAATTAGAACTTTTGTTCCAGCCAGCTTCCGTTTAATATGATCAAAGATAAAATGCAGTATTCCCAACAAATGCAGTATCTACCTACATGCCTTTTCAGTTTCAGTAGAGTGTTCAGAAATGTTCATCAGAAACTAATACATTCAAAGAAAAGCCACGGATCATCATCATCCCTAGCACAACATATAATTCTGCCTTTGTTCTCCTGTTGAACAAGGCTATTCATGAACAATTTCAAGCTACAAAAATATTAACAGATCAAGCTGATTCTCTCTTCCAAAGCCTTGAGAAACTATTGAGTTCTGTCCATTTTCACAAAGTCTTTGAGCAAGGCAATGGAAGCACATGCTTATCTTGAAGGTCTTTCAATGCCATATTAAAGCCAGACAAAATACTCCACATACTTAAGGTAGCCATCCAATTCAGTATTTTATTCAGCCACCACTAAGAACCAGGATTCAAGCTAATTCTTCAGAATGAGTTGGGATGTACACTTGTGTTTGGTTAAGCAGCTTTCCTTTAAACAGACGCTAGATGGCTGATGTCATTTGACAAGTCTAATGTCATCTGAGTTTAGTTTCACTCACATTTGAGGGTGTTAAAAATTAAGCACTTGTGTCTCTCTACAACCAATTGCAATTCCATTGACAGCAAAACTTCACCTGTAGCTGTTGTACCAAAATACATTCTTAGAATCATAGAATCACAGAATAGTTAGGGTTGGAAAGGACCTTAAGATCATCTAGCTCCAACCCCCGTGCCATGGGCAGGGACACCCACACTAAAGCATGCCACGCAAGGCTTCATCCAACCTGGCCTTGAAAAGGTTCTTAGGCTATAGTCTTATCTCTCTGCTGTATTGTCTCCTCTGGCATAACTACAGTGACTGGGAACTTACTAAGAAATGTACTAATGGTCCAAGGCAAGAGTTAACTGAGAATCCCTCTTCTAGAGGATGCACAATTAAGCTGGTTAAAATGCAACAAGCACAGATTTTAATAACACATGGATGTGGGGAATCAAACAATTTGTTCATCATGAAGAAACATGATGAAAAACATCTAAAAATAAGAATCTTTGAAAACACACTCTTAGAGAATTCTGAATTCTTTCACTGTTGACATTTATTTTTGCTGCATTCCTCAGACTGTTAGTATTTGCTATTCTCCAATCGGGAACAGCAAACTCTCAATTGAGTGAGATTTTTCAGGCTTATATCAATTTCTACCTGAAGGTTTTGAAGTAGCGGACATGTATTCTGAATAATGAGGCTGCAAATAATACAGGTTTAATATAGGCAGCCCTACTTAAGAGAAGCTTAAAAACAATTAGAAACAGCACTCATCTACATGTTTAATACATCACACTTGGGTAGCCACCTTTCTAGCTGGACACAAGACATTTCAAACATTAACATCTATGTAGAAATGATGCCAGCTGGACTGCTAAGGAAACTAAAATCATCTTTAGTTACTGCGTTCTTCTTAAGAGTAACTGCTAAGAATGCACTTTAGGCACACGGTTCAAAACAGCAGCTGGGAGGAGTGTCATATCTGGAAACTACCTTGGTCTGCAGAGGCAAGGGTTTCATGGAGTAATCCCCCTATCGTTTGTGGGGATAACAATGAACACAGCTTACTCAACAGACATCTGCCATCCACTTCAGCAAATACAGTAATGCTGTACCACACTGAAACTGTAGGATTTTAGGATAAACTAGTGTATTAGTACAGGTAATCTACAGATCTTTGAAGATGATGGAGAACAGCTAACTGTTGAAGGGTCTTTTTACCATATAAGAAAACAAACTATACACTGCACTAAACCAAACCTAAGCTGGTTATAAGACTTTACATTTACCATTTAATAGAGGACAAAACTCACATTTCATTTAAAATGCTATCCTAAAGCATCATGCCACTCAGCCAGCTGAACCAGCTTTCCAGACCTGTCACGGTTCTGAGATGAACATGATGTCTGAAGTAACAAAAGTCTTTTCATGTCAAAAGTTCATCTAAACCAGCTGGATTCTAAAAGCAGTGCATTCTTGAAATAAGCAACGCTTAACAATCCCAGTGCTACCTATTAAGTCTCGTTCCAGATGAAATATTATAATGGCCTTGTAGTCCCTTAAGACGCTGAAGCTTTTCATTGTGGCAAATGGTCTCAATGTGTAAACTCAGTTAAATCCTCTCTGGGCTATCTGCTGTGCCAACCAGTGAACAGCCACTCTTAAGGAGGGTTTTCTCCTCCTTCACATCACCGAAATTCTTTGCATCTTTGCTATTTCTCAGTGCTCGCAGGAGTAGCAGGTGGTGCCTGGTGGTTGATACTGGGTTTTATGGGAGACGTCTAGTTATCTATCACTGCAATGGTCTTTAGCAAGTCAAGCAGCTTTTTCATGTTTTATGGTTGTTGAGCTCTATTTTGGCTCTCAGCTAGGCATTTTTCAAATTCTCTAGCTCTTACCCCTATGTGTTCATATGCGGTGCTTGGTTGCTCTCAATAGCCTGGTTCTTACTTTTCCATCTCAGTTCTTAAACAGTGGGTCTTCCCTGAAAAGCTTTCACTACACAAAATACAGTCACCTACCAGAACAAGCCTTCCCTGCCCTTTCCATTTCTTTTTCAGGTATTATAGTGTGTTTTAAGTATGTGTATTTCACCTCCAAGAAGACTCCAGAATTCTGACTTCATCAGTACACAAGTTTACCTGATATATTTATTAATGCAGCCATCTGGCTTTGAGGACTCATGACGTGTAGCTCCTGTTTTTGAGAAATGCCATTAGGGTCAGTTTATTTTCTGCACAGTCCATAAATACTCATTTTCCCAACTAATGTCACCCTATTAACAAGCAGATTTTCAGCAATCTAAGTACTTGCACCACACACTAGTAGTTAGAAGACAACTAAGAAGACGAATTTCCCCCCTTCCTTCATTTTGTACCAGGAGTTTCAAGAGCTGTTGCAGCACCTCCATCCTTCTGAGCAGCCTCAGAACTTGAGCAGCTGCCCCATCCTGCACCCCAGACAACATGAGTTCATTTCCTGCGTCGCAGGCTTGCTGGGGAATTGCAGTTCCTGTGACAGGGAGTTTCCACATGTCACCATGCCAGGACCACAGCTCATGCTGCAGATGGGCACCAGTGAACCAGTGCTGCCAAAAGCTGGCACATGAACTGACCCACCAGCAGCAGCTGTGAGGTGAGGGAGCTGGGAAAGGCTGAGAAGAGTGGGGAAAACAGAACATCAGAAATAGATTTTGCTTTGCTTTTAAGCTAAAGTTACTTCTGGCACAGACAGTAAAACAACAGCAGACCATTTGCAGGGCTTTGACTAAAGAAATCAATAGCAGTGCTTTAACTACAGAGTCTTTTCAAAGTCAGAATTGCCAATAAGTAATTAAACTATAGATAGAAGCAACAACAAGGAGCCCTGAAAATTCTCTTCCGGAAGTTTTGTACCAGCCTAAAATTCGATGAAAAGGTATCTATATATATGGGGGAAATGGAAGAAAAAAAAAAGAACAGAAAGAGCTTCAAATACCCTGAATTTTGGAATGAGATACAGCTACAAGCAGAAGTGATTGGAACAAAACGTACTACAAGAAATAACATGCATATCTCTTTGGAGCAGGTATATCTCGGCACAGTTTAAGAGCATGGAAAGCTGTTAAAAACCACCCCAAACATTTCTTAAAACTGCGACTGTCATCACACTAAATCTTATTTACACAACTTGCAGCCTTTCCATTACCATATGAAAGGCATTTAAGTTTCTGTAATTGCAAATATTTGGCTTCAAAATAGCTCTAATCCTGCTCGAAGAAGTGGGGGAAACCAAAATATGTCTCTTACTGGATGTAAAAGGAGTTATTCGTATTAAAAGTTCCACAGACTACATCACGCTGTGGGATTAACATCTAAAGTATTACAGTTGTAGAGGGACACAAGCACTTCTTAAGGACACAGCTCCAGCTATGCCTACCATCATCTTGGCCATATCAGCCTTACCAAAGAGGTTAAGAAACCTCTGGACCATCTGTTTAGAATCAGATTTGTGTTTTCTGTCCAAATTCAAATGCTACATTTGAACCTCTTTAAAGAATCTATTACTGATAATTGCGCTTTTTTCTTCGTATTTTAACAGAAGCCCTAACAATTTTACAACTACTGTATATTAAACAAGCAAAGCTCTTGGTGGGAACGCTCACACCTAGCTGGTAAGCAGAGCGTTCTTCACCTTGAGCTACAGAAGACACAGCAGAGCAGTTTACGCGAGCAGCCCAACAATCATTTTCTTCGAAAGCTAAACATGCCATAACTGATTTCTTTCCCTCCCGCTTCATGTCCCATGTAGGTTTTACGTCTCCCGTCTGCTGAGCCAAAAGATAAACTTCATACACCACTTGAATAATAGCACATGTGTTGAAATAGCTGGCTCGCCACCCCGGGGGGTGTTTTTCTTTCTCACCAGGCTCTTCAGCGCTAGGAAGGTCCGGCTCTAAGCTCTCCGGCATTTCTGCCCAGCTGCAGTCTTTTACAAGCCCAGGACCCTCCTTGCATTACAAAGTAACATTTCAGTGTAAATAAACCGACGGTACACAACAGCCTTAAACCTCCGCGCTAACGCTCGCTGAAAGCCCGAGCTGCTGCAGCTGTAACCTAAAGCACAGCACGGCAGCGCACGGCCAGATTTGAAACGATCCAACACAACGAACCTAGTCCTCAACGCTTACCAGGGGTGATCAGCTCGAGGGAGAAGGCAGCTCCCTCCTCATCCAGGTATCCCCGCTCACTGACGGGGGAAGCTGCCCGCTCTTCCCGCAGCCACCGGCAGCCGGGCTCGCTTCGCTGCTCGCCTAACTCCGGCTGGGAGCACAGAGCCGAGCCAGCCCCTCCCCGCTGCAGGTCAGGGAGCTGGCAGCGCCCCGCCGACTCCTCCCCACTGCTGCGGGAGCCCCGGGGCGCTCCCCGCCCTCGGTCCCAGCCCTCTTTGATCCGCTTGGGTTGAGGCTGATGTGGAGATGAGCGCCGCGCTCCGCCCGCCCCGCGTCCCCTGCCTCTCCCCATGCCCCTGCTGCCCCGCGCATCCTTAGGCGGAAAGCGCAAACAAGCGGCAGCACTTCGCCACCGGCGTTTGGGAAATAGAGTCATCTAGAGCGGTTTTTAAACTCACCTCGGGCCTCATTAGCTCCTGGCAACGCCTCGTCCCCCAGCCCCAAGCTTTTACTTCATCCTTTGGTTGTCAGGCATTTCTTACAGAATACCTCTGACACTCCAACAGCAACAAATAAAACGAATTGAAAAAAAATGTGCTTTTCCCCCACCAGGTTTTCAGATATTTGTACCTTACATACCTTTTCTTGAGCTTCCTTCACACTCAAGCACTTGAGAACCCAGTAGTCCAAAAGTAAACTTATCCACACTCTCTTCAGATATATCTTCTTAAAGGCTCTATGCACAGAAACTGAATTACTACAGACTGTTCATGCAAAAAGCTGAAAACTGCCTGGTCACTTACGAGCCAAAATGAAACAACAGATTGCCAAAGTATGTGGATATGTGAACCCTCAATTGTAGGACCCCAGAAATAAAGTGACAGGTTGAGTTTTGGAAGAGCTCAGTGTTAAGGTGGGGAACGCTGTCCTCACTCTGCTCACAAAGCTGTATTATGAGGAGCTTACAAAACTGTTAGCAGGGGAAATGCTACAGGCTGCTCTCAGCCTGCTCTGCCAGGGTATGCTCAAAGGAACTGCTAAAGGAACATGCTCACAAGCCTCGTGCTTTGGGAGCCAACCTCTGGTTTTTCCTCAGCTCTGGGTATCTTAGATGCAAACCTCAGAACCGGCATCTTCCTGGGGCACATCTTATAAACCAGATCTGAAACAGATCATAACCCACTTGGGACTGGCTTTTCAGAAGAGCTCTCTTTCCCTTCTGCGAAACACAAGAGCTCTGATTTCAGGGTCAGGATGAACTTGTAGCAAAAGGAATCTCTCATCTACATGCATCCTTACTCCTTGTAAAGCAAAAAAGTCTTACCAAAGGGAACTCTTGTTTCCCTTGGTGTGACCTTAGAATTATTCATCCTGACTTTGGTCTAAGTTTTTACACACAGCAGCTCTTCCTGCTTACTGGATCTGGTCTCTAACAGGTGGTGAAGGACTGTGCTGCTTCTCCATGTCTAAGGGGAAACATTACTTTATTAAACCACTGTTCCCTGCCTTTCTCACTTAGCTTCAACTGGAAAATGTCACTTTTCCAGGCATCAGCTGCCCTGTCTCCACCTCCCACATACCATCGGCATCCTCCCTAGAACAACATTTTTCTAACACTGATAGGCTCTCTAATAGAAACCTTGCTTTCCATCCCACAGTTCTTACACAAGAAACTCACATGCATTCATTGAACAAAGAGCAATACTACAAAGCAGATAACGTTCAACCATAACTCAAAATGGAAGCAGGACTACAATATGATACTCACTCTCTGAGCAGCTGAAACACAGAATAAGCCCAGAAGTGTCACAACAATAATCTCAAAGCTACTTTTCCAAAGACACAAACTCTACATATACCTGAAAAACCTATCTACTAATGAAAGTATTTATTCAATGTGTAAATGTGCCTGTATACCAGGTACTGCATCACTTCTATTTACCAGCCACCTCAAAGAGATGACAAGAGGCATATATCTCACTGCTTTGATCCCTAGGAGGAAAAGGGCTATCAAAAGCTAAAGGATTTAGAGTCTATTAAAACTCCCAGATTATATGCACTGCACAAAATAGTATATCTCTATCTTAGCACATCAACTTACTGGACAATAGTAAAATGAATGCATAATGTACATTCATAGGTTATGCTTAATAAAATGATTCCTGTGCAACTTATATAATGTATCATGTTTGTGTGAATTATTGCCTTTCAGTATCTGAGGGGCAATCTCGGCAGCATGAGTGCGGAGAAACCTCTTCCCCATGCTACCCTCTGTCCCTGCAGAGCCTTAATTGTCCAGTGTCCCCCTGGCACACTCCTGGTTTGGACACCTCCACCCTTTCACATCCTCTTCATTCAACTTTGAATGTTGCTACTCATCCCACTGCTTATCTCCAGCAATAGCAGTCAAATACTGACTTCTTTATCTGTAAGTGATCAGGAAATAGGACTGAGCAATGCAGCACAGGTCCAGGAACAAGGGGAAGGTGGAAAGAAATGGGAGAATTTAGGCTGATTAAAGGCATATCAGGATGTCAAATCTAATCTGTAGAAGCCTGAAAAAGATAAATGAGTTAACACTCTGCTCTATCCACCACCTGGAAATGCACATGTGCAGAGAATCTGCAGGACAGCTGCGTTACTAATTCAGCCTTGGCTTAAGTCAATACAATCCCTGATCCACCAGAAAGTTCCACCTACCTACGGATCTAGCAATGCATTTTCCAAGTGACAGTATTTCTATCATAGAGAAAACAAACTCTGAAAGCTTCACTAGGCATTAAAGAGGAAATGAGCAGAATAAAATTTGACCACTGTGCAAATTCATTATTATCTTTAGATTTCAGTGATTACTTAAAAGTTTGTGATATGAACTTCAAGGTCTTTGAAGAGAGACGTGCTACTCTGAGCAAAAGTACTCTGCATGCTCTGCTCAAAGAGTAATCCTTTGAACTTAGAGAAATGGGCAAAGCATCTTTTATCAACTTCTGACAATAAGCAGCTTTTTAACTGAGATTTTAAAATATTTTTCATAGTATACTTAATAAAACCAAATAGTAGTAAAAATACTAATATAGTTTGCAGTATTCTATATACAATCCTTGGGGGGGACCCAAAACAGCTGTTGTAGAATCATAGAATACGATAACTACATCAGAGATTCAAGTAAATCAGTTTGTAAATACTGTCATGGTTTAAGAAGATGAGACTAAAAAATTGAAGCTTATGTTCATATTTACAAAGTACAGCTGACATACTCTGTTGTAGTGTATGAGGTCTGACCATTCTCTAAGTGAGGTATCAAGAGTTGCAGTTCTTGGCCATGATCCATTCTTAGCCTTTCCTAAACTGGAGTTACCCCAGGCCATGCTATCAAGAGCCAACCACTTCTGCAAACTTTGGCTGCCCACCTTCAAGAGCTGCTCCCAAGTTACCACCCTGCCAATTATATCAGCATAACATTCTCTGAGCCTTTTCTTGGCTCGCACTCTTGACGCTTAACATGATGTTAATCACAGATTCTTCTTGTCACAGCAGTGTCTTTTAAAGAGAAAGAGAGACTTAGAAGAAGCTGAAGGACTTTGACAGTGTTGGACACTAATAGGAGAGCTGGTGACAGCTTTGGGTGCTCTAGGGACAGATTGATGCTGAAGTACTATTTAAGTGCTCAGGGAAAAAGTGCAGAGGCTTTTGAAACCTATGAAGGCCAGACAGGGTACCAGAGGTGCTGCAGAAGTTCTGCTGAATTGTAATGAAATGGAGAGAATAAGGGAATATGGACTAGAAGTAAAGAGCTAATGAGAGGTTAAAATGACAGCATGAGTTCTGTACATGGCACATTTTATAGCTACATTGAATTTTTATTATAATTCCTATCCACCTACAGAATTTCCTGACCGGTGGTTTTGCCTTGGACGCAATATTCTCTACTACATCTTAGCTGCTAGAGTGCCATACTCACGTAGGAAATTTACCAAATGACATGTAAAACAAACAATGCAGTAAGAGAAACATAGTAAGGACCAACCATTTATTTACTGCTTTTTGCACTACAGTGTACTTTTGTGCTGCACTTCAGGTAATACTGAGAGAGTGGCAACTACTTTAATTATTCAGGGGCACACAGGGCCCATAGTGGGATCTTCCAGATTCTAGCAGTACATGGGACATGCAGGAGCACAGTATTGAGGAAGTTAATTGGATTGAGTCAGTTTGATCCATCAGAGATTGCCAAGTCTAGACCACCACTGATTGTGTCACACCTGATAATTCTTCAAGAGATAGCCAAGTGCCTCTATGGTGCTCTTGGGTCCAGAAATGCTTGTTTCCACTCATCCAGACTTTATCACAAAATCTTTCATAACAGATATCCTCAAGAAAGGGTGAGTTAAGTGTGTAGAGAAGCTGAAAAAAGCTTTAAGCCTTACAAAGCAGTCTCCTCCAGCACTAGTGAGAGGGGAAATGTTAAGACACTATTGCTGATCATGCTCTATTTGGAGTTTTTTTTAGATAAACAGAGGACTCCTGGCATGCAATTGGGCAATTTTAACTCTCCACATTACATTCAATAAAACAGATACCAACACATTCTTTTAATATTCTGGAAACTGGATATTTAAGGTCACATCATCTTAAATATCACTGAAAGTCAAAGCACAGAAATCAATTTTGGAGGGCAAAGAGGGTTCTTTATTGTCCATGAAGTGCCTAGAACAATGGCCTCTCAGTCCCAAGTGTAATTAAAGAGCCAGTTCACTATGATATTGCAAACAACTACATCAGGATTCTAAACTCTTTATCGATTGTTTAAAAAGCTCTAAGTACGAAAGTGACATTTTCCAGTCTTCTCCCCCAGCTGAAGAGACACACTCCAGCAGTATTTGTCTAACTTTTTTCATTGAGGTTTAAACCAGGACATGTGAAGGTTAAGCTGTATGAAATATAAGACCATCTCGGTTTATCTACTTACACAACAGAAATACTAACATCAATTTAATGATTTCTTTGCAAAGAAGATCTAATCGAGACAACTTTTATTTTGCAAGTTTCCAAAGCACTCTGAATTGAAATACCTATCTTGAGGCTCCACAGTAATTTAAGTCCCACATAAGATTAAAAAAGCTATTAAGTTTAAAAATCCCCCACATTGGAAGCAATTATTTACATAGCTAAAATAAAAAGTTATGTATTTATCATGAAAACCAGAAAAAACCCAGATGTGATACTCTGCAAAATACTTTAATATGGAAAGTTAAGATGGTTTTATTAGCATCTAAACCAGTTTTCAGATATTAACATGAAGAAAACTTGTTAAAAGTACAAATAAATGTGGAAGCAGAATTGAAGACCTCTACTTTTGATTTAGCTACAGCTCCCAATGTTCTGAAGGAATGTTTAATAGCTTGTCTTCAGTTGTAGCAGTTTTATTCTTCTCCAAACCCAGCACTCCAATAAGTTACATTAAAATGCAGCTGCATAAACATGTTTACACAGTTACATTTTCTCATTCACATTCCTTTCTCACAGGTGTACCTTTTCCACTATGAATTAACTACACTTAAGCCTATCTTATGTAAGCGCACACATGTATAATGTCACTTGTAAAATAGTCCAGACTGACCAGAGGGAAAAACTAACAGAATGCTTTATCTGAGCATAAAATAAACAAGTGACATAAAACTCAGTAATTCCATCACTTGCACAACACCAGCACTTAAGTTACAACCACCATCCTGACGTTATAGTGAACGCAACTACTGCAGTCTATTTTTCTTCCCAGTAAAGGAGAAATGCACTTTAACAACATTGATACAGGAACAACTATATTAACTTGTCTGTAACCAAGGAAATAGCAAAGAGCTGAATTTCTCCCATCATCTGGAGGAGTTCATATAGCAACAGTCCAGAAAACACAACTACCACTGTTTATTTCAACCAGAGAAGCAAAGAAAAAGTCAGTTTTTCAGATTCATATTCACAGCTCAGGAACAAAGTCTTGAAACATAAGACATGCTTTGAAAACACTAAGGTATCAATGACTTTTAAGGTAGGGACCATTGTTTTGCACCTCATTTCAGGGAAATTAATAATGTAGTATCAATGTTTATTGCAACTGCGTAAATATTGCCATATAGTATGTTTGCAGTATAAACAGTTATGTGCAAAATAAACACTTATGTTGCACACATCAGGAAACCATTCATTTTGTTGTTCATTTCATTCATGTTCACAGCAAAGAAAGCAGAAGGTTCTTGCTAATCTTTTAAGAGCAAATTAAGCGACAACTGTAGTTCTGAAGCATTTGTTCTACCTATTGCAAGTTCAACCTTCAACCTAGTGCTATTCCTTTCGCTTAGTAAAAGTAACAGGAGAAAGCCCCCTAGCAGCTGCTTAATTATTCATTTTCCTAAAGGATTTTCAAAATTAACTGCTTTATATCTTCAAATAATGCATGAAAGAGCTTCCCCCCTTTTGTGCACAACCCACATCACACCTTCACCTTTCCTCATTAGGAAAGTGAAATAAGCATCAAAGCTAATCTTTTTTCTTTTCAGAAAAAGAAAGATCTAAGTGTTTGGAGTAAACAAGCAATGCTAGAGCCCACAGAGGAGCTTTTATTTGGTGTGAGCTTTCCTGACACACTAAGGAAGGCCTGACAGACAAGGCAAGAGAAAAAGCTATTTGAGCCCAAACTCAATGTTTGCTCACTAGGCTGCCTGCCTGCCAGAGGGTTACCCAAACACAGCTCCTGCAATGGGAAGTCAATCTTTTCTAGCTGTCTCTTAGCAAATAGATGTGAGCCTGGGAATTTCTCATACATTCAGATAAATCAAGAACCAGACCTTTCAGAGCACCAACCTCCATGGCCTTAGAAGATGGCAGATTTCTCTTGACCCTCTGATTTCACGCTGTTTAGACTAAACTATAGTTATTGCCTCTCATAAGCAAGTCACATCATTTCCAAAGTTCTTCACTAAAGTAAGCTTGATAAGTGTCTGGTTTATGTGCTAGTCTACGTCAAAAACCTTGAGACAAGTCTAAACTATGAAACACAGTAGCATTCCCCATCATGTTTGGTTTTGAGGTTTAACACTATCACTACCCTTTTTGTATTATGCCTACAGATACTGAAGTTTATTTTCTCAGAAACCTGATTTGGCATTTTCTGCCACACAGTTCTGAGCTACATTCTTATTAGTACCAAATTGCAGCTCTATACCTTCCTGATCAGTTCTCAAATTAAAACAACCTTTGGAAAAGCACAGCAGATACAGAAACTGCATTACAGTTGTATTACAAACCCAGATATATTATTTCTCTGCATGAGGTCCATTTAACAAACCAAAGTTTTATATTGAAGATGTCTAGTACTGACCAAATGTCCAAGACTATGTACTTGAAGGCTTTTCAACTGTGATGGTACCACTTGAGATTTACATTTGGTAAGTACAGTTGGATAGCTGCTTAAAGATCAAATTCAAGACCAGACCTCAATCAGATTACTTCTGTTACAGTCTGTGATGTATGCAGCAAATTCAGTCAGACAATAATGTTTTTTCCTGTCACTACAGCCTACCAATTTTGTATGTCCTATACATGCTGTTTCTGGGAGATTCGTTGGAACATGATTTCGTTCTCTACTGGTGATGTGAACTGTAGTATCAGGTAACTCTCTCCACATAAGAATTAAGGAACCTGAAGAGGCTCATATGCTGTAATGTATTTAGGAGTACAGTTTCTTTCCATACCCAGGATTTGTGGATCATGAAGCATTCCAGGACTCTGAAGCAGCCAGGACTGATACCAGTCTGCACAGGAAACCAGGCTATGGGAACTGAGAGAACACTAGTCACTAGGTCATTACAGAGTAAAAGCATGAAGATATTTTTTCATATCCTGGCAAAGTGAGTGCCTGGGTAGATGCCAGCAGCACCCCAGCTGCAGAGTTAGCACCAGTAAACCACCTCTGTATCAGGGACAGGCATAGAGCAGCTGCAGAAGGCTTCTGGCAGCCCTGCGGCTGCAGCAGCTGCACAGCCATTCCATGGCTAGAAGTGTTTGGTCCCTTTGCAGTTCTCTCCCTTCCAGCTCAGTTAATTGGGCTGTGTACCTGTTCCAGTGCACGGGCACTGCTAATTTTAATAAAGCTAAGAAATCGCTTTACTACCAGGCCGTTGAACCTTTATAGCAGTGTTCAAATATTAAAAGCTGAATATTCTTTTTACTATTTTAAATCTTATTTAACAGAACAGCCTTGTTTAGTCTACAGTATTTAACAGTCACCAGCCAAATACTACTTTAATGAGCAATGCACACATAAGATACTGACCTTCCCAGCAAGAACTTGCAGCCCAATCAGCTATTGAAAGCAAAAAGCAGCCACAGATAGATTGTTCTGTTTGTCAGAAGATATTCATCCTTGCATATCCCTTGCCAAAACAACTTTGATGTAAATCTACCAGCAAAAAAATCTTCCCCAAAGAGTTTGCTTTAGAGACGAAGATAAGGAAAAAATAAGCTAACCTTGAGGAAAGCATCCCAATCAATTTTGGGTGACTGGTTCTTCATGCTTGCATGACGTATCTGCTACCCTTTTTTCCTCACAGTGGACAAAAAAGTATCCCATGGATCTGGTGACAGTACTCAAAGCCAAATGCATACAAGGTTATTGCTAGGCACTAGAAAAGACTAATATCCACCAGTGTTCTTCCTGCCTTTCCTGTACAACTGAGTGAGAGATGTGGGGCAGGAGCAGCAACAGCAGTATTTGTGTATGGTGAGGGGAAACTGGTGACCCTCAGCTCCTTGGTTACTGGCATATTACAAGCCAGAGGTGAGAGCAAGCTGCGCATTTCAGGGGGAAGGGGGCAGGGAAGAAGGAAGAGAAAGGAACCTGGAATGCTTGGCTGAGGTCAGAGGACAAGGAATTTCAAAGCTAGGCGATAATTTTAAGAGGCAAGTGTGTTGTCACGCGAGCATGTGCTAAAACGCTCACCCACACACTTCCTCCTCATACATTAGTTTTAATCCCAATAAAATTTCCCAACTTCAGTTCACCACATACCTGCACAAGCTTGTTTGCTGGCTGAAGGATGGCCACCATAACAGCCAAGAATAACCAGCAGGCATGTGGAGATGTGCTTCTTTTAGAGGCACCAATGATTTCACTCTGCTTAGGAGAGTATACATGCATAATGTGTATATTATAACATACTGTAAAAGCAATAGGCTTTAGAGTTGATATTAGCACAAAGTAGAAAGTTATTAAAAATGTGCTTAAGAAAAAAAAACATACTACACAGAATGTAACTAAAATGTAAACTGCAAATCAAAGGGATAAGCATGATGCATATTTTTTTGGTGCAAGTTTTCTATAAAAGAAGTTATTGCTGAGCTAGTTTAGAATTCTCACAAAATACCCAAAGCAGAAACAAAGGGCTGTGTTTGAAATGCTTACAAACTGAAATGCCAGTCCCCTACATACAGGAACTTCTTTCATTAGGACAAGATGGAGAAGAACTCAGTGATTAGCATTCTAATTCAACACTAAAACATAGCAGGGTACAATTGGTAAAGCTATTGAAGGCACTTTCCCAGGTTTCTTGCTTTGTTGGTGAATGACTGCACTTCTTTCAGAGCTAAACAAGTCAACGCTTTCACAATGCCACTATCTTTTATGACTTTCTTCACAAGTACTGCATTACTAACTTACTTGCATGGCTACTGGAAATACTGAGCAGAGCCATCAATACTGTTCAGTCATAGCATGACTGGAACGGTAATGCTTCTTGTGCACAGAGTACATCTAAAACATACCAGCCACCATGGGCTAGCTTGCAAGGTGCAGGTAAACACATGAGCAACAGCAAACAAAGTTGTACTGCATTCAAATGGCATGGGAGAAACGTGTCTGCCTTCAGATGGAGGGAAAGCAAGGAAAACCGTGCTGTGCATTACTGCATTCTGCACAGTACTTAGCAAAACCTCCTGACTTCAAATATAAAAGAACAGCCAGGTCCTGTTAAATTTACTACTCACCCCCCTTACATTTAAAGATGGAAAGAAATACTTCCCTCAGGAAAGGGGGGCCCAGCTCATAATTTCTGGATTAAACCCATTACTATTAGCTACAGAATGAAATTATTAGTGACAGGTTCACTGAATTACCCCTTTACAGAGGTCACTAGAGCTTCCTAGAAACCTAAAACTGCCATTGTAAATTTGGCTAATAATAAGTGAGTTTTTTAAACCATCACAATTAGAGGTAAACACAATAAAGAACCTGGTTTAACACCCTAAATTCAGTCATGCACTGAAGTACAATTCATTTGCATTTTCTTCACTTCAAAGTTATAAACTGAGCAGCACACGACTGCTGGTATGCATCACTATTGCATCAACCTTTTATATCCACAGATGTAGATGGAGAATTTCGATTAACTTTCAATATGCTCATTTCTCTTAAAACTATAACACAGACCAAGAATCACTTCTGGCAAGTACATAAACCCTAGCTGGATGAGCACATTTAAACTAAGATCAACCAGAGGCTTAAAATAGGATTAAACAGAAGCTTTCACCATGCAAAATTCTGATATGAAATTAACCCATATCACAAATATCAATGATCTGGGAAAAAGAAAAATGAAACAAACCAACCACCAAACAAGAAACTACATGCACAAAAATCTTACTTTCGTTCCATGCTTATTACTGTCATTTTAAAGCTTCACTCAATTATTTACAAAGAACCTTAGATAGAAATTGCTTAAGCCACTATTTTATAGGCTATGTTTAGTTCTGTTTAAGCTTCCAAAACTGCTAATAAACTCTTGTACTGTTTAATGTAAAATACACAGTCCTCAAAGTACAGCCTGTGTTTCCCCCCTCCCAGGTAAGTGACTTCATCATTGCATAACAAAGTCCTGTTTCTCTTGCTTGTGCTTTCCCTCACTCTGGGTCCTATAAAGTTTGTATTCCTAGTTGTACAACGGATGCCCTTGATCCCAATCCAGTGAACAGTTGAGCAGTTAAGAGAGCACTGCTTGGTGAGAAACCTCAGCTTGAAATTCTTCAGATGGATTTCAGCATAAAATCCAACTCATCCTTTCTTTGGAGTAATCAGTTGTCCAGCAATTCCATCAAAGCATTGCAAGGCATCTGTAGACACTTCTTCACTGCTATTGGAGCAGCACTTGGACACTGGAGCATGCAGAACCTGCACTGGGCATAGCCTCTGCTCGACAACACATCAGTACACCATGCTGCTTGGACTGGAGCAAGGACCTTTGGCCAAGCTCTCTCCACTCCTCCCCATGTATGCAGGAACTTCATCCCTGTTGTCCCTCCTTAAGTTCTGATCTACTTCGTCAGATGTTACTTTAAGAACTTCTACAAGTAATGATGCTCTACCCTAGCTAAAAATTTTGAAATCTCTATTTTTAAACAGGGTAAAATAAACACCTTTAACTCTGCTGGTTCCTAAGGAGCAGACTGGTAAAATGGTGCTATTACCAAATTACTGGGGTAGAAATGGAACATCCCACAGAACGGTCCTGGTGAATCTTCCATGGGTGTCACTGGTCACAACTGAGCCATGTCCAGTAGTACAGTACAGTACTGTACTGTAGTACTGTACCTACCAAAGTTCTCATAGTTCCACAACCCTTAAATAGATTTAAGCTGTGCTCTGTTATAATTTATTTTACCAGTAACAGACAATGATGTAAAACACTGGAAAAAAGTGCTTGATTTAGCAACTGTGAGATTCAATATCACCTTTTGTGCTGGGCACATCTGCTTCAGAACAATGCTGGCAAACACCTCTTCTCTGCTGTGCCAGCTCCTGTATCATTGTGCTACAGAGTAAAACCGCAATGTTCAGTTACCTCCTGGCACTGGGTTTACCTCTTCAGGTTTGAATTTGCAGAGTACTCTCAGTAAGAGTAAGTGAAGAGGGGACAGGCACTTAAATACTGAAGTGTTTGTCACCCCACAAATGAAACTTCTAGATAACCAATATCCACATAGGTAGGTAACCAAAATACAGAGAAATTCACAAGAAAACTCAGGCACTGAAGTGCTGGAGTGGTCTAAATTATCTCCAAATACTCTTACTCTATATTTCACTAATACATTTCACTGTATGTTCTGTGGGTCCCTTTGCAGCAACTGGCACCTAAATCTGAAGTTTCTGCCAGGCTATAAGACACTAGGTGATCTGGAATGCAAACTGCGTCAAGGGCTGTGCTGAATTACCTACCATCTGGAAACCATAAAAATCAAAATTATATGAAGGGTAACAAAAAATACTATTAAAACATGATGGGGATGGTAAAGTTTGACAGCCATCCAATAGAACTAACTGGAAACTTGCCTTTTCAGATGACCCACAGAGCAAGCTGAGAGTGAGCTGAGAGCCCTGAGGCATCAGATAAGGCTACCCAGCAGGGTCTCCTACCTGTGGGGATAAATGCCCTGGAGAGAAACTATTTCCTTCTACAATGAAATGCAGAATTTTGGGGTTTAACTTTTAAATGAGATTAAAAAGAAAAAAAATAAAAATCTACTTTCAAAACACTGAAATTCATTGCAAGAGCACAGATCCCTTTCTTTAGTCAACTCTATAAGGTTTCTCTCTGAAGAACAAAGCACTGCTCAAAATTAAGTTAAAGGATTATTTGGAGATATCTTGCATAAACACAAGCCAAGTATCAGCTTAAGTTACTGTAATGGTCTTTATATAGGCTCATAAGTCACGCGGCAAATTTTGGCAGAAACAGACGTCAGACTTTGGAACATCCACATTTAGGTATTTGAACAGAGTGCCAAAAATCTCCCAAAGATAAGTGAAATCCATGAGGAAAACTGGTTTTAATATCCGAAGAGTTACTCAACCTGAACTGAATTTATCAAGATAAAGAATACATTTTCCTTACTATTCTGAGGACAGACATCTTTTTCTGCTCAACATCTAACAGCTGTTGCAAACAACAGATGCTGGAAGTTCTCCAAGAGATTCTACAATAGAATCTTTTATAGAGTAAACTATTTAGCAACCTATACACCAGCATTTCTAGAATGAAATCAATTTCTATGCCATGGTCTTAATTTCAGTTTACTTTACATATGCATCCAACCTGGAGCCTCTAACCTTTACATTCAAGATGTTCCCATACCATCAGCAGTCTTCCATAAAAAGACTTATTCCCTTCACAGTGCTAATCTTTGCTCAGTGAAATACCCGTTCCTGCAACCTGTCATAAACTGACTGAGCAACAACATAGTCAAGTCTGGCAGAATAAGCAAAACACCTAAACAAGAACTAAAAAGGCCACCTTTGCAAAACTGAGACTTCTTGTCTGTGAAACTGGGTAATTTATTCTACATCAAACAGTTCTGCTTATTCCTTAATCCAAAAACAAAAATTGTAACCTTTCACCAAATCACTAAAAAGCTTTTATTTTTCTTTCCACTCACCAGTTTAAACCAAACATGTCTCAGTATTGGATCCCAAACTTTAATTTCCTTCTACTTCTGCTATTGTTATGCCAGCACTTCTAAATATTTACCCTTCCCAGATTCCTAAAATGGAAGGAGCCGGGGTTCTTTTGTAGTGCAGATGATTTGCACAGACCCCAAGTAGTGGAGAAATTCTCACGCTTTCATGAGAGGGAACTGGATTTAGGGGACACTTTGGTCATGACAGGGTGAAGTAATCTTTAATAAATTTAAATCGAAGGGGCTTTCTAACACAGAGAGATTATGCACATACCTTCCTCATGCACAATGATAAACATTAAAGGTATTAATAAACATTCTTTAGGAAACTGCAGATTTACATTTGTCATAAAGCACAGATGTGATTAAATTGCATCTCTATCTGGAAGCATTTAGCACTAAGCTGTTGAAAAGCTATTTCACCCTATATGCCACTTCAATTTACCTTTCAAAGAATTAGACTGCTGTTATAGATAAGGATTCAGTAAAAGCTTAATCAAAAAACCTAAGGAAAGACGAACAAAATGCAAGCATTAAACAACATGAAAAACAGAATTAAGTGCCGGTTTTATGGCTAGTGAACGTTTTGGAGTCTCCATAGGAAGGACTTAGTCACTAATATGTAACAAAGGGTAAAAATCAGCTTGGTCTTTGCTGGCATCACATGCATTCAGCAAAGTATCAACAAGAGAAATGCTCCATATACCATTCATTTATCAAATCGACCACATAGTGTCTAAGAAGCCACAGTAAACCTGAAGGAAATGCAAACACAGAAGATATTGTGGAGTGATCTGAGACAAAAGCAGTTTTCCTTTTCTTCTTTGTTTTGCAAGCACAGACTGCGTTCAAATTCTCCTACTTAACAGAAATCTGTTGCTAAGGCATTTATTCCTCCTATTGCGACAGAACAGCCGGAAGGCCAATTAAAACCTGCTAAAGCCATTGATCATGCTATCTCTAGTTGAAGCTGTGAAGAAAAGTATCATTATAGTAGTCTTTATTTTAAAGTTGTCAAATTATGTACTCTAACTAGAAGGAAATCCTTCCAGAAAAATCTTTTTGAGCACTGAGCCTCTTTTGTTATCAAAGCAAACATTCCTTTGTGTGTATATTCCATCTGATAAAACGGGATTTCCCCCTTCTGGCTGCCGAAAACTTGGGGGATAAGAATCTAAATGAGATCATCATCTCCATATATTGCAGAATTCTTTAAGAACCTGTACAAGTGTATGTAGTAATTGACAGAGGAATACAATGCAACTTCAAATAAGAACAGTTTTCTGCACAGTGGGGATGCACAGCTCCTCATTATCCAACTTGGAATGCTACACAGGCAAAGCAGAAAAAAAAAAAGCAGAGGCTGCCAAAATCTGCTTTTCAGTCTAAGACAGAAATAGAAGTACAAATAGTTCATAATTCTTATAAAAGCAGGAAAAAATAAAGTACAATAATTCAAAAGGTTTGGTTGTTACTACCAAACCCATTTCACACAGCTTTGCCAGTCTAACAGTAACTGTTTATACTCCAGTTACAACACTATTTCTCTGTCTTTTATATGGACTTTTGCTTCTTTTACATCTTCTGACTCTATTTTTATATTTATCTCCTCTTTTCCCGATTTTTCTTAATTACAAAATCTTCTGAATCAGCAGAACCAGAAACCCAGAAGATTAATTTCCAGAAGCAGCAGTCCAGATAGGAAAGGAGAAATGTCAGCCTCTGTCCTGTAGGCAGTCTTGCTGTGTGAAATACCTATCAGCATAAACACTATTCATCACTGCAAGTAGTTTAGATGTGCAGAACAGTTTTAACATATAACCAAGAGGTTTCTGTGGGCACACAGGTTCTACAGACTCCATTAACCCAGTTTCACCTCTTAACCATTGCACTGACCTGCACATCTGCACCTCCCACAACCATCAAGTGCCAGGCACCATAAAGATGAGTTTTCCAATTCAGGCTGAGATTATTGCAAATCTCCTAAGGGAAATAGCTGGAAAACGAAATCAGAAATTTTGTACATGAGATCAGTGAGAATATGTAATAATCAGAGTTGTCATTAATTTGTTTTTACAAACTGACTTCACCTAGAAAACATTTCATAAAACCCTTTCTAAGTGATTCGTACTGGTAATTAACAATACAGTTACACTTCAGCCAACTACTTTAAAGTCTCAAAAGACCACTGAACAAACACCAAAGCCCCTATCTTTACAAAAGAAAACACTAAAAAACAGTGCTAGAACTTTAAACCCCTAGAAAATTACTGTGGATACTGACAAGTTGTAAGCACTCCTTTTCCTTGAACTTTTTTGCATCTATAAAAGCTGCTTTAGAAGTCATAAGAAGGAAAAAGAATTTGAAAAAGAACATTTTTTTACAATTTAAAACTCTTAGCTGAACAGTTAGAGGCCTGTCCTACATGCTTCCTGAAGGGACGAGGGCATATTACCCAACCCCATCTGCAATGGGATCTGCAGTAAGTCAAGAGCACCAGAATTCAAAACAACTGATGTTCATGAAACACTTCAAATGTTCTATCTTTTCTGATTATCTAAACCCTGTATGTATCATGAAACTGGCTTAGAAAGCAGGTAAGCCAAGGTGTGCTGTATGAATTCAGAATTACCACACACTAACATGTTTCTAACAATATTTAAGAAACTATTTTATAAGCTTGACTTCATATTCTTTTAACTAGATGTAGTGAGAAACAAAAAGGAGAAAAAGCCTTAATACCATCAACAGCCATACTACACATATTGTATATAATAGAGTGGGTGTTGTGTTTCCTGTGGCCTGGTTCTGGGATGTAAATACAACACATTGGTTACTGTGTATTTGCCTGAAAACAGAAATTAAGACATTATTAGTATCTTGAAGAACAATGACAGAAAAGTGAAAGAAAACTAACAGGAAAAATGAAATCAAGCATGGACTCTCAATTTACCTAGTTCATGAGCAAGCTATAGAAAGTAATTGCTCTTATCAAAACTATAGGGAGAAAAAAAAACCATGCTTCCTAATGGCATTACTAGATCTTGTAATTTTTCTGAGCTGTTAATGAAATCAATACTAACCAGCTATAATGTATCTATGACTTTTCAGGGTTATGGGACTTTAGTATTTTTAGGCTTAATAGATACCAAACAATGGAAAATATTTCCAAAGATAAGTTTAATTACTACAATCACAGAATGGTTTGGGTTGGAAGGGACCTTAAAGCTCACCCAGTTCCAACCCCTGCCATGGGCAGGGACACCTTCCACTAGACCAGGTTGCTCTAAGCCCCATCCAACCTGGCCTTGAACACTGCAGGGATGGGGCAGCCACAGCTTCTCTGGGCACCCTGTGCCAGCGCCTCAGCACCCTCAGAGGGGAGAATTTCTTCCTAATGTCTGATCTAAATCTCCTCTCTTCCAGATGCCCCAGGTAACACAGTTGCTGGCTTCAGAACTAGTAATTACCAGAAAGTTTTAAAAAGCTGAAAGAAATATGACCTTTCCATAATCTCTTAACTGCAGTAACAAAAGGTTAAACACTGCTGGAGATTGAGTCAAACTTTTTCAAACTCTTTGTTCTACCAAATTCTGTGTTTTTCCATTTATCAGGTTTAAAAGGTATACTTTAACCAAATCTGACTTAAAGCAGAGATAAGGCAGCTAGTTAAGATGGAAAACTACAGTAGTGCCAAAGTCACATGGATATGCATCAAAGAAATACATTGCTAACAGTGAATAGCATCCTTAAGCTAAAAAAGCAGTTCTAAAGAACAGCCAAGGTTAATTTTCACATAAATAACAGTCTTAAAGTGGGAAAATATATATATATTTAGTTAAGTTAGCAGTTCTGTATGTAAGTAACATCCAGAAAACAGGCCATAGATATGAGCTGTTCCAAACAGTTAAATGCCTGATATTCTCATGAATCTTGCCCTCTCCAACACAGACTGTGTTATGTCAACTCTGAAGAGCAGAAGCAAAATGGAACAGGAACAGAAAGGTACCTGCAAAGAGATGATAGCCCAGCTCTAGGCAGAATTATGCTACTCTGAAAGGTGCTGCGTAAGGAGAAAAGCAATTTGAAGTAGTTCATTGAGTTCAAGATTTGCTTTTGGTGATGCTGAAAATAATTCTCAAAGGGAAACTGAAAAAAAACCAATCAACTCCAAACAAGATTAAACAAAGAGAATACATTCATCAAAAGATGCAAATACTGCATTTTTCTTCCATCCATCACCACAACACATGACACTATGTCCAGATTTCCTACAACCTAAATTTTAATCAATGCTTTAATTGTCACTAGCAGCTAGAAAAGATGGCACCTTCTGGTCATGGCTTAGTCACTTTGAACACAAATGAGCTGACAACTGTAACAGCAGCATTCCTAGTACAGGATGACTTAAAACCATGAATTCCCTGAGCCCGCACAAAGAAACCCTTTCCTTCCTTACCCAGCCAGTGTGACTCATGAGAAACAGCTGACTGAATGCAGAATGAAGTCTCCACTGGAAACCAGGCTCATGTGTTAGATTTGATGTACTTCACGCAAGTGAAAAACTTCATTATAACATTCCAAACAGGTTTCCAGGAACAGCAGCACATTGAATTAGGGGCTAAAGGAAGAGGAGTTGTCAGTTCTAGCAGCATCAGAAAGAAAAACAGGAACATATTTCCTGGGGTTTTTAAAATTGCACTTCAAGAGCTATAGTTACTAATAGCTGCTCCAAGCTGTAAAAACTGCAACCTCAGAGGGCAGAAGTCAAAGCAACCCTGCTGATTTTCCCCGGATTACTCACACAATTAATAAGATCATTTGGGAGGCAGCCTTGAGGTTATCAGAAATCTCTCCTCATATGCCCACAGTAAACTTTTGCAGCATTTCTGTTTACAGCTCTTTAATGAACCGCAGCACTGAAGCAGAAATCCTCCTGCCTGCTAGTAGGTCGTGCTGGAATGCAGCTTGGGTATCTACATATGTCCTGTTTGCAATAGCAAAGTTAGGAAAACAAGAAGCAGATTAAGTCTTTAGTCATTTTTCAGTATACAGTTCTAAAGTATCTGTATAAAAATATATTCACCACTAAAGAAATAAATCACAAAGTCTATATACCAACATTATTATTAATAATATAAACAAATCTTCTAGTTATTCATGATGTAATCAAACAGAACATTGCCTCAACGTGCCATAGAAAGTGCTCCCTTTTAAACTGCTTTGTAAAGTGATAGCTATAGAAACATAGCATGGTTAGGGTTGGAAAGGACATTAAGATCATCTAGTTAAAAGCCCCTGCTATGGGCAGGGACATGCCACCCAAGGCTCTGTCCAGCCTGGCTTTGAACACTGCCAGGGATGGGGCAGCCTTTTCCAGTGCCTCACTGCCCTCACAGTAAAGAACTTCTTCCTTATATCTGACCTGAACTTCAGTTTCAGTTTAAACCCACCACCCCTTGTCCTGTCACTACAGTCCTTAATGAATAGTCCCTCACTAACATCCCTGTAGGCCCCCTTCAGATACTGGAAGGCTGCTATGAGGTCTCCACGCAGCCTTCTCTTGTCCAGGCTGAACAGCCCCAACTTTCTCAGCCTGTCTTCATATGGGAGGTGGAAAGAGTCCAAACAATGAAAGTTCCATAGCCGAACTGAGCCCTGCTATTTTCAAGTGCTTCAACAAATGAAAAGCCCTAAATCTCAGTGTAACTCAATGGAGGCTATGCTACAGATTCTTGCCAAGGAAGGAATCATAAAGTTTTAGCTACATAATGTAGTGAAGACATGCCTGTATAGGGTTTTAGCCCAACCACTGCCTCTATTTGTGCACAAGTATGTCACATTCTGAGCACCTGGTTTGATGAAGTCAAACCACCTAACCAGAACAAAAGAGACACCAATTTGGATACCACCTCTCTGCATCAAACAAGTGGCTTTACAGCCAGGAGCTCAGATATTGCTGTGATTTTGTGATGGAAGGTCAGCAGGAGACAACCAGAACTGGGACACCAGCTACAGCACATTCTTTCAACATGACCACAAGAGTAAGTGGAACCAGGTAGACATCAACCAGATAAAAATGTAAATACTCATGACAAAGTAGGATCTCAACTTGCTCTTAATGTCAGGGGCTCAGACAACCAACCAGCATTGCTGGAAGTGTGCATTAGGAAGTGTTATGCATTTGAAAGTAAATCTGTTTTTTTGGCCTTTTGTACAAATGTTCTAAGAAGGAAAGGACATGAAGAGGGTGAACTGGCCAAAGAATCAGAGTAACATTACAGGAGAGCAGAGAGACCAACATTATCATCAGGCTTAAGCCACAACATCTGGCAAAGATACAGGCTGGGAATAGTTAATAAAATACCCCAAACTTACTGCCCTCCTTAAAAGAAAAGCCAAGAAGAGGCAAAATTCCCCAAAGCAGCCTGTCATACATAAGAAGTTGACTTAACTTCGTTATCAACTTGAGAGAAATCACAGTATTTGCTGAAGGATTTTGCTAGTTTAATCAGTGCAATCACTGGAGATTCGAGATTATCAGACATTCACTGTCACAGCTTGGAAGAATGTTTTGCAATATCTGACTTCACACATACCAGGCAATCCAAAATGGATTTCAAAGAAGCAGAAAAATTAAGGGCCTTTAGCCAGCTACATCTGTTTTACTTGAAAATGTATGAGCAGAACAAATCCAGCACATCACGAGACAAGGGTAGCACAGAGATACATGCAAATATATTTAACTTCTGAAATAGAAAGTTAAGTCTGTATATGTGGTGGGGTTGTGCGTATCAACTGCTGTACATGGAAGTTCACTGTTAACATGGCAAACCTACTGACCATCTCAAAATGCAAAACCTGTGCCTGTTTTTTTCCACATTAGAAACAGCCTTAAAACACTGAAACATCCTAATTCATGAATCTCCCCATAGGACATGCAGTTTTCAGAAACCCCATGACATTGCTGTGGTCTGCTGTCTAGGTACCGCTGATTCACTGGTCACATGCATATGTTGCAAAGACTGCTGTCACATGCAACATTCTGCATCCAAGTGCAGCATCTTGTTTGTGTTGGCATGAAGTTCTGCCCATTCTTGACTGATTTGCACAGGAAAAGCTTAAGATGAGTTTTAGGAATTCCTTTGTCAGGACATATCCTTTTCCCCTTCTTCATATCCCCTTCCCCTTTTCCCACCAATTTTGGGGAACAAGGGGGAGAAACAAAGCTTTCAATAGTCTGAGAACAGGGAAACATGGACATATCTAAGTCAAATTAACAGTTAACTACACAATTTGTCCCCAGAAATTTAAGAACAAAGAGAATCTCTTGCTTCCCCTGTAGTGCTACATCACCCAGCTAGGAGAGGTTCACATCCTACCCTGGAAGAGACCCATTGATTTCAGTCCAATCCTAACAGCAGCTCTTGTCCCCATTCTTCTAACATGTTCTCTCTATCATTGGTAGCCATCTGAATTTGCCATCTGAACAGGCTGTCAACAGCAGTTTGCTTGCCTGCAGAACACTGCTGCCTTCAGCTACCTTCAGCTGTTCAGTACCTCCGTTCATCTATCTGCATACTCCTTTATAATTCTGAGCAGCAAAGTGTCAGCTGGAACACCTAACTGATGAGACAGATGTATACTGGCTTGTGGTATCAATTGCAGTAAGGATGAAGCTGATGAGTTGCTGGTTGTAAGTCACATAAGTTATCAAAGAAAACGACTCTCTTGAGGAAGTCACTTAAAGCAGTAAGATGCAAGGGTAACTTCCATTACCTGGAAATGACAGTCACAGCACTTGTCTCATCTGTCAATCTTGAGAAAACAGACAAAAAGGTCTTAAACTATGAAAAGCAGGGTCTGTCCTGGAGTTACTGGGACTGGCATCATGGAAGCACAAGATAGAAATGGGTATTTTCCTATCCCAAAAGCCTTCTGACTGGAAGCATCTGGAGGCACCCATTAGCTTTATTACAAGGGGCTTTTGTTGGCTTGAAGTGTTTTTGAGCACTAGGCATCTAGAAATAGCATAACTTCTCTCTGAAAGGAGGAGAGTTTGGGGTTGTAGTAATTTTCTTCACATACGCAGTTAATTATTCACCCAAACCAGTCATATCAATAGAGTTTCAATGGAGAACTCCCATAACTCTTTTTGCTACTTTTGAGCCAGCCACAGAGCTACAAGTATAACTTCTCCCTGCTGTTATCCATGGAGTCCAGCTACTATTAGCCCAGCATCTGTACAAGTCATTAACATTCCCTGCAATCCCCTCTACAAACAGAGTTTATAATGATTTTAGTACTACTTTATTGGTAACCCTCCCTTAGTTTGTCTGACACAACTAAAACCTAACTCCTGCATTGCCTGGATGATGACTTGTCAGAATTAGGTTCAACCAAGATGTAATTTTTACATAACAAGATTAGTGGGAATTATCAACATTCTCTCCAAAATGTAACTGGTTTGTATTTATTATTTCATTTACAGCATATTTAAGGAACAATTTTCAATTCTCATAAATAACAAAGTGAAAGAAAACAGTATTTATCCTCTGTATTTAAGTGTAGGCATTATCAAAAAACCAGACCAGTTATCAACAAGTAGCTATTTAAATATTTAAAATTCTGAATATTAGAAATAAGGAAAAAAAACTAAAGTGGCTTTTTCCCCTGAAAACAAGGATTGAGAATTTATAACAGACCAAAAAACTAACTATACTGCATGTGGAACAGTTCATAAAGTAACTATAAAGCTTGGAGATTAGGAGTAAGGGATGAAGCTCTCTAACATGCTCTAGTTGATAGCCAGCTTCAGGCAGTATCCACTAAAAAAAATAAAGTTATCAGATAACTTTTTCTCTGCTCATGTAAATCAATTGGATGGCTTAATTTCAGAACTGTCAGTCTCAATGAGTCAAGAATTTGGAGGCACATTGGAGCCTCTTTCCATTGCACTAAACCATCAAGTGTTTTTTGTATCAAGTATATTTTTTACTAATAGAAGCCTCATTTCTCCAGTGTAAAATGCTTTTACTCAGTAGAAACCTCTGGAGCAGTGGGAAGGGAGCAGACTTGCCTCTAAAAATGGCCTGCAGTTATTTCAGCATACCTTGAAGATTACCAGCAGGTCAGAAGACTCCCAAGCATATCCCAAAGCCTCTACTACACATTTTGTGCTGGGTGCAGAAAGCTGTATGAATAAGCAGTGTGAGGAACTGTACGTGTCATGCTGACCTTGCCAACTACATGAACATAAAATACTTTACACTCAGTACCCAAAATGAACTTAAATCTGTATACGGTAAGTAATCAAAAGACGTGTGCAAGCTCATAGCAGATTTCTTATATTCTTCAAACCCAGTTTACGTCAGGAATATGGTCTCAACTATTTGCACTGATTTGCAAAGATGACATTTCTGCAAAGGATACTTAGAGAAAGAGATCAGAACAAAGTTGTTCATTCTCAGTATCAGAATATCATGCCACTTAATGCTTTCTAGATTAAGAAAAATTTGGTTTCATAGAAGAATAAAGTTGGGATGAAAGTTAATAAGCAGGACCTGGACTCTATTATAGAGTCTGAACTGATGAGCCTCACAAGGGAAGGAAGGAATCTCAGTGTAAATTTCTATGTGGAGCTGTGCTTGGAATTTCAAAAAGGTAATTAAGTACAGACCGCTTCAAAGTGGGACATGTCTATACTGATCAGTGGAACTGGAGGGTTGCAGAAGGGGAAAGGCAGTACTTCAAACAGCATTTGAATAAAATATGGATTTTTTAAAAGCTGTACCCTACAAGAAACATAACAACAGGCTGACAGAATATCTGAGCAGGTCTGCTTTGCTTTTGTTTTCCAGTTAACATGATTTATGCCCATATACAAATATTTCTTTCAAGCAGAATTTAGCTGGTAGCTCCAAATACCTTAACATAATCAGAATGGTTTTAAAACATTAGTTATGCTACGGTTCCTAATCCTTCTTGCAAACTGTAAATCCAGATTGTGTTCTCTCTAGGTGCCCTGAACTTGTCCTGTTTGAATTCACAAGTATCTAATCTCCCTTGCAGCTCACATCATACATGGTACTGCCTTTGTGGATACATGTGTGCCAACATCTTAGCTTCTTTCCTCTGTCTGCTAATTTTCCACTTGCAAACTCCAAGCTTTTGTAGACAACCAGGAGAAAACACTGCTCTGTGCCACACATGTATTACATTGCCTGGATTGCCCTGAGCATTGATTATTTCTAATGAACTCTTCTTTCACTGACTCCCTCAAAAAGATTTCCAAGCTAAAATTCAAATCCACAAAAGCTAAGCTGTCAATGCATTCATTTCATCCAGTTTGTCTGGTGCAGACGTGGGACTTACACCATTCCTTCCCTTCAATGTGCAAGCACAAGTGAAACAAGTGTTTAATCACAGTATCAGAGAGAAGAATTAGCGACTGGGCTTCAAGTTACCTGATGTTGTAAAACAGTAGCTAACACAAGCAGTAGGGCAGCTGACCACTATTTTTGGCAAAAAGCAGTTGCAGTTATTATAGAAGATCCAGGTCAGTTTAGAAAGAAAGGGAAAATTCATTTGTCATTAACCTAAAAATACATTTCTACTTTTCAGGTTATTTTTTCAGGGGTTTTTCATAAACCTTCAGGTCTTAATTTATAATTGACTATATCCCAATGCCCAAACAGATACATTTGCATTCAAAATGTCCACATTTTGTGGACTGGTGTGCATGGACTCAGTGAACTGAAACTTTTCCTGAGATTATATCAGCCAGTTGCACATAAGATGCACTGTCAGAACTGGGAATACCTGACAAAAAAAGCCTTGTCTTACTCTCTCTGGAGACCTAGGCAGAAGGCAGTATTTCACTTCTAAGATAGGACACACATAAAGCAAAATAACAGACTTGTCTTTTACAACAGAAGGTGATTTTGACACATAACCAGATAAGTCACACCTTCAAATAACCACTGCAAGATTCCCAGTGAGGTGGTTTTGTTTGTTTTTAAAATGCAAATATACACACTCTTTTACAATCATAATTCATTCAATGAGCTTCAGAGAAAATATGCCCTATTCTGCTGATTTGCAAACTGACATCACATGCTAGCATTATGCACACCACAATAAAAAGAGCGTGCTGCCTGCTCAGATGAGCATCTCTTCCTGCATATGTACACATATGGAAGCAGCTGCTGCCACTAAGTATCATGTGGAGCTGAAACGCATCTGAGAAACTCTGCTCCACTCCCCAGGCAGGATATGCTCTTATGGACTGCAAAGCTGGATGAGGCAGAAAGTAAATGCAAGTAGTGAGGTGGCTTATCATCTCCCCACCCCAGCCCATAAGGAGCTATGGAAAGATACTCATACAGCTCTGGGAAATTAAAGGACTAATGCAAGCATCACCTTCTCCTCTAACTGGTAAGCTAAGCAGCAATACTAAGTGCACACTGATTTTACAGCACAGAACAAGCAAACACTGGGCTTCTTGCACTAAGCCGTTAAAACATACAATTTGCCCACCAGGCTGCTGTAGGAGTAGGCAAAAAAAAAAAAGTAGTGTCTGCAATGCTGGCTTATACTGAAAAAACAAGGAGGTGGAAGAATGAGGTAATGGAAAGAGGGAAAGCAGTTTATCACTCCACTCACTCTCCCCTTGTAGTAGATGGTTTTGAGCACGCAGGAACAGCAGAGGACTATGTTCCTACTCATGACCTTGCTTTGAAAAAGTACAGTACAAAGTCCTGAAGAGTAACAGAGAAGCCGGGTGGAGGCAGGAATCTGGCATTCCAGCACTCCCACTCCCAGCTTCAAGGCAGACCGATTGCTGTTTCACAGCCTGATCTGCTCTACTTTCCATGAACCAAGCATACTTTAGAAATTTTAACTTAATCTCTGTTTAATGTCTCAGGTTAAAATCTTGCTTCTGGAATCTTTAATGTCATCAATGACAGTAACAGACCATTGAAAAGGAATGTTTAATAAGAAAAGAAAACCAAGAAACCTCCTTGCTCCAGAAGATAAGCCAGAATTCCTTTTTCTTGGGGATTTTAGAGACAGTTTAGTTTGGTTTCTGTGTTTTTAGAAAGGTGTGAATCTATATAGGAGAAATTACATATAAATCAGTACAGATATTACACAGTGCTGGTCGGCCTGGTGAACAGAAGCTATGTGGAGACCTCAGAGCAGCTTCCAGTATCTGAAGGGGGCCTACAAGGATGCCAGAGAGGGACCTTTCATCAGGGATTGTAACAACAGGACAAGGGATAAAGGGATAATGACTTAAATTGGGGAAGTTCAAGTTAGATATAAGGAAGAAGTTATTTATTTGTGAGGGTGGTGAGGCACTGGAACAGGTTGCCTAAAGAAGCGGTAAATACTCCATCCCTGGCAGTGTTCAAGGCCAGGTCCAGTGTGAGGCATCCCTGCCTATGGCAGGGGATTCAACTAGATGATCTTCAGGTCCTTTCCAACCTGAACCATTCTATGATTTAATCAAGTCATGAGAAACTATTACCAACTGTACTAAAGCATACTTATTTATGGATTAGAAAAGGCATGGCTGCTTTCTGTAGCTCATGAAATCATCTCTCCTGTAGAAACTGGCTACAATAATACACACTGCTGTATATATCGCTGTATATGTAAGTGTAGGTATTTACATTTCTGTGACTGAAACATAAGAATGATTGTGCTGAATCAATCCCCAAAATAATGGATTTCTCAATCTTCATAAACAACAAAATACCTGAGTCTTCAAAGAGAAGTATGACTGCTACAAGACGGACAACTCTATGTGGAATGTTTTCCCTAGAAGTTATTTAAGTTTATAACTATGACAGGGGGTTTTATCATTCGAGTAAAGTTTCACATTTGGAGCCCATGCTATATTTTTAAGTTAAGTTTCAGCTATGGCAGAGGCTCCATTTTTACAACCTCAATTCTGCAGCCATATAGCCAAATTTTCTGATTTCATCTTAGAACTCATATTCTACTTCCAGGAACTGAAATTTTTGCATTACTATAAAGCAAGTAAAGTTGTAGACATGGTTCATGTTGGACACTGCCTTCCCTACCATAGTACTGCTTTGTGATTAAATGATTACGTTTGCCATAGTAGACACAAAGAACACACACAGTGTATCAACACAGATGGGTACATACAGGCAGTCTCTCTGCACAACCTGTGCCAGTACTTGATCATCCTAACAGGAAAAGAAGGTTTTTTTTCCTCTCACATTTAAATGGAACTTCTTGTATTTTAATTGCTGACCACTGCCTCTTGTCCTCTCACTGGACTGGGATGCAAACAGCAAGAGAGCCAGAAATGAAAACTGCTATTCAGAAGGAATTGTGAAACACAGTAAGCTGTCAGACCCGGGAGAGAAAAGATTGCTCCAATCGTAGGTATGACTGTATTGTTTTCTTTGGAAATGTAGCAGGTAAATTTTTCTAGCCTGCCCCTTTAAAGATGTTAACTGGGTACTGTGATCATGGGAAGTAGGAAAGCACATCCATGCAAGCCTTATTTGCAAGTTTTACGCCATGTTCTGTCACCTAAAAACCCCATACATTTTCCATTTCTCCAGAGAAACTCTGCCAGTATCTTTACTTACACAGCTGTGGTTTGCCTTTCAAATGAAAAAAGGTTTAATACTGAATTTCAACTAAGTGTTCCTACAGCCATCTCCAGACTTCACTCCATTACTTAGCTAAGTAACAAAGCAAACAAGAAGGAAAAAACACAAACAAGAAGCCAAATCAACAATTCCATGAATCACAGGGAAATAGCTTTGCTTCCAAGGACTCGATCAATATTTAAATTGGGCACAGATATAAAGGTACACCCTCACTTACACTGCAGGACCTCATCCACCACAGCTTCTATCCAACTTCCATCCCACCAAAGGACATCCAGTAGGTTTTCACCTCTGCAGTAAGGTGCACATACATTTGCACCTGTGTTTTAAATCATTTAATTGTTCTACCTGCTCTGTAACAGATGAGAACAGATCAATTATTAAAAGAAAAATAAGACAACAATTAAAAGATTCAGTAAAAAAATATTTTGCTTCCTCACCTTTTAAATATAATTAATTCAACTATTCTGCTTCCAGTTCTTTAGAGATACTAATGGCTCATTTGATCAGCTCTTATTTAGAGAGTCAATTACCGTACTGGTAAAATGCATCTTTAATGCAACAGCCACCTGAGACATCTTCATTGTTGTTCTCCATTGATTCCTCAGGTCCTTCTCTCAAAGGAAAGTTCTTGTCAGTGTTGCAGCATCTTTCTCTAAGCTTCTGCTTTTATTCTTTCTGCCAGCATCCAAGAAACCAGTTCCCAATCACAGAATTTCTATCTCACCTTCATCCCAACTCTCCCTAGTAAAACAACTCTTGTTATTCTGACTATAAGACTTTCCCTGAAGGCAGAGGGAGAGGAGGGGAACATCTATATCAAAAGACAATGAAGTTGCTGAAATTCCATTCATTGCAAAGGAAAGGGGTGCACCATACTATATGGAGAATAACTGCACAGAAGTTAGAATTGGGAACTTCAGTCCTCATTGTCTCAAAGAGTTAAGAAGTCTCACACGAATGTGAGAAGTCTCATGAATATGAGACTTGCATGTTATACTCCCACCTTATAGTTTTCCCCTCAGCTGCCTGCTTCTTATGTGCTTGCATACAGCACCTTTAATTTCTTCCCCACACCTCATGCCCTATGAGCAAGATGCAGCTGGATGAAGCCATCAAGCACTTGGCATGTGGAAACCACAAAGCAGAGGGAAGAGAGCAAAGCCTTATTACAGCCAGATGATATTGCTCTTACTGGAGCTCCATGCTCAGGAGTCTCATTAGAAAGAATACTGTTCCCAGTTGCAACATAACAGTGGAGAGAAATACAACAGAAGTAATGTAAGTTGTCTGCTCGTGACAAGAGAACCTTCAATAAAAATCTGAATTGGGCATCATCACATCTTTGAAATCAATCAGCCTTTAGGAATTTACTGCCACATGATGCTAAACAGGGAATACAGTGAGATTTAGTGCACTGCAAATTTTTATGGTTGACAAGAACATTTAGCTACTCATAATATTAACGCCAATGGAAAGACTATTGGAAGAGAGATAAAAATTCGATGTTTAAGACATTAAGCTTTTCATGTCTCTGGCTCAAACCATAACAAATAACTTCACCCTCTGAAAGGTGGTAAAATTCCTTATTGTAAGATCCCTGCCCCATCAGCTCTGGTACTCTTCAACCCCTGAACTTAGCTGCTTCTACTGGCAAAGAACACAGAAACACATTCTGACTCAAAGGTAGGCCTGACATGCTAGGGCAGAGACGAGGCTATCACACTGGCTTAGCTGTAGTGTGCAACTTCACCCCCAGCACAGGAAACATTTAGCTGCTTGCTAAAACATTTGTCTGAATACTGTCTTTGAAAATGACTAGCACTGACTAGGTCCTTAACAATGCCAACAGCTAAACTTATCCATGGTGAGCCATTAAGCTGAGGCTGCACCAGGAAAGAGATTCTCCCAACTACCTATCACAGCACTTTCCACAGACCCTGAAGTTCCTAGCAGTAGCTGATGTCAGATGACACAGTAAGCAGCCAGATACAAGTCAAATTCAACCCAGCCATTTCTATAGTGTTTAAATGCCCTCTCTATTGAGGACAGAACTTAATTTCTGTGTCTACTTCTCCCTAGACCTCATAGAAGGCTTTGGGTTGGAAGGGACCTTAAAGCTCATCCAGTTCCAACCCCCGTGCTACGGGCAGGGACACCTTCCACTACAGCAAGTTGCTCCAAGCGCCATCCAACCTGGTCTTGAACACTGCCAGGGATGGGGCAGCCACAGCTTCTCTGGACAACCTGTGCCAGCACCTCAGCACCTTCATATCTTCATGGCCTCCTCTGGACTTGCTTGAGCAGGTTCACATTCCTCTTGTGTGGGGCACCCCAGAGCAGAACACAGTATCCTATATACTTCATTTTTCCTAAACTTGCCTTTTCTCCAGCTTTTTAATGGCATACTCTCTTTCTTCCTGCTTATGCTGTTCTTCTGCACTTGCAAGACCATTGTTCCTCTTATACATGCCCAGCATTCCAACAGATCTTATTCAATTAAGGACTTGACTTCTTTCAGCCTGCTCACTACTATTAATTCTTAGTCCTCTGCCATCTCTATCTCATCTCTACTCAAACTACCAGAATATGAAATCAAAGTAGTGAATAAATTGGTACCAGCAAAGAGGTACTGGACAGCTCTGTCCTATACTAATAAGCCTTCTCATGCCCTAAGCTAGATCTGATGTTTCTTTTCATGTTAGTATCATCATTAATTTAATGTGTACTTTCAGTATCAAGATTATGGTGCTACCAACACACAATTAGTGCTACCAAAAATCTTCAGCTCAGGAAAGGTATCTGCAGTTTAAACAAGGAGAGAGTAAAAATCTTCATCTCTATTATGATCTTGTGGTCAGATAACTATTACATGGCCTAGCAAAAAGAACTTAAATATGTTATTGGATTTCTAACCTGTAGCTAAAGGTACCAAAGTAAACATGTAGCTGCAGCTATTTATTTCTTTTGCTAGAAGTGCTAGTTTTCTTTAGCCCAAATCCCTATCAATTTTTAGTAGCCCAAATGAAGTAATCTGGTCTTTTTCCAATTGCCACTTAACCTCAAATCACCTACAAGGGATTTAAAAAAAAATAATTCAAAATACAAACACCAAACCCTACAATTACTCAGATAACCACCACTGTTGGCACTCATGCACCCAGGCCAAGCAGTGACCGCAAGAATCCAGCTCGGACATGATGAAGGCCTGGATATCCAGCTGTTGGCTCCCCAGCCTGATCTAGAAGGTTTCAACAACTTCATCAAGTTTTCCATTTTACATTATTGTGACTCCAGCACAATGCAGAATAAATATTCCTCATCTTACAGCATTTCAACAGCCTCCAGCTTCACTCATGAATGTAAAGCTATGGACTGATAGTTTATTTGTCAAAGCCCAAGTCCATGTGCTAGTTTTTATCAGATTTCATTGCAAGCATCTCCCAAGACCAACTCTAATAGTTTCCCCAAAAAGGATTTTTGAAAATTAGATCTTTAAAGCAACATATAACTTCTTTCCCTTAGAAGCAAAATCATTTTTTGAGCAAATTTAGGATACTAAAAACCCATCAAAAAGCACACTAATTCCTTGAGTAGTAGATTCTTTATTAATACAAGTTTTAAAGCTCAAAATTGTATCTCTTCCTAAATAAGTGAAACAGACCTTTAACAAAGCAGCAAATCGCAGCACAGCATGAATACTGTTGCTGTCCTTTTTTAGCAGATAATTTGATGTTCCTGTAACTACCTTTCACTGCTGCTCCCCTCTCAAGGCTTTCCCGTTTTGTAACACTCTGGAAACCCAACATCTTGCTTTGCAACAGCCTCGACAGCCTGGCCTATGGCCAACTTGCAACTGATACTACAGTTTAAATACCTTCCCAGCAAAGTTGCACAAACTTCAAAATACTCCAGGCTCAGTCATTAAAATGTTTTTGTTTCAGTTACAGCACTAATGAAAACCAAATGTCTACATTTATTTTAGCTAGCTTAATGGTCCAGGGAGTTTAAGAGAAAGGTCTGAACCAAGCCTCATTTACCCAGCCAAACAGATTGGCAGTACAACATTGTTGAGAGATATGGGTAATACTTTAAAGAGATTTCATAATATGAGTGTTTTGGCCACAGATTCAATTAAAGAAGCCCAATTAATTGCCTCAAATTTGATCCTTCTTCTCTAAAGTCCTCAATTACAGTGCACCCAAGCCTATGCACTTTTAGCTGCAAGTTTACAAGGTTCAATTTGCAAACTGATTTGACAGAAAATTAATGCTACACTACAGGATAAGCTATTGCAAACTGGATAGTTTTACTGCCCAGATCAGGTACACAATAGCAGATCCTGCCTGAAGTGTAAGGCTTCACAAAGTGTGTGCTTGTAAAAGATTTCACTGTGTTATGCAAGTGTATCTCAGTGAAGACATGTGCCACATTCAGCAAACATAAGAATATTCTGGGTGGGAACTGTAGCATACGAAATGAAATGCTTCATACAAAGCTGTCTTTCACTAAGAGTCATGACATTCTGCTGCTGGTTTAATCCATACCCTCTACAATTAAGCCAGCAAATTCTCTGCTGGTTTTGTACAGGCTTAGCAATCTATAATGAACTGATGTTTCAGCAACATTTTACCCTAAATTAATTTTAGAATGTTTTGTGCATACTTCTCCACAGCAAAGAATATCAGAGTTCTGCTAAAACATAATAAACACAGGCTGACATAAATATCTACATTTTCAATGACAACATTGTTGAACATAGTCTGTATCTGAAGATATTTGGAGTATGCACCACCTGCTTCCAACCAGCATTCAAACTGTTCAACTGCACCATTCATAGCAGCTGGTAAAAAGTCTAAAATATCAGGGAAAAGAAAGAAAAGGTTAACAACAGCTCTGTAAGACTGAGGCAAGCCAGAATCTTGCTTAATATGAGTCATTATAATACATCCAATGCTCTAATAATGTGTATTTGCACTCCTCAGCATTCCCTTTAAGAACATTATAACTCAAAAGTTATCAGTTTCTGTCTGCAAGAATGCCAGCATCTGTAACAAGTATTCATAGGAGAGGAGAGAAAGCAAGTTCTGTGCATGTCTTGTACACACTTCAGAAATCCGTAGCAAAAACTTCCCAAGTACTTATCCCCAACACATATATTCATACTGTTTAGCCAGGAACATATAAAACAGAGCAAATAACCTGCTTGAGAGGGAATACCAAGCACACAAATGCCAACTCAAAATGAAAAGTTGAGATTCAGTCACTTAAAATCAGTTATTCCCTAAAATATTTAAAAGCCTGATATACAGCAAGAAATTCAAGGTTATAGAGCATTGATCACCCAGGGAGTAGGCTTTATAACATCAATTCTAAAAACATTGCCACTTCATTGGAAAGTGTCAAGTTTACTTACGAGCACTGACATTCCTGCCGTGCTTTCAAAAGTATGTAAATCTCTCCTTGTGCAGAAACCCTTCTTTCCAGCATCTCAAGACATAAAAAAGAATAACTTTTCATGCCTTTATTTTAGGGTTTCATGAAAACATCACACATTTATAGTCATTCAATCAATTTTGCTATTTAAGAGGTTCCTTCTACAGAAATTAGAGGAGAATTCTAGTACTAAATAGCTGATAAATGGTTTTTCTGTTAATCCCTGAAGGAATAATACAGGAAAAAGTGATCCTGCAAACTACCACACTGAAGTTTCACAAAAAAAACACCCAAAATAAAAGGCATTCAAGGCCTTGGTCACAACTTTGAGGTTTATAGAAGATTGACATCACATCAAGAGAACTAGAAGCAAAGAATTCTAAGTTTCGGCTAAACTATCTTTAAAAGCAACAGCCAACATGATTAAACAGTTCAGATATTTAAACGTGAATGAAGAAGTATGAGAATAATAATTTCTTATTCCTCTTTCTTTTGTAAATCCACACATCTGCTCTTCAGCACTTTAAGAATAAAACATCATGTTTATCCCCGTAAAGGAAAGAACTATATAACAGAGAAAAGACTGAGCAGTATGAATTCAACCACACCCTTTAAGAAACTAACTATAAAAATACCATTTCTCAGTATGAATTTTCTCAAACCTGGAAGCCTTACACAACAGTCACATACAGAGCTCTGGCCAGCAAAGAGGTCCTCTTTTGATATTTCAAAGACAAGAATGCCTTCACTTATTAAACTGAGCCTACCTACACATCTTAATTCATCCTAGGCATCCAGCACAGGAGATTAATAAAGAGCATGTGGATCAAACAAGCAATACCCCCAGAAATCAAGAATAACAAAGCTCTGCAACAACACCGGAAAGAAATTCCCTTTATCATATGCTGTTTGCACAAAGCAGCATCGAAGTGCAAATTGTGAGCTCTCAGAAGACTCCTACATCCCATCTGCACACAAGGAGAACTTCTAAGTTTCAAATCTAACCTATGGTTTGAGACAAACTCCTCATAAGTGAACCTACTAACCAGTAATACACGTTCTTTCCTCTCTCAAAGGAAAATACTCACATCAAAAGCAGATTATGGAGAAACAACAATACTACAGAATTAAAAGTTTCATAAATTAGAATATTAAGACTGATTTTATGGCTCATAGAACAAGCTTAAGAACAAGGTGGCCGCTCAATATTAACGCACTCAAGAGGAGCAGTCCCTTGAATAAGGACTTTTGGAACAAGGGAACAACATTCTGAGGTGTGTTGTCCACATGCCCCCTTCCCCTTTTCCCTCCCCACAACACTGTAACATTGAGGCAATTTCTCCTTGTGCATTAAGGGTTAATAAAAAAAACATTTAATAGGGATTGCTCCATGTATATTTAGGATCTTAATGTCAGTCTTGGAAGCTAGCTGTTGAGTCAGGCCAAGAGGATTGATGGAAAATGAGGTAATCCAGCAGATGCATATAGCGCTTTGGGCTGCCTTTCCCTGTCACCAACCCAAGTGACTTTTCTGCCTACAGCATATTTTCCAAGTATAGAAAACAAAGTGGCTTTTACCTAGAAATCTACTTGGAAAGTAGGCTTGAACTACCATAAATACAGACCAGCCCAAGAGCTTTTGGTCATTGGTGATTACCAGCAGAGAAGCAGTTTGGTATTGTTAGGAAAATCCCTGGTATAATGAAATAAGCACAGACTGCAAAAGGCATTCATCCCTGAGCAGTGGCATTTATACCATCCTGCTCAATTTGTGGTATACAGGCTATATTAGAGCCAGCATGAGGAGCCATCTCAGGCCTCAAACCCCAAAGCTAGAAATACGTTTCTTAGTGATGATTCTCAGATTCATCACTAATGATTCTCACAGCTCCATTTAATCCCAGACCTGTGACAGTAGCCTCTTTAAATCCATGCCTACTTTCTTCCCAAAGACACTGAACTTACATCAGAGACTAAAGCTTGCCTCACTGTTCTGCAAGATAAAGGTTTCCTCTGTAACGCACTCATGACTGGATGTTTGGCTGTGAAGAACCACCCAACTAAACTGAACAGGTTCAGCAAGTGCAGGATGTGTGCTTCAGATTCTGAATGGAAAATCAAGATGTTTAGTGGTGGTGGCTGCTAAGTGGTATTTATCTTCCATGAATCATTCAAGATATTTTGCACTACCTCTAGCAAAGCAATGAAAGAGCTCTTCTATTATATAGTCATAGTTTGTAACATTATATTCTAAATATAGAAGAAACCCCTTTGTAGAGGCATTTCAGGTTTGTGAAACACAAGGCATAAGACTATCACACTTTTGTCAAAATACATTTAATGAACTTTACATGTGAGAACTTTAAAACAAGGTTGACAGTAGAGCTAGTATGGGAAGCGACTGGTTCACAGCACTGTGCTACACAAGATACTCAGAAGATCATTCAGAAAGAAGTCTCTTCCCTGCTCAAGACCTGCCTTTGATTATGAAATGGGAGGGGACAGAGCCATTGTGGCTGTGGAGTTCTAGGAGTGAGTTGATCTCAGCATGTACATAACGCTTAGTTTTACCAAGAAAACTGTTAATTGTTTCTTTCCCCATTAAAAGTGCTCATCTTTTATGGAGCTGCTTCTTTTAACAGGCGTTTTCTTTCCTTACTCATCTTTCTCTTTCCACATGAGGATATTCACCTTTTCGTTCTTTTCCATTATGTTGCCTCTTGACTTTTGGCTTATTTGACAAAAAAAACTAACCATGTGTCCTGCAGCAGTTGCTTGCCTTGCCCATTCGGACTGCACGGTTCAGAATAAGGCAGATAGCATTCATTTTCTTCAGCTGTTAAACATGCCTGCTCATGCTTCTTCCAATGTGCCCTGGGAAAAGAGTAAGTTAATGCCTGACTTCTTGCTTTAGTTGTATACATTTTCTAGTGGTTACTTAACAGCAGAGTCAGGTGTGCTGTGCAGATAGTTCACGAGCTTGAAAGTCAGCAGTCCATATATCTGAATAAAGATTTGAGAGGTTACATAAACATATTAATCTTTGTAATCCTTAGTCTGGAAGAGAAGAAAAGTAAATGAGTAGTTAGAAAGGAGCAAAGCAGATGGTTCAGAAGGCAGAGAACTGACAGAAACATACTTCAAGTGTTGTTTTCACATAAGTAATCTCTCCTGGGCATTCGATCGATGCATGCAGAAGTTTTATGGTTTAATTTCCTTGTTATGACAGCTCTTAGCCAGCTAAAATTCACTATCCTCTTTTCCCAGCTCATGAGAAGTCAAGGATCTTCTCTTGCTTCATGAAGAGGCATGAAATGTAGCAGGTTTTGCAGTGGCAATGCTGCATTCCTCAATCCCTGGGTGCTGTGATAATGCATGTACATTGTCTACTTATTTGAATGCTGATTGACAGGACTCCAAAGTACTGTAGGGTACACAAAATCAGCAGGGTCATTTTAATGCAGAGGAGGAAAACAACAGCAAACTGAATAACCAACAAGCTAGTATAAAGATATACACATGAACATCTCTGCATTACTTCATTCCAAAGCGACCTTAATCCATTTTGAAAGCAGAATTTACATCCACTGGCCAGTTAACTCCCAATGAGTACAGCATCATTTAGATGCAGAACATTCATTTGAACATAGCTAGTATGAACCTTCTCTACCTCATTCCTCTGTAAACAAACATTAAGAACCTGACATATCCATGGCAACTTGTGCTGTGGAAACGAGAATTCAACATAACCTTCTCAAAAATTAAGCCAGTTCTTTAACCAAGAATTCACTGAAAGAACTATAAACCCTGTGGGGTGACACTGGAATAATAAATTTCAATGCAGTGGAGGCCTCACTTCAAACCCACACCTGCAGGAAGAAGCCTGCAGCGATTTCAGGCTGATGCTACCAGTTTATAAAAGGTATTTCATTGCCCTAAAGACACCACAAACCCTTTCATTCTTCAACACTGCTGGTTTGCGGGACCAGAACAACATCATAGTAGTGTGGCGCCCAGCCTCTTAAGGAACATAAAACAGAAATTCATCAGCTAGTTGTGTTGCTGTAACAATGCTAAAAGCCAAATCAGTTTACACTGGTGAAGTCTCATTTAGAGGAGCTATATAGTAAACTGAATTGGGATTCCAATAGAACTCAATCTCTACAAGCTTTCTGAACTCTTATAAATCACAAGCAGAGCCAGACAACTACACCAGCCATCCAAAATCTTTAGGGAAGGAGCTATCTTCAGTAGTAATGGGGAAGAAAAAAAAAAAAAAAAAGGCAAAAGAAAACAAAAAGCTGCATTTTCCATATACACACACCAGGGAAAATATGACATTAAATTCTACTGTGATCAGTATTTTTAACCTGCCAAAATTTTAAATGGTTGTTCTTTAACCTGAAGATACTGTACAAGAAGTCCAACACAACCTAAAAATCCACAAATTTAAACCTTGGGCTTACATACCAACGTTTAATGCAGAAAGACACATACCTGAGAATTTTCATCTCTGCAGCTAAAGACAAAAATTACTCCTTACAGCATTACATTCTGTACTTGGAAAAGAGGGCCAGGAATTCAACATGCCCTTCAGCAAATCATTAATTCAACATCATATCTAAGATTCAGATGCTGGCAGTTGCGTCTTCCAGGCCCAAATTCCTGCTGTCAGACTACACTGCCTCTTCCTCATGCATCTTAATCACCAGGTTTAAGAGCATGCAAGATAAAGGCTGGTATCTGCTAATGCGGAGATGTTTGATTTTATATCTTCATTCTAACTTGGAGTCATAAGCAAAGCAGTCTCAAATCTCAGAATCTGATCTGAAATTTACCATGGTGTTGAAGAACCCAATTTCTCCCTTGTCCCCAAAGCAATTTAAATGAAGCTGTGAAAGAAAGATGATTCAGAATTCGTAGCCATCAGTATACACTCAATGTATATCAACTGAAAGATATTTACAGTCATGAAATGAAAATGAGCCAAAAGGTATATAAAGGTATTTCTCCCTTCTCCACTGCAATATTACTTCCCTTTGAAGAGCAGGGAGTGGAAACGAGTACAGATGTGCAATGCTGATAGCAAGACTCATTAGCACAAAATGAGAAGGTGATTAACATAGGCCCAATGCTATTAACCACTTTGATACCTTTTTAATTTGTATGCCCCTGCTTTCTACAAACCCTTCTAGGATTTTCTAATATTCTAATCATTGGAAAGGAGCTCCATAAATCAGCTAATACTGCCTCTAAGGACTGGGAGAGAAAAGCACAGTCTAGACACAGTTAATCTGTGCCTTGCACAGCATTCTAAAAATGGAAATATCTCAGTCTTCCCAAGCAATCTGTTCCAGTGGTTCACAGTTTTAATCCAGTGCCCATTTGCACCATCTCTGTTGCAATTTAAGCAAGTTACCAGTCATTATGTCAGAGTGGCTAGAGCTAAAAGCTCTATCTCACATGAAGTCAACTCTTCTTTCTCCCTGCAATCTTCTGCTCTTTCAGGCAAACAGTTCTAAATCTTTCTATTAATAAAATAATCACTTTCCTCTGGACTCTCTCTCAAAGTACTTGCAGCAATTCCTATCTTGGTACCATCTGCTGCTAATATTGCATAGCCTTAACCTTTCACTTATGACAAAATAAGTGACAGAACCCTGGGGAGCCCATTCAGACCAGGCATCCTCTAATCTGACAGTGATTCACAAAAGTGTTTAAGATTTTTTCATCAACCTTATGGTGTTTAGAGGAATAATTCCTTGCTTTTTGTACAGGCAAAGTAATTGTAATAGCTCATTAAACTAGGAACCTATTTATTTCTCCCAAATAAGACGATATCATGTCATGAAAGGAGATTTGACTGCTTGTGAATTTCATTTTGAGAAAACCCACATTTACATTTATTTAACACCTTCCTACTTGAATAGCTTACAAATAGTTTGTATTGGTTGCACGTGGTCTCCAGTTCTCTAGTGGTTCTTTTCCACCTGCCCCTTAGACACAGTTACCAGTTTGGCTTCTTCTCCTCTTTTAAGAGCTTTATCTGTTTACACAAAAACTGATAACAGTTCTGAGACAAGGAACCAGGTGAAGCAAAATAACCTGCTTCTCAAATTATCACTTTTGTAAGTGTTCTTCATTATTTTCCTTATCTAAAGAAAGTCCCTATACTTCTTTTTCTGGGGTCAGGTATAATTGCAGCTTATCCTGCAGTAAAGATAAATCTGAAGCAACAAGTGCACCAACAGTTTTCTCGACACTGTTACATTTCTTTACTCAGTAGCAAGCCAACCCCTTACTCTTCTTATCACCATACATAAACTCTTCTAGAAGTACAGAATCTTCATTATAGTAGCATAAAAAGATGCTTTTAGTATCAAACGTGAATGAACAGAGAGAGGAAGAGCTGGCCCTGTAGAAAAACCTCGAGACAGAAACACACTAATGTGAACAGCTTGCTGTACAGTATAACACCTTTGTATCCTGCATTGCTACTACTTAACCATATTTGCCTTTTAATCTTTATTCTAAAATTGTTTAACATAACTTTGTGTCAGTGACATAAGTTTGTCTCAGTGTAAATCTTAACCAAATTTACAGAAAAAAAGCCACCCCTTAATCACAGTGTGAAGCCAGGAATGTTAACTGTTTTCCTCAGAAAAGGTTTATCCAAATCTTGTCCCAAAAGGTTGCAACCAAATGATTTCTTCCAATATTTTCACCACTCAGCTCCTTCATTAGATGTCTTCACCCCAATTTACTAAACACATTCAATAGCCCAGTTTGGTAAACCTGGGGAGCTAGCTTAAGCGAGTAGTTTTTTGCTGGCATAGCACTTTGTGTAGTCTTATGCCATGAACTCATAAGCAGAAAGCAAGTCCCCGTTACTGCGCTTGCAATGCTGTAGTATTAAGTTCCAATTCCTATTTCCCAAGCGCCACCACCCTCATCTACAGCATTATCCACAGTAAGAGCACAGTTGCTGCATGTGGCAGGCACATCTAACTAAAACTACTTGATACCATTAATTACAGACAGTCTTTCAGGAAGCTGGTATATACAAGTCTTAAGTCCACCAAAAGAAGGTAACTGAGAAAGGAAACTAAGCTGTGAAACAAAGTAGCTGAACCAGTTCTCACCACCCCCACCTACCATTCTCCATGCTATAACCACAAGTGCTTGTTTTGGTCTGTTTTATTACACTAAATAGTATATTGATAGAAGATTGACCCAGAAGCAGCTCACATATAACTCCATCTTATTGAGAACTACCAAATATTTACTTTGTTCAATCACTTACTGCATTTCTGTTCCCTACTCTACCCCAGTCATTCTATTTAGAGTTGGAACACAATGGAGAAAACACAAACATGAACACAAGTTTCCAGTAAAGGAAAAAAAGATACCACAGAACATCCTCTTAACAGGGTTGACAAAAGAGCTGGCATTAAGCCCTGAAGAGCAACAGTCTAATCATTTTGGGATATCATTCAGACCCACTGTTACCAGTTTACTTCACTTGGAACCTCTAATGCTAAGGCAGTGACCACCAGACCCTTTCCTGCAACAGAGAGGGAAATACTGAAAGGTCTAGTAGACAAGAGAGAGCTCTGCTAATTACTGTTGAACCTTAAAAGCAGGAAGAAGCCTCAGTGTCTCCTAATCCCATTATTACAGCTTCAGTTTGTGGGTTTGACAGATTTAGCAGCCTAAATTCTAAATGCAGCAAGGAACTCTGAACAGTATTCAAATTGGCTTTGGGGTTAGAGGAAAAGATGCCAATTTAAGAAAAACCAAAGACATGCTTGGCACAAGCAAACTTATGCTAGTTTCTCCTGCCTAGATAGTAAAAAAATAGAAATTCATATACTTCTGAAAGTCAGTAACTTCTTTATTGTATATGTTGCTGATAAATTCATGGCAAAGATTAGTTAGAGCTTTGCAAAGATTTTAAAAAGCTAAGAAAGAGAGGGATAAGCCTCCCCTAATCCATCCACCATCACACATCAGTGATCAAAAATCTGTTTGCAAAAGAAATCATATTAAAACCTCTCCATTCCCCCAGAAAGCTGTTTGGGTTGTAGAACTCAACCATATCCAAGGCAATAACAAACAGCCATGTGACCCTCTCGTGGAAAGGCCATGGAAAGAAAATAAATCTGTCTGGAGTTTGTGTTGGCCAAGGCAAATCAATATACTTAGTCATAACTCACCAGCACCACTTACAAAGCAAGTAATTGTTTTCTCACTAACGCCATCTCCACCAGTTTTTAACAGAGAACAAGTTGCCAAAGCACCGAGTTTGCAGCAGATCTTAAACTAGCTTTACTTGACATCAGATGAAGCAGAGAAAAACTTTACTGATGCAACAGTTCAGCAGCTACAGAATAAGAAAAAGCCAGTTACGGTTCACAGTCAATCACAACATTGCTTTCTTCAGCTGTCTTCATGTATAAACATTATTACCCAATGACACATTTACAAACATTACACTCCAAACCCCTTGATACAAACCTTACTCATTTTGTAAAGTTTCACTGGCAAAGAAAACCCATGACGACTAATTCAAGCCCCAAAAATTTCTAGCACTATTCAGGATATTAGACTTTATTGTCTCAGAAGTGAGTTCTAAACTATGTTAATGATCTTATTTTTAGTTTTAATAACGATTTGGGGTTTAATTCCATTATGTTTTTATAAAGGTACCAGCATGACATACATTTCACATGATTTAACTTCAAAGGGATCAGATTAAGTTACTGAATTCTTGCAATACCTACTCCAGTTTTTTTATGGTATTAAAGAAGCTATCAACAATAAGTGAGAACATATGTTTAAGACTAGGGTAAAGTTTATTCCAAGAGGCAAAAATTCCCTTCAGCTTTATAGAATTATTTTGAACAGCATACGTATTAAAGAAAGTATTTTAGCTTACTTACATATTCAAACTCTGTGGCACAGCACTCTGGAATTTTCTAAGCCCAAAACATCATAACTGCAGCAATCTTTAATTAATTACTTAGTTCTCAAAATCCCCCTCTTCCTTCCTTGAACAAAAAGATATCTCCACATCACTCGGTGTTTTATGCGACTTCAACAACTGCTGCCCAACAAGGGTGTTTCAATATTTCGTACTTTTACCTTTAGAAATGGATCCTCTTTGCTCTGTTATGGAGCATACTAAACCTTTCTGTTTACTTTCAGCAAACACAAAGGGCAGAAAATTCTTCTGAAAGGCTTTTAAGTTCACATCAAGCCTAGAAGAACCTTCAGTCCAAGTCTCTAGGTATCAAGCACCTACCGTGTGCTTATTACAACTAATAGGAAAGTTCAAAACTCTGAAGATCACAAATGAGGCCTTGCACTTAAAAGGAACCAGGCTCCCAATCCCCCAGCTTTAATTCCAGCACTACCCTGAAGCACAAGTGTAATCTGAGCTGTATCATTCCACTCACATTCCAGGTAGAATGGATTTTCTGTTTACAAAATGTGTCTTCTCAAACCTCACTACTGATGGTCCATCCTGGGTATAAATGTTTAATCATGGAAGGCAGCCTGAACACGTACCAATGGTAAATGCATCTTCCCTAAGATAAAACATATAAAAATCCTTATGTTACACATACAATTAAATACGCCATTGTAAAGAAGCCTTAAAGAGATGTGACTTGAAAGAACCAATTCCTTACATTAGCCATTTTAATGTCTAAAATACTTTTAAAGTGTACTCATTGATCAGACAGGTCCAAGTCACAGAAAGATGATGCTGCTGTACTTATTCAAACCTGAAACAAGGCTTATCCATACTCTCTTCAAGCACTAGGAAAAACAACAAATGTGATGCTTCAAAAAAGCAAGCCACAAGCACAGTATTAGCTGTGGTAATAAACCTTACTGCCTTTGAGATTTACTCCTTGGTACAGCTCCAACAGGCATGTCTTATCACATGCAAGGATGGCAATGGCATAGAGAAATACCAGGAAGTCTAAAACAAGCCTGTTTACAGCCCTTGACCAACCTTGGTTAAATAAAGGCAGAAGATAAGGAATTAAAGCTCCAGGGAAGGCAGAGATTCTGGACAATCCAGGAATAACAATAGTTTAACTTCTAAACACTATGGCTCTGCACAAGAAAGCAATACTACTGAGCATGCAGGCTTCACCCAGGAAAAATAAACTGTTTTCAGATGCCAAGGCAAACGTTTTCTCCTGTTAAAGCACTTCCCATTTTATCTGCATGTCAAGTTCATTAACAAAGAGAGACTATACAAGACTCAAACACAGTATCCATCACGAATAGTTATGGCTTAAATTAGTATTTATTAATTTGTGCTCTATAGCACAAGTTATGTTATAGTACAGACAGCACAAGAGGTTTTTTTTATCATGCTGCATTTGTCTCTTTCTACAAAAACAATTAAGATACACAGCAAGATCATTCTTCAGAGACCTGAGTACAGAAAGCTAACGTTATTTCAAGTCATATGTCGACTATACCAACCCACTAGAAAGCAAGTTTTTCACCTCTCCCACATAGGATAAAAAATGGGGGGTAGGAACTAAACCAGAGAGTGCAGAAGTGTGTTTAATTCACAGCTTCTGTAAGCTGAGCATCCTGTGACCACCACTCCAGGTTCTGCACCATTGAGGACAATCGGCATGTCGCTGTACCGTGTCTCACATGAGGCTACCTGTACCTCTCACTGTGGGCTACATACCTTAAGCTGTCACCATACCACAAGTCCTCCAGTTTCCTAACTCAGCACCCAGGTTTTCCCCTCCCAGAGACAGGCTACAAATGCTCCTATACTCGTTTCCATCCAACAAACAAAAAAAAGCAACCAAAACACCTTTCACCTTTATAAAACTGCTTCACACACCACTTGGGGTTTCCCAGGCAAGGAATCCTCATAGTTATTGGAGCTTTCACCAACTCAGCTGGACTATGCTCTTTGCTGCCCAGAACGTTCCCCAAAAGCTCTTGAATTATTGGATTTGCTGTTCCAAAAATTACATACAGGAGGGGGGAATCACTTTTTTGACTACTACAAACTTCAAAAATCAGAATTCATATAGAAAACTCATATTAAAACTCTATTAAAGCCAAGCCACATGCAACAGCATCATTGGTGTATCACACCTTAAGAAGAGATCCTCTTAAAAGGGTAAGCTACTGTAACAGGGATCTCATTTGTACATTAAAGCTAAAAAGTACTTTACTTTCAATAAAACACTCATCTGTTAATAGTTATTTGCATTAAAAACTTCAGGGTCAGACAAGCAATAGTTACAGATTTTGACTAGTCTAGCATTAGCCTCACTGAATGTATGATTTAGAGGCTACAGCCTACTTTTACACCAAAATGAAAGCAACCTGCTTTCTTAGGGCAGAGAAGCAACCTGCTTTTTTTTTTCCTTTTAATATAAGAACATTTTCACACCTTCCAATACTGTTTAATTTTTGCTGCACTTCACACCAAAGCCCAGATGACTTTGTAAAAACCATTCACAGGAAGTCACACTAAACTCAGAAATACCATATGGTCGCTGAGCAAGAAAATAGCCAAAGCAAATGAATGCCATTGATCACTTTCAAGAGAGATAGTTGTAGGCTTGCTAATTATTTGAGGTGCTTATTATGGATTTCAAAGTTTGGAAGTAATTCTATACCTCTATCCAAGCCAGTAAATCAATCATCTCTGTTAAAGGCTTAGAGGAAAAGTAAAGCTTATTGCTCAAATCTATGGTCAACATATGAGAAACATTACTATGAAAGCCATTCAGAAAGCCTCCTCATGGGAAAGGGTAACATTATGAGAACTAAGTGTTTTCACATGTTCTTTTACCTTTGTTCTTTTATAGTCTTATTTTTCACCTCTTCTACAGCAAGATTTTTTTTGGAGGCTACTAATCTGAATTCCATCTCTTTCTTCTCAAGGCCCCTTAGAACTGCTCTCCCCCATCAATGTCTTTTGTTCCTGCTACAGTAATTCTCCAATCAGTCAAAAATAGTTTCACATGGCATTCTCCAACAGAGTTAGAATCTGCAGGGGTAGCAGATTTGGAAAGAAGTGAGAAAGAAATAATGTGAAGGGGGAAACCCCTCCATTCTCAGCAGTGTTGTAAGCTTGTCTGCTGAAAAATGGAGAACAAGCTTTATCCTGAAGTCATAACTCACACATTACTAAGCAAGAGAAGGCTTCAAACTGAAACCAAGGTGCTGCTCTATACATAGGAAAGCCCAGACACCAACACTGTTTTCTGCCAGGTTCCATGAAGGGAAATAGTCACCACTGCTGCCCTATGTATTACAAACAACCTTAACTCTGCTACCAGTTTAAGAGCAGGGTAAAAAAAAACAAACATCACAATGACTGGGGCTTCCATTTATTCCCTACATATAGACAATGCCCTCCAAAAGGGGAAAAAAAAATCCCTCCATCTCAAATTATGCTACAAAGTCTCAAACCCTAACAGAGTCTTCCATATTTTGCATCACTAAACTATCCAGTCCCAATTTCAACATCCATCTGCTTTTAACTGATGTACACATTTAAGCTTAAGTAACTAACTGTGTCCTCAATCCAGGCTATTATATTACTACAGGATATTACTCACTTCACTGTAAAGGAGGAAATAAATCTTTCTGCAGAATCTGACTTTCCTTTCTATTTAATGACTTCAAAAATGTCTTGTACTACAATCACAGTGTAGTTCAACCATTCTATGTCTGAACACCAGAATATTAGTGTCAAAGGCTGTTGTGTTTTGTTACTGCAAGCTTAACATTCAAAGATCACTAATGCAAAAAACAAAAAAGACCCTGGATGTTCGTCTGCCTCTTTAATTTATATCTCAGTTCACTTGTACATTCAGCACAGCAGCATCCCAATACTAGTTGCAGTTTCTGGGAGCTACTGAAAAACTGAAAAAGCACAAGTAATTTATTTTACATTCATGGTAAAATAAATAGAACTTGTCAACATTATAAACATTGTAACATACTGTGAATGTTTATAAGCTTGCTGTTTGAGTCAACAATTTAGTGATTACAAACATAAATATTTGCCACAAGAGTCTATAAAAGCCCATGTTTTAAGTATTTATATTTTCCTAATACACATTTGCCCACTACAAACATTTTCACACCCCCTTGTATATTTCACACTATATCTCGTCCACTTCCATCACTGCAGGCTGCTCACTTCAGACTCTTACCCTCTGCCCCATCAAGAAACCCCATCTTCTTCCCTGTCTTTATCTGTCCCAGCTGCTATCTTGTACCTTTATTCCCATGCAATTCCACCAAACAACACTTCTAAAGCTGAGCACGTTTGTAAGCCCACTGACAATCTGGATGCCTTATCCTGAGTAACATGTTTAGATAGTCTATAACAAGCTCTTACAATTCTGATCAGACTGCTTTTGTTCATTTAAAGCATGCATACACTACAGACACACTTTGAGTAACTACAGGTTTTCATCCCTCCCTTGAAAAGAGCTGGCTCTCATTTGCTGACATACAACATGAACCACCAACCATTCTGCAAAACCCTATTTTTCACTCTTATCCAGAAGCTGGGAACACAGATGGAGTGCCCTACTGCCTTCCTCACAGAAGTGTTTCCAATTAAACTTCTAATATCCTCTCCTCTTCTACTGGGAAAAGGATGGGAAGAGACCACCAGGTGAGCTATGGGGTCTGGAAGCAGGTACAGTGACAACTGGCTGCAAAGGCTGCAGATGCCATCACTAGAAACACGGTAACTGGTTATTTGCACTGAATCCAGAAACTAAAGGTTTGTACACTACTCATCACATACATGCCTCTGGACAGACCTCTGCCTTCAGGGGCTCACCCTGCACCTCCAGTGTTTGCCATCACCACTGGAAGCAAGGCTTCAGCAGCTCTCAGGGTACTGGTTGTGCAAACAGAAGTCAGGAGTTAACCGTATCTTAATTAGTTGAGACAAAGGCTGCCACAAGTACGATTGCTTGTGAACCTTAACAGTTAAACTAGGCAACTACAAGCAGTGTATGCCTGAACAAAGACCAAAAGCCGATGAAAGGCTGGTCACGATTCAGAACTAAAAAAGTTGAGTATCTGAACACCTTTTTTAAGAAACAAACAAACAAAAAAAAAAAAAAAGGCCCCAGCTCCCACTGAAATAAACACAAAAATCAGAAGTGGAGGTAAATAATTATTTTTTACCTATTTTACACAACGCTTTAAAACAAAGCTCAGAGGACACAAGGGCATCGCCGGCTGCCCAGCGGCTGAGAGGCACCGTGACCGGCCGCACATCTCCGCCCCAACGAGAGCTCATCCCTTCACGGCGGAGGGGCCGCCAGTATCCCGCGGCTCTGCACTCTCGGGAGCGCTACCGGAGACGAGGGGATTTCTCTCCTATGCCACAGCCACCTCCTCCCCGGAGGGAGGGAGCCACCTCCCGCACAGAGACGGACCGGGGGCCCGCCTGCAGGCGGAGAGGAGCCGTCCTGCCGTGAGCCGGGCGGAGGAGAGGCGGCAGGGCAGCCCGCTGTGCTGAGGGGTCCGGCTGCCCGCCGGAGCCGGCTGCGGCTGACGCGGCCGGTACCGCCCTCCCGCCGCGGGGGCCGCACACCTCAGCGGCGGCAGCGCGGAGAGACCGCCCCGCAGGGCCCGCCCGCCCCGGCGGGCTCCTCTCACCTCACGACCCGGAGCGGGCGTGGAAAGCCGCTGTCCCGCCCGGCGGTGCGTACCTGACGACTGCTGCCGGCGGCGCGGCCCCGGAGGCGGCTGCCCCTTGTTGTGGCCCGGGTGGCGGCAGGAAGCGAGCAGCCCCCGCGACGGCGGCGTCTCCACCGTGGCGCAGTTACCATGGGACGGACGCCCTCTCCCTCCGGAAGTCACCGCCGGGAGGGCGGGGAGCGTGAGGCGGGGAGAGGCGCCATCTTGAGTGCGGCGAGCGGCGCCTGCCTTCCGCCATCTTGAGTGTGGCGTGGCCACAGCGCTCTGAGGGCTTGTCACTGTCGGTCCCTGTCCTCCCCGGGGCAGGGTCCATCCGTGGGCTCTGTACCAGTGTGCTCCTGAGGTGCTGCGAATGGAGGTTGTCTAAACCCCGCCGAAGAACGGCAGTTTAAACACATAGTTTCAAGGAGATCTCAACAGAGGAAAAGTCGTATCTGGGGTTGAATAGATTCTCTTCAGTGTGAGAAAATTACAGTATGGAAAAGTGGAATGAGATTAATACTACCAGTGGAAAATATGTGGGTTTTTTACCTGGAGGAATTAAGTAAACTCAACATGGCTCACTCAGCAGCCATCCTATAGCTTGAGGTGGCCACAGGGGGTCTGTGGCACCACAGTGGAACATGGAGCATGGTGGAAGGAGAGCAGCACAATGGCAGCCCAGTTTGGCTCCTCAGCCTCACCATGGCTCCAGCAGCCAGGACAACCTTGATCGTAAAATGAAATGTTAATATTGTATATAAAATGACACATATGAAACAATATTATATCTGGGTGGGTAAATCCAGTGCTGAAATTCTAGGAAAACCTTGCTACGGCCGTTAACTGTGCCATCTTGTGCATATGCTTTAGCTTTTACTTACATGACTGCATACCATTTTGTCCCAAAGGACCTGTGCCTCATTAGTGCACAGAATGGACTGAAATATGGTTGTGCTGTTACTCAGAGACTTGGTTTCCTCATCTTTAAGCACTAGCTTTTGCTGTTGGGATAAAAGTACAACTTTTAAACTAGAATAAAACAGTGGATAATCTGCATTGATCCCTTTTACAAGCCAAACTGTTACACTTTCATACCATTACAAGGGTAATTCGCTCTGTGAAAGTCACTCTGAAGCACATGAAACGCTGACGGGTCAGGCTATCGAGAGTCTGAAAGTCAGAGCCTGCAGCCTGAGTCAGAGACCAGCCCCCTCCCTTCCTCATCGTTATTCCTCTAGGGTTCTCTTGGCATGGTTTTTATTAAAGGCTTGCTTTAATCTTGAGTTCTGACTCAGACCTCATCCTAAATGCTAGCGGCATGTCTCCTGTATCAGCACAAGAGTTTGTGTTTGGTCAGACAGGGGTAGGATCAGAGCATGAAGTGCTGTGAAGTTGATGTTTTTAACTCCATCAAGTCCGGCACTAGAGACACACTCAGGGAGCACAGTGGTGAATGGGAAAGAGCACATGAACTTTATAGGAGGTTTCTCTTCTACAAAGTGGCATACGCAAGTGGCTGCAGAGGGACTTTGCCACCAGGCCTTGTTGCTTTATGTCATGCTCTGCCACATCATTTCTAATGGTGACGATTTCTTCTATAGGCTCAAGCAACTACTGAGTCATGTAATATAGATTCTGTAATTCCTGTGAAACTTCCCAGTTCGTTTTTTTTTCACAAAATACATCTTCATATATCATTTATATATAATAAAAAATATATATCATCTATGCTTCAGTGATCCTCCACTGAAGCACACGAACTACCAGAAATGTAAAGTACCTGTGTTGCCATGCCACAGCTCCTGTCTTCCAGTGCCATCTAGTGCTCTCGGGTGGAAGAGATGCTGTAATTAACGGAATTTCTCTTCATCAGATCGATTTGGTATAGAATCATAGAATAGTTCGGGCTGGAAAGGACATCATTAACACCTTTGGAACTGATAGATGGCACTGATAGAAAGTATATTTGTAAATTAATAAAATAGTTCTTTATAAAAAAAAATCTAGAGATACAGCAGTTCATATTTTCATTTTATAGCATTAAATTCCAACACAGATCTCTCATGTTATAGAATCATATAATACTTTCGGTTTGAAAGCACCTTAAGAGCATCCCGTTCCAACCCTCTGCCATGGTCAGGGATGCCTCACACCAGAGCCTGTTGCCCACAACTCTTGGGCAACATTGAAATCAACAGCACTCACAGATGAAACATATACATATATATATATATATATCAACACCTTACTTCTGGATATGCTGTTCTCTGTAACTAATTAGATTGCTTCAGAAAGTAGTGGTCACCAAAAAAAAAATAAGCTTTTAAATAGTACTGAAATAATTTATCACTTTGCTTCATTTTCACCTCTCCCAAAAAAGCAGTAGCCATGCAGATCAGAGTCCAGTCAAAGCTCCACTTGCAAAGTAAAACTGCAAAGCTTGGAGCAAGAGATCTTTCAGTCCAACTACAAAAAGGAGCAAGGTCACTTTTGAAACAAAAGACCAAAAAATGGGGGATTATCCAGAGAAAATCTGCCTTCAGTTTCTTATCTTGTCTTTGCAGTAACTTCTAGTTCTTATTCTCATTCCCAGTCCATGATCGGCAATTAAATAGCTCATAACCATTGAAACACCCTAGTCTGTCTGTTACTACTTCAAAGCAGTAAACTTAAGAGACAAACATGAGAGTCTTCTAAAATCTCCCTATATTACTGTGAAGAAAGTGTTTAGGGCTAGTACAGATAATTCCCCCTTGAAGATCTGAGATTCTAAGTTAACATACAAATACTGAGCAGCAAATACAATAAAAGGAATATAAATACTGAATTTTATGCAATGGCTTTGTGTGTACTCAGGTGCTTCTACATTTAACAAACCTTATCCTCCTTACCTGGTCACAGAAATTGGAAAGTCACTATTCTCTGAATTAGTCCATCTCAAAAGGGAACAAAGCAAGCTGCTCAGCTGCTTTCATTCCAAGGAAATTTAATTTAATTAGAGCAATTTCAGCTCACACTTCTGGCAGCTGTGTTTATCACACTTGCTTCAAAGGATAGGAATTGGCATTGACTGACATTAGCATCAAAGCTCATTTATTCACCCGCCCACATCCTACCAGCGCTTCTGAGTTTGCCTGTTTATTTATCACTGTAATAACACCACAGTAAATAAGATTTCATTTCAGAGCATAAATGGTTTTTGTCAAAGCATTTAGCGCAGACTTCTTATAATGTCACAGTAGAGCCCCTCATTGCAGGTTTGATGAAAAAGCAGCTAGCTCTTCTGCAGAAGAGATGTTTTAAATGTTGAACAAGGACATAGACTGGGATCCAGAATTACTTTTTCTTTCTTTTTTGTCAACAACTAGGAAATATGCATCTTTCAGCAGGGAGGGGAAAGGCCAGAAACTACCTGTCATCCCTTAAGCTGCAGAAGACCACCCGAGTCCAAAGCCAGATGGGTCAGGGGGTTTTTGACTTTGGGGGTTTGGGGAAACTGTGTGGTACTGAAGACTCAGCTCTCTGTTTCACAGCTGCCTTTTACTTGCCAGCTCATACAGAGGCATGAGTGCTGCCCGTTCAGGAGCATACAACCTTCTGTCATCTCTGGTGAAGTAAAAGTAGGTTCTTGCTGTTAAAAAAAGCACCTTTTATTTCATATTTTTACAGCACCCAGCAAAACAGGACTTGATACCAACTTGGAACTGATGGAGCACAGGAATGAGGTACACAGATCATAGCTCAGTTGCCTCTTTTGAGGGCACATACAGAACCTCTGCCAAATCAAACCAGACACCAGAGGCATTGGCTACAAGGGATCTGTTGCCTACATTGCAACCTCAGCCCTGGGGTGACAGAGAGAAGCCGTTAGGCTGTGGCCCCATGGGCTTACTCTATAGTTATCATCAGTAGTTTGCATAGAGTCATGATTGTTCATGGGTGACAAAATACAAGTAAGAGCAGCTCTGCAAGCAAAGGGACAGTGTGGGTGTTTTCTGCCTTGTGATGAAACATCAAAACTGGTGATGAAAATGGTTGTTCCTTCCCAAAGGTTTATCATGCTACAAGCAGAACAGTAGTCTCCCTTAGACAGTGGTATCAGTATTGGCCATAGCCAAAAGAAAAAGATCAGAGCCCTCATTTAAAGATGTAATTCAGAACGTGAACAAGGAACATCACAGCTATAAGTTGTCTCTCCAGTAGGCATACGAGTCTGAAGAGAAGTCAAATTTCAAAAACCAAGGAAAACAGATGAGATAATGACTAATGGGAATAAATTTCACTGCTTTCACCACAGCATTAGTTTATCAAATCCTGGGGCTTAATAGGCAGCAGAATTCTCATCAGACAACAGCTTTGTATAATGGAAATCATTTAAGTTTCAGTATTTCATCCAGCAGTGCAGAGAAGCCTGTGGAGTGTGCCATCTTAGCTGGCACATTTATTGATGCTGACCACAGGTTTATACAGGAGGAGTTGAAAGGTGAAGAATTCAACTCTCCAGTGATGAAATTAGGAAGAAACAGAAATGCCAATGAAATGAGACACTCGGCAGCCTGTGAGAAAGTGATGGAAAATTCACAGCTTTCAATCACCTACAGCACTTGTTATGCAGAAACAGGCTGAGCTCCCAGTTTTGCTCGGAGGTTATGTCACTTCCAATCTTCACTGTGAGACTCAAGCATGGTTTATAGTGGCAATTTGCATGTAGATGAATGAAACATCTGCTTTCAGTGATTGTATTTCTGAAAGTTGGCTTTCACTAGTTGAGAAAGAAAACAGCTTTTTGGGGGGGAATATTACTCTTGTAAAAAATCCTCATGCTCTCGGCCATTTCAATCAGTCTAACCTTTTCCTTTTTAAAAGGAAAATAAAATTAGGGTATCACACACAACAGAGCAGCCCTGATTGCATTTTCAACTGACAGCACAGCAACTGGAAAACTGTTTGTTCCATTTAGCCATCCAGAAACCACACAGGCCCATGTAAAACCGGATTTTGGACATGCTTTTTCTCAACTGTCATGAAACTCTTAGGGAAAAGCATAATTTAGACATCTCTTCAAAAGTATTGCCCAGCAAACTTGTCTTGCATAGTACTTTCCATAATCCATTCTTCCAGATGTTCTTCTCTCTTTCTTCATTTCATAGTTGTCCCAGTGTTTCTAGTTACCTTGAGCATAGAGGCTCCATCACATAGGGCTGATTCATGGCTGTGGCTTACATGGTGAAGTAATAACAAGACATTTGAAATACCAGAAGCCACAAAACATAGTTCAAATAAATCCTGAAAAGCAACAGTGTGGAAACACCATCCGTAAATCTGCTGTTATGCTTTAGAAATGGAACAGTTTTGTTGTAGCAGCAGAAAGATGCAAGAAGTCTGTTAGAACAGGATGGGTAAGCTGCATTCACCTCTGGCTCATGTTTCAAGCAGGGTCCCAACTGCAAAGCCTCCTGTGCTACCCTTTTCCTCTCTTGCTCCCTCCCCTACGCAAGCATGACAAAATGCTATTAAATAGGTTTATGTATCAAAAAATCAAATTTAACACTGTTAAAGAGAAATAAGTATAGCATCTGATGAGCAAGAATCAAGCTCAACTAAAAGAGCTCGGAATATGCTGCCAGGGCTGCACTACCATTTTAATGTATCCCTTCTTAAAGTAGACAGTCACTTTAAAGAACAAACTGGCACAAGCTGGTACTTCAGGCCTTCAGAGAAGTTGCGTTGTGCCTAAATTCCAAGAGCTCATGCCTGATTAATCCCTAAAGTTAAAACCCTGTGTAAAACTAACTAATTAGAACTTGAAATACAAGTTTAGACAGTTTCAACAACTTTTGTGGTCCCTTCACTTATAGGCATCCCTCAGCAATGCGAAGTGAACTTAAAATGAGCTTGCAATCTTCTAGCCTCACATTTAAACAAATCCCATCTTTTCTGTAGAATTTTATTACTAGAAAAACTCAACTTCCCCACAGTTTTCATCCATCCTTAGTTACAAATTTCACCTGGTTGATATCTCTGCAGGGTATCCTCAAGAAGCACTGGGGCACGCCTTTTATCAGCTAAATGTCCAGTACAATAACCGTTGTCACCTCCATCAATAGCCAGCCTTTCTGCATAACAAAGCAGGGCAGGTTATTTTCTTCTTGGCAGGAATTAGTAAGGGATAATTGGAGTTACATTACATTGTTCTGCTGGATCACCCAACAGCCAACAACACTAATAAACCCAGGAGCGCTGCAACAGAGCGCTGCACTTTAGAGACCTTCAGTGAGCTGGTGACAGAAAAACACCTCATAAGCTGGTTTTGGGAAGGGGTTTTGTATCACTCATATTCCCAAGATTCTTCTGTGGTTAGACAAAGGTTTCTAAGGTGCTCCTCTATTTCTAAAGATTTTAAGATTCTCTATTTCTTAAGATTTTTCCTTAGGAGGCACTGCTAACCGAATACTCTGGCCCCAGAACTGGGGCCAGTATTTGTCCCCAAAGCCTAGACCAACACTGATTTCTGGTTCTGCTACTGAACTAACAGAAGTCAACAATCTGGCCATGCACCCACATCACTTTTGACATGCACCTCCACCTCATCAGTTTGGGGAATAAAACTCCTAAGGTTGTCTTGACTTCTTGATTGTTCACTTTCAAATATCATTTACAATCAAAATCCAGCTTAAATGCAGCAACCTCACAATGTACAGTCTAGGAGGACCAGTGTGTGTAATAGGACACATAAACTAACAATCATACACAAAGCTTTACTAAAGCTTTCAAATAGCTTTACGTAAAACAGTAAATGAAGTATTACAGAGCCAAATTTGGTCCAACAGTAGATTTTTCAGGGCTGACATCAGCTTTTAACATCTTCTGTGGCAAAAAAGCATAATAGCAGAGTTTAAATAAAACCTGATGAAGCACATTCTCTCCATTCTCCTAAGCAAGATACAGATTTTACTTAGCTGGTTCTGTGTCATGTTGTATTCCTCTGCTGTATATTTGTATCTGGGTTGGTTGAATCCAAAACACATGACAACTGTTCTTGCAAGGGATTCACAAATTGAAAAAAAACCAAAAGGCTAGTAATAACTGGAACATCCTCCTTCTGTGAAAGGGCTTTCTGCAACAGGCATTTTACAGGATGGCAGAAAACTCTGTGGAGCAGTCCTCTGTATGAACACAAAGAACCAGCCAATGAGATACCATAAGGCACAATTCACTTAGTGAAAATCTTCTCCTCGCTTGAGAAACCTCCTTCATAATCCAGCATTCCTGGGATAGCCTTATCTCCCTTCCTTCATTCCCTATACAAAAAAATTCTCCTAGACTATGCTTCAATTACACAAATTCATCTCTGTTTAATTCATTCCATGACCTTACTACTGCCTCAGACCATCCACTTCCACTTCCTTATATACACCTGCCTTGCTCTGTGTAGGGGTTGAGAAATGGAACTGGCATCTCTTGTATTTTAGGAGGTTGTTGAGGAAAATTAACGGATTGCAACCCACCTTTCCAGATGCAGCCCTGCCAATGGCAAGCTGACAGACATCACCTGGAGTAAACCTCAACCCACGCAATTCTTTCAGCTTTCTCAGACAGTGTTCTTGCAACAGTTATTGCTTTGACCCCTTTTCTTTATGGCCTCACTTCCTGTCCCTTGGCCAGTTCTTCCTGCTTCACCGGTCCATTACACCCTCCTACTTGTGCACCGTGCTCTCTCTTTAGTTACACCAGTCCAATCTCAGATGCTTTTCATAAAACCCCAACAGACCTAGCTGAAAAATCAACTTGCTGCCTACTAATTAACATAACAGATTGTAGGTCACACTGACTGCAATACACTCATAAAGTTTCCAATAAGTGTCAGTGACCTTTATTTTCAACTGCTGATAATCTGTTATTAGTACTGAAGTGTTTTGTCCCATGTGGGGAAGAAAAGGACTTCCAAATGCTTGAAAACATAGGTAGGAATAAAATAACATTTTTTTCTGTATTCCATGTTAAAACAATTCCTTGTTGCCTTCACTGCTGTAAATTACAGAGGAACTAGAACCTTTCAGAGTCTTGAGATAAAGAGGTGGTCATTGGTTCAGCTTTTGCTGTACCTCTGAACATTTGCTCACGAGCCAAATATACAAGTTCAAAGTTAGGACATGTGCTTTGGAGGTTTCTTCATTATATTTTTTCATTAAATGCCCTATTTATGTTGAATAATTGAAAAGGGATGCTATACACTGTGCTCATGTATTTCCCCCCCTATAAGTACACTTCTTATTAGTTGGAGAAAGGACTTTGGAGCACTGCCTGTAGAGCTGGTCAGGATTGCAGGGCAAGAAAAGCTGTTGTCTGCAGGACCCCATCCTCGATCATGGAGAGCTTGGAATATGTGAATGAGGAGTCTGAGGAACGAGAAGGAACAAAAGGTGGGTTTACAACAAATGCAGCTGAAGGGTGACACAGAGAGTTGGACACCATGGCAGCCCCTGCCCTACAGCTCTCATAGGATCCCTGTGTGAATCCTGGCAGCTCATAGCTGCATGATGGGTGCTTGCTGGGCTCTGGTTCCAAAAACTTGCCATCCTTTGGCAGGAATGTTGACCATTCACAGTCTCTACAGATGCACACAATAGGAACATTACCCACAGTGTAGCATGCTAAGCATCGCATGATGTTTCTAGCTGGATATTCTAAGTTAGTTGTCTGCTGACAATCTTGACTCCTGTCTTTATTCTGTAAAAAATGACATTGCAGAGCATCAAAATACTTATCTATCAGCTCTCCTCAAGAACCCAGGAGATGAACAAGTCCCCATTCTGTACTACATGCCCATGTTGCGCAGCAAATGTAAGAAGACAGACTGCACAGATACATAAAATACACTGAAAATAGACCATGCTGTCTTGAATGAGTAAATATTCCATGTGTAAAGTCCTCTAGAAAAGTGGTGCATGACCTTGTAATTAAAATCTGTCATGCTGCATAAGGACAGAGAACTTAATTAAGCTTTCATGGAGCTATTCATACTTTTTTGCTTAACTGATTTTGCCATCATATGTTGCTTTTTGATGTCTAACTGCAATGTAATAATTTTTATTTATAGTCAATACATCACACAGTACTAAACAAAAATTAGCCTAAGCATCTGACATAATGCTGTATATGGAGATGTGATGTTTATGTGATGTTTAACACCACTGGCAGCAAAAAGTACATTTAATGTGAGAGGATGGAATAGCATCAAGTAGCTTCATGTTCTTCAAAATCAGAAAGGTCAGGCATGGCTCTGATCTTAGGACATTAACTACTATTTCATTCTCAACACGGGGAAAAACTGAGCAGGGCTCTGCCTTGGACATTTATACTTAGTATTTTCATCAGTGAATGTGTTGGTGCAATACATGTATCTGCAAATATGTTTTTGCAAACAGCTAAGAGTATCATACAAAACAGGAACAAATTCAAAAGAATTTCTATAATACAAATAGAATCATAGAATAGTTTGGGTTGGAAAGGACCTTAAGATCATCTAGTTCCAACTCTCCTGCCAGGATGTAAGGAAATCTGCCCTTAGACAAGATGGGAAACAGCTGCTTAGGTAGCAGATCTGCACTACTCTGTCTTGGTGAGGCCCAGCTGGAGGCTTCTGTTCTGTTTTGGCCATGACAGCATTTGAAAAGCATGTGGAGAAATGAGAGCAAGTCCAGAGGACAGCAATAAAAATAAGTAAATAGCTCAGGAACTAAGACTAAGGCAGAAGGATGCAGAGGGGTAGTGGTATTTAGTCTACAGATGGAAAGGCTAAGGGGAGGCACAGCAACAGTCAAGTACAGGAAAAGGTAATGAAAGACAAAAGGATAGTCTGTCAATAGGGTAAGAGAGGAACTTGAAATGCAGACAGCATGATCTATGTGAAATAAAGAAAACTCCGTTAGTGAAAGGATTCAGGAACATTACAATCATTACTTAGGGAGCTGATGCAGTTACAAAATGGTCCATCTTCAAATTGAACCATCCTATTCTGATTCCTACAAGTGCTCTCTGCCACACTGGTCTAACTGTGAAGGTTGCACAAAATTCATAATATACCCAGTTTACTGCACCCTGGTTGTTACTGACCTGCGTGATAATCAGGTTTTTCTGTTGCTTTCAAATTGCTCTTTTGCTTGCACTAAGGCTGGCTGTAGGTATTCAAAACCAAAGGGAGATGCCCTGGAACAGAGCAGCTGCTGGGACACAAGGCAAGAGATTGTCTGAGTTTGCCAGTGTTCCATGGCCTTGGTAGTGACCTTTATGGAAAGGTAGTTGCTCACCTGGTCTCAGAGCATGCATGGGCTCCTAGACGTCCCCATGTAAGTAATGACAAAAATGTCCTTTTCAGCATAACCTGATTAAATGATTGTTACAGCTCTTCCCATAGTAAAGCTGCAATACCGCTCCTGGGTGCATACTGTTTGTGCTCTGCAGCCATCTAGAGGGCTGCTGCCTGGACCAACTTCATGTTCTTGACCAGAAACCGTAAACTTGCAGTGAAATATAAACTCTGCTGACCCTTAGTGGCCATAACTTCACTATATACTATGGGATTTTATTGTTTTCTTTATAAATTCAAGAGTGCTCTTGTCCTGGTGCTGTTATGCACTGTATTATAGTTTTGTGGGGGGCAGGAAAGGTATTGACTAACCTGCTGAGGGCAAAAACTGGGGAAGTACTGTCAGCAGAGAAGAGGATCCAGGTATCACGAAGACGATACCTGACCTTAAGATTTTGCAGCAATTCAACAGAGCAAGTGCAATCTTAGATCTAGGAGCTACCAAAATTGACACTGTAAACTGTAGGTGAGTCATTCATTGGGATTGGAGGCATGAAGCAAAATGATTAGAGACCACTACATGGCTCTAACAGACAGATGTGATCCTTGGAGACACCAGGAGGTGCATGTCTGGTTCTGACAGGGAAGACTCAACATGTTCTGCTAGTGAAGCTTCAACTAGAATATTAGACACAAGTCTGGCTTTGAGAGCTGGGCAACAGGAATTTGAATAAGCAAGTAATGTCGCAGGGTGACTGGGGAACTGAAACCCTCCTTTATGAGAGGAACTTAAAGATTAACAGGAGCTGCCACAAAGGTGACTGGGTAAACACACTGACGAAGAAGGATACCCCCTTAGCCAGAGTTCTGAGACATCCCTGAGAAGCTCAGTGGACACCTCCATGATGACGAATAGTTGGCTGGACAGAAGAAATGCTGACTGGTGCAGGACAAAGAAATTGCAATTATGAACTGACCTTCCAGGAAAGCAGGAGTCAGCAGCAGCTATTCTGGGAACTGATGTCCTGTGCCCACTTAAATATCGACACCAAAAAAGTACAGTAACTCACTCATCACCTACCTAAAAGGAGCTTCTCTGCAAGAGATCTCCCAGACAGACTGCAGTCAAACCACACTAAATGCTACAAAACACAGACCAGAATGACAGCTTTTCACCCAAATGGTTTGTGTTTCCATTATAAGCCAACTGACAGTAAACAGATGTTCACCACCACAGCAGAAGACAAGACAACCCTTAGGCTGACTCCACAGCTCTCAAGAGCACAGGCACATCTCACAAGCTCCTGACGCTTCTCAGGCCACCCCAGCAGCAGCAGTGGATCTCTGCCAGTCAATCCCACTGAGCCACTTTGGCCTCTGCCAGGACGTCAGTAGCTCTGTCCTAACTGGCATTCAGTTGCCTGAAGATTTCATAAGCTGCAACAGTAATGAACAGCCATCCCACCACTTGTCTTCATCGGAACTTCCAGACTGTGTGTTTTACAGCTCTGCCTCTACATTACCTGTTTATTAAACAATCACCAGACCACGTTTGGTATCCCTGTGCTTCTTCAAGCTGTTTCTTCACAGAAAACTTAATCTAGGTTTTCTAAAATGCTCACTGCCAGGATGTCTGATGAGGTGTAAAGCTGAGCTGCACAAGAGAGAATCTCTTTTCTGTGTGTATGTTTATACACCAGCTGCCTGTGAGAACTAAGGCAAAACCATAAGGTTTGCTGTGGTTTTAGAAAGGCAAGTCATTTAAGACAGAAAGCCTGTGCTGTCAGAGGGGTTCCCACACCCCATACACAGCTGAAGAGTGCAGGAATGCCAGCTTGCATCAATCTCAGGAAAAAGTGCTGTAAGATTTGTGACTGAGTTAGAAATCTGAGCAACATCATCAGCCCAGATGACATGAACGTGCTAGTCACAGAAGTGTGAGACGAACAACTTATCTAGGCTCCCCATCAGCTCTGATCTGCCTGAACTCCCAGTTTAGAGAAGAAATCCTGCAGACTTTTCCTCCAACAGGGTAACAACATTGAGCCTTGCATTTTCCAAAGCTACCGATAACAAACGAGTATAGGACTTGCTACTCAGAATCTGTTTTCACCTTCAGAAAGCCAAATCTCTTTTTGTTATGGCTTCAACAGAAAACTTGCAAACACAAACCAAAGCAAGCCATCTGCAGACATCTATATACAATCTGTAAAGGCAGTTATAAAACTGGTTTGAAGTGTCCTCATCCTCTTTATCCCAATGCTGTTAGCTATAACATCACTGGTGGTTATTTCACTTCTTACCCAAATGCACAAGAAAATAAGGAAAGCAATAAAGCATGAAATACTAGGGTTTTTTTCCCTGTCACTTAGAAAGTGAAGGCATAAAAATCAGCCTGCAAGGGACTAGAAAAAGCCCACAATAAGACAGATAGGTCTTTTTCAAGGAGTTGGTCAGCTTCCATAAGTCCAAAGTGTTCCAAGGAACTCATCAGCTGTTTTCAAATCAACATGAGGGAAATTGTGGGTCTTCATGACTTTTTCAGTTTCAGAGTAAATGTGTTTCAGCAGGGACTACAGCTGCTAAGATTACTGTCTTTATGGAGGAAAGAAAAACAAGAATCCAGCCCAGCAGCTACATGTTAAAATCATGAACCCCCTCCAGATGCTCAGTTGGCTCCATAGTTAAAGGGATGAGTGTGGTGTCAGGAAAAAACCCCTGTGAATTAGAAACACTTTCGTTTCTAAACTGGTGAGGAAAATTTGTCAGAAAGTTGCTATCCAGGACATTGTCAGATTCCCAATGCTATGCTCAAATGGTCCAGTTTTCACATCCCTGTAACATGATTTGGAATGATCAAAATAAAGGAAAAGATAGTTTTAGACAGCCAAATCATTATTCTCTGAGATCTATATACAAACTGAAATCCTTTAAATCACTAGGAAGGAGGAAAAGTATCACAGAATCAGTCACAGATACTTCCAGTGAAGTCACAACCTGCATGAATGAAACACCTCCTCTGTAACTTTTTTCAGTGGACCTTGTTGAGGGAAGATTTATTTCAGAAAGAAAGAGTCATCAGATTCTAACAGAGACTATTTATTTCTGCTAGAAACTGTGCTAAAGTTTGAGAGGCTAAAAGACATTATGTGTATTTACACTACAAAAGGAACAAGCCAACCAAGCATCTGAATATGGAAAGAGATGTTTCCCACAAATCCTATGTTCCCATCTGCTGGCAATGTAGAGAAGTGACCAGCAAGTAACTTCCCAAATAACCCCTTCACAGAGTATACAGACTATCTCAGTGTCACAAGAGCTTTGGAAGCACTAGGAGTTTGTACAGGCATAGGAAATCATACCTAAGTACTTTTAAAAACCAGAAGTTTGGAAATTCCATTTTTTTTCTTCCTGCTCCATGACTTGAAGTGCTTCGTTGTAGCTACTACTTCCACATGCCCTCAAATCACATATCTTCCTCATTTAAGTCCTTCTTCGGCATACTGCAAGGATAAAGTACTCTGTCATCATTAAATCTGCATTAAATTGGAGAAAATAACATTCAAGATAAACCCTTTTACGTTAAATTTTAAATGACGAAACTAAACCCGATACATTGAGATTGTTTATTTTAAGTGGTATTCTGAAACTCGTGGTTAAACACAAATTTGCAAACTATGAAGCTTAAGATTGCATGGTGACAGTCTGCACAAAATAAGGCTGTGTGGTCAATCTTGGAGCTGATGCCACTGAAGTCTGATTATTGGGAGCACAGGATGGTTTCAAGGTTGTAATCCATGAAAGGCACCAAAGGAGGCAGGCCTTCCTACATCAAGGGTCCCCTTAGTTACCATGAGACATTGTTGAAAGTGAGAGCATCACCAGCAGGGAAAGATCTGAGTGAAAGTAGAGGTCATTGTGGAAAAGCTTCTCTTTGTACTGCACTCAGAACCTGGAGACAGTTACCCACTGCAGGGGCTCTTCCATGCCAGTCATACTCGCTGTGCTTTATTCCTTACTCAACTGGGCCAGTTAGAAGGAAAAGGAAAGAAGAAACCCCAAAGCAGCTCATGCTGCTATGACAATTTGGCAATGATCTTTAAAGGCAGATCACTTTTTTTAGAGATAATTAATAAGCATGAGCAGGATTTGTGTTAATGCTGAAACAATTCAGACAGGGGTGGGATGAAATCCATCACCCAAGAGACAGAAAACTTTCATTTCTGTGCATTGACACGGAAGGCAGATGAACTATGGCCTCATGTTCCCCCAATACTAAAGGTAAAGATCTGCTTCATGAGTTTGTTCTTTACACAGACAATTAACAGTACATTTTAGTAATGCTTCCCATAAAAAGTCTTACCAATAGCACAGTACTGAAATCAGTGCAACAAAATCAAAATGACAGGAAGGAATATTTACAACCACATTGTATCGTTCCAAAACTGCAAGACCAGAACTCTCTAAAGTGCAAAGTTGTCTATATTCTACACAGATACAGGGATCTGCTTTCTTGCTTATAGTATGAACTACCACCACCATCACAGACACACCACATATCCATGCTGAACACTGAAGTGACCAAATGTCATCCTTAGGCTGACAGGCAAAAACTCCTCTACTGAATCCAGTGGGAGGCAGACATCAGCATCCAAGGGGCAAATTTAGTCTCTCCACTGTTGGAATGTCACATGCTGGATGGAGATTAACTACTGTAAACCAGGAACACGAAACAAGGAGGAAGTATATTTAAATATATGGAGAAAGGTATTTGAATAGAAAACTTACAAAGATCTCAATGGTTTGTTTTATAGCAGATTAAAAGGCAATCACTGCATTTTTTAAAGCACAAACTAGAGGGCCCAGCACTCCATAATTTATTTCGCTGCAGTTTTGTCCTAGTTCAGACTGGACACAAATCTTTAAGGACTATTTATATCAACAAGATTTGCAGGTTTAGCCATGAGAGCCTCTGAAACCAGAGAGAGGCCACAAAACCAGGCTCTTGCAGCATTAGAGTATTAAAAAGTCACCATTCAAAATACCTAATTTTTAAAGATTACTAAAGGAAATCATAAGAGAAGGAATATGGCTGTTATGTTTCCAGATTAGCTGGAACTCCCAGTCTATTCACCCATATTCCTAAATATATTGGCCAGTTAATCTACATAGTATTTACAATTACTCTTGCCACTAACCAGCAAAACCCAAAGAGAAAACTGCTCATTGACACACAGCTCTCTATACTTTGCAAACTAAACTGTCTCCAGTTTCTTATTTAGGGACAAAACTATCCAATGTTTGCTATAGGACTTTAACTACAAGTAAACAAAGCTTGCCTTGAAAAGCAACACATGTCAAGTGAGTTAGTTTGTTCCATTAGTCTATATTTAAACTACTACATCATATTTACTGAAACAGCTATGGCATAAGAGGTTACACAGCTAGGCTTAAGTAATGCCATAATCTGACATAATCCACTTGGTTATGCCCCAGACTATTTACAGTGAACTTGATTCAAATCACTTGGTTCAAAAAAGGATTCCAAAGAATTACAAGTCCATAAAACTAACCTTTCCTAAGAAGTTGTTTGGGAATGATTTAGACATGATCAGTTCATCCTGTTTTAAGATATTCATATATTGAATTATACCCATGGGCAAAAGCCTCATGGGAAATGAGTCCCAGGACCTACACGTGTAGCAGATGGGAGGGAAAATGAGGGGAGAAGGGAAACTGGCATCTTATTCTGCATAGAGGAAGTTAATTGGGTTCAGATATGTACACATTAACAAGCACAAGCATCTGAAAAACAGTGAGCAACAATAAAATCATGATTATGAAACCGAGTTAACTGTATCTTGAGCCTTAAAGGGGGCAGGCTAAGCAAATGGTGATGACTACAGCCTTAAACATTTTCAGAACTGAAATCTGTATAAGCAAAGCAGCTCCACTTTCCATTCTGGCAGAACCTAAACTGGTCTCTTAACAATGCAAGAAGACTAAAAAGTCAGTGGATGAAGTTTTGAACAGAAATGAGTAACTCTTCATAAACCATATTCCAGGCCCCTGTGCAGCATCAGAAGAAATGGATCAATTTTAGATATAAATTCTTCTTGATACTCATCATCTTCTACCCACTCAAGCCTTTGTAAAGCAGAAACTTCTTCCAAAGCAATTCAGCTGATTTTACACTTATTTTGTGTGCAAAACTGGCTGGAAGAAAAATCCATCACTGGAGGCAGTAAGTTTTGCATTTGGTTCACCTATGCCAGGCAGCACCAAGAGCCTCTGTGCCTTTTGCAGCAAAAAACTCTGCAGTTTGATCTAGTATCTCAAGGAGAGTTTTGAGTTTCCTATTAACCTCCTCAAAAGCTTTTGTTCCACGGGCCTTCAAGGAGCCACAATCCTGGCTACTAAGCTAACTTACTCTTAAGTCCTATGAAGGATTTCAAACAGAATTACATCACAGTGGAAGAGGACCCAATCCAAACAGCACCAAGAGAGGAATGCGTTTACAGTATAGCTCATGGTAAGTGCATATGCCATCATGTTTTGCTGAAACGGGAGCATTTGCAGGCTGTTCAGTTTCTTTCTCAGGTAAAGTGAAGTGCAGCAACTGCTGCCCAGAGACGGCAAGGTCTCACTTCAATGTGTGTATCAGTCTTTTGTGTTTGCAGCACATCAGAAAGCTGTGTTTTTGTTGACATGGGTGTTTTGCAGTGCTCAGCACTAAAGAATGTTATCACATTTTCCACAGAAGGCAGAAATGGAAGAAGCAAGTTCTACAAAGCACTTTCTTTCTCAGTCTTGACTGAGCTTTGCTTTTAAACACATTCATATTACTTGCTGCATCACTTTCATATACACTTTGATATTAAAGGATTTTAACTTAAGGACAGACAAGCTAAAGTACCTTACTACAAACTCTGATAAAAGAACCCTAATCTGTAGAGGTAAGAACAGACACTAATAATTTCAGAAGAATATAAATTGCGCTCCAGTTACACAGAACTTAAGGCTTTCTAAGTCCTGTGAAATACCACAGGGATGTTACAAACCGAACCCAGATTTTCTTCCCTCACTCCAATTAAGTGAATCTGAACACGACAGGGTGATGAGCTTGAATGGCAAAACCTGGACAAATAGAACTGTTCATGCAAACTTTTGTTTGCACAATCTAACATTATAGAGCATATAATTTAATGGAAACATCCTCAAGTGTTACAATCATGATACTTCCTTTGCTATTTGTGGGTAGAAACTAAACCCACAAAAAGAAACTCTCTAGAGGCACAATAGGAACATTTAAGCCCATTCATTCTATGATATCCCACTAAACCCCAAAATATGTCAGATATAAATAAACTCCTAGAAATCCACCACATTCTCAAGCAGGAAAGATGCACACTAACGAAAGTAAATTAAATTAGTCTTCTAAATTAAAAAAGAAGGATCAGAAAAAGGGAGATCAGAACTAAAGCCCCAGAGTCCCATTAATATAGCTTCAAAGTGAATTCATAGCACTTATGGCACTTAAGAAATCTGGCATCCACTGTCTTTTTGAGGCTTTATATCTGGTTCCTTCAGAGGTTTTACTTCTTCATCTGGTTTTGGTTTAGCCTGCAAACAAGAAGAAAAAGCCCTAAATACCACAAGTACAAACCACTGTGCCTGCACAGTATTTATGCACAGCTAACTTTACATATTCTAATTTAATAGCTGCCTCTATTTTTGAGGCTACAGGCTTTGAACAAGCCTTGAAAAAGACACATATTCTCTATTTCAGCATCCTTAAATGAATCCTTTTCTAAAACAGAACCTTTTACAGCACTCATTCCTGTAACATTCCAGCATCTTATACACCTTTAAGAATTTCCTCCTATTCAGGACTTAGAACAATGACTCCTCATTCCCAGATGCTGACAGTGTGGCAGAAGTTAACTGACTTGTCTCCTGGCACAGTGAAAATGTGAGCTCAGGTGGTTGCCTTGTGTCTATACCCGTAGCTGGGGAATGTTGCAGAAAAGCAAACTCTGTATTAGACACAGAATAAAGGTGACAAGAAAACAGTACATGAGATTGTCTTACAGCGTCATCCTTTGGCCTCTTGGTGAGATCAAATGCCCCGAGTGTTTCAGGAGTCCAGTGTGCGTTCAAGGCAGGGAATTCAAAAGGAACAGGCTCTACTAAGCCATAGTTTGCTTTCAGTTCCAGCTGGGGAGCCTCTGCTGGCACCTTCTGAAAATAGCTGTCATAGAACACAGCAATATAGTTAAAACACAGTGCACCATCTCTGCAAGCCTTGTTTGCAGTTCTAAAGAAGAACAATCTGGGTTTTTACAGTGACCATCACTGCTGCTCTCTTTCTTTATTAAGGTACTGTCCAACATGCATTCTGTCAGCGAGATTCAGAACAAAAGCAATCCCTCCTTGGTATTGTTCATCCCCTCATAACCATGTGGGTTTTGTCACTACTTGATAACCATTATTCACAGCATTTTCATGAGAAAAGCACCTTCTGTTCCAAAAGACATTAAAAAACATAGTCATATAACACCATGTTGGAAGAGACCTCAAGGATCATCTGGTCCAACCTTTCAAGGCAAAGTACGACCTAGACTTGATGACCCAGCACCCTGCCCAGCTGAATGTTAAAATCAGGATTTAGAATACTTCCCAAGGAAGATGAAGAGGATGGTTCTTTTCCTCAATCAGCCTTAATGTGCCACAGTGCATGACAGCAACACCACTGCAACACCCACAAAAACTTGGTACAACATGAAGCCTGAATGAGGGTATAAAACTCAGCTTCATGTACTTAACAACTATTTTTGTTTAGTCAATTTCCTTATTAGGCAGGTCTTTAAATGCCATAACAAGGGAAATAGCAAAACTATTATGGAATACTAAATCACAAGAGGTGGGGAAGGGAGAAAGAAATGAGCAAAAGAATTCTAAAGCCAAGCTAATCTTGCTATTTTAAACTGCTTCCAAACTCTTTTTGGAAGGGGTATTAACTAAGAGAAAGCTCTATTCACAATATTAATTATACATAGCCTAGTAAAGCTCCTAGCATCCTAAAGCATGTTCTTCACTGAAAGCATGTGTTTGCTTCCCTGTAGCAAAGCATAAGCAGCTGTCCTCTTTCGCCTACTAGGTCTCAGCAGCTGGGAAAAGAACATTAGAGCAACACAACAACCCCTGCAGGACTCTCTCTGGTGTAGAAGGAAATGAAAGAAGCTTTGGCTGAGGAATGAAGGAAGAAAACCACTTAACCTCTCCATGTCAGTCCAACCTGCCCTGCAGAGCTGGCACAGAACACAGAAGGTGACAGCACAGACCCATAGCAAATCTGCTTTAAGTTACATACCATGCCCTAAAGGAATGTAAGAACTGGAGAGTAAAATTTACCATCCTATCTTGAAATAAAGGCAAATGAGGTAATAACAGTTCATACAGAGCACTGCACCAAACCATAAATTACTTACATGAACCCATTCTCTCTCTGGCATTTTTCTAGTGTGTTCTTAATCAAACTTCCCAACTTCCTAAAGAAGAGATGTCCAGAAGGTTTGGCAGTAGTCCCAGGCCCTTTGGTTTCTCCATATTCTTTGCACAATGCTTCAGCCTTGGCAAAAACTTCACAAGAAAGAAATGTAATAAAAATCATTTACATGACTCTATTAAATCAGGGTTCTGATCGACAGTGCTTCAGTTTTAGGAGATACCAGAATCCATTTAGGCTTCTTGCTTCTTAGAAACGAAAATAAACTAGCTCAAAGGCAGCACTTTCAGCCAAGATTTACTGCATACAAAAAGTGACCAGGCACAGGAAAAAAACAAGAGATAGCTTTTTGGGTAGGAAGATGCAGGAAAGCATTCTTCCACACAAGGCAAAATGCAACAATAAGCCCAAGAACTGTGCCCCATGGTAGGGAAAAAGAGGGAATGAAGGTGTCCACACACAGGTGATGCCCCAAAATAAACAGCACTCAGTATGGAGTGGGCAAGAAAACACTCTTCTGTGACGAGCAGGCACAGTAAAAACCACAGTATTTGGTTTACTGCAAGTAATCCAACTTAACTGCTTCTAATAAATTCTTAATTTATTTTTGAAATTAATATTAAAGGTTTCTCATGTGATGATTTGAGCATTTTTTATACAATGTGGTAAAGTTATGCAGTGCAGGCTGTTGGGGTAGCAATAGCTTTGAAGAGACACTGCGCTTAATCTTCCAACTTCCCTTAATAGGCTTTTCAAAGAAATAGAAAGTAAGTAAGTTACTGAAACCTGTTTAAAACCAAACAATCACGATCTAGATTTACTATTTAATGTAAGACACAGCAACCTCCACAGCAGAAAAGGCTGCAGTAACTTAACTTTTATCTGTAACAGACAAGTGATTCTCAGGCTGCACTGCAGGCAGCTCAGAGCCAGTCCCCCACAGGCTGAGAAGGGAAGATGGTATTTTCTGAAGCACTGTTATGAACAGCAGTCTTTGGTGAGACACAGGAAAGAATACATTGCCTCTTTTCAAAATTGTGCTGGATTTTCATCAGGTGACAGATAAAATCCTTAAGTTTATAGGAGACCAAAATAAACACGATACAGCAAAATAAACTGGGCACGTCATCATTAGATCCTACAATCCAGTCTCAATCACACTTACATTTCTCCGATTCCTGCAAAGATCTGATTGCTTCCCCACATTTATCACTCGCCAGTAGAGTTTGACCATGGTAACAATATGCCTAATGGGAGAGGACAAAATCATTACCAGCACCACAGGGCACTTCCTGCACCAATTCACTTCTGCTCTTCTTTACTTCAGAGTTGCAGCTCTTTGAAGCTGCCATTCCCTGCAGATAGCTGACAATTCAGGATTGCAAATCAAAGCAGCATTCACCGAACAATGCAATCAACATAAACACCATGAGGCAGGTATGGACCAAGCTGTGTCAAGTCTAGATGAGAGTCTTTGAGCTGTTTTACCAAAAGCACTAGTATACAGTCTAGTTCAAACCTCCTTCTAGTGGTATCAATGTGCACCATAATCTTGGTGTAACGGTTGGACTTGATGATCTTAAAGGTATTTCCAACCTAGTTGATTCTATGGTTCTATCAAGCCCCATCACAGAAAGAGAATGAACCCCAGTCAAATTTACAAAGCAAAGACTAAAACCAACCTGAACAGTCAAAACCCAAACCTGCAACAAACATCACTGATCCAGAAGGGACGAAGTGTTCTGCTGCTTGAGATATTTAGCCAGAGTCCAATTAACTTTTCCAGCCAAAAAAGTCCCATTCCTTCAAACTTACACTTGAATATAGTACTGTATTCCAGTGAGAACAGAACTGCCTCCTTTCTATTATCAGGAATTGTTGAGTTTAAATACTAAATACCATTGGTAAAGGAACAACCCCATGAACTAATGCCTACCTTGCATTCCTTCCTTTAATTAGTCTGCTCTCACAGTATTGCAAGTGTTACCTAAACCTACCACTGCCCAGATTACAAATTGAAAAGAATGGAAAAGTACCACAGCTCTGATCCTTCCTCACCTCTCAAACTTGCTAGTAAGGCAAGCAGCTTTGAGCTACAGGTTCAGCTATGTAAGAGAAAGACAACTGGGTTAACAGCTTAGTTTGGGCCTTTATCACAGTGTGAAAGAGCCAGGTTACAGGTTGTGGCAGGCAACAAGAAATAAACAGCAAACAGAGCAGCTGATGATTCTAAGAGAAGAACTGCACTTGCTAAAACATCAGTCACTCTCAAAGGGACAGGGCATTCAAAAAGATGATCAGGTAGATTGTGATGCAGACAATGGAACAGCAGTATTACACTCAACCTGAACTGCTTCACTTAACAATATGGGATCACAATTCCGCATTGCATTAAATTCACTTGGTTCCACAAACCACTTCAAACACCATCAACACTGCCGCATCTCCATTCACAGCACAGAGAGAAAGTCAAGGCAACACTTAAAGCCCCCATTCCCTATCCAGTCCTTAGGACAACATTAAAAGCTGTGACAGCTGTCAAGCAAAGTACTTACGTAGGCCATATAGAAACTGTTCTTCAAGTTTAAGTACTTCCTCCACTTTCCTGCATAGGTAGCATCCAAACTGGATAATGTTTGATCTATAACACATATGTCAAGATATTCTTTAAGACATTTCCAAAAAGAAATATCACACACCCCCCCAAAGACGACAATTGTGTAACTCAGCAACAGATCTTAACTATAAAGTTGCCAGCAACAAGTGATATAAATTACTCCTGCAAAAACACAGAGAAACTGTAAGAAAAACCAAAAGCATGCAGTTTATTGAGCTATCAATGCAGTTGTCCCTGGGATCCCTGAAACTGCCATCCACTAAGTTTGGAAAGCTAATTTTCCTGAGTATTTTTAGGCAGCATTTCAAAGCTTGTTCCTAGTTTAATTTCAAGTGGCGACTTATAAAAGCCTACATATGCTACAATATTCCATCTCTTATATTGACTCCCATATTTCTGCACTGTTCCTACTTGCCTCAGTAAAGCCACAGATCAGCTCACTCATCTGCTTTACACACATTTTACAGTCTGCATCATCATGTGCTGCCCAAAGGTAGCTGAAACACACTCCATTTACATCAAGCCATTTGTTTGCACCTATTATAGATCCTCAAGACATTACTCTGTCTTCTGTCTCCCCTCACTAACATTTCCTACCATTGCCTACAGAAAAGGTTTTCCCCAAAACCAAAAGGTCTTACCAAGATATATCGGTTACACTGATAACTGAAGTATTAAATGGGCTAAATAGAAACTGAATACACAAAGCATGTCCACTGAGAAACAAAGCATGTCCACTCAGAAACTGTTCATATCACAACTGATGGGCGGGTAAAGTATGTCTGCTGGCAAGAATGCATAAACGAGGTCACTAAGGATACAAAACAAGACACTCACCAGCTTTTTGGTAGAAGTTAGCTGTTTCATAAGCAAGAGCAGCTATTAGTCCTGGATTATGCTTCAGTTCAATAGCCCGAGCAATTGTCACTGAAATACGAAATTTCATAGCACAGTATTGAAGTTTCATTGAAGATGTCACATTAGAGCAGAGGTATTTAGTGTTTTAAACCCCCTGCATGAGCAGAGAACAAGTATTGTGCAGTCAAGAAAACTGCAGAATAAAGACAGATTGTTTCTTGGATAGAATGTTTCCAAATTCATTGAAAAGCTGGAGGAAAGTTAGTCTTCAGACTGGATAGTAAACAAGCTGCAAGTGTTTTTTTAAAGGGACTGGGAACTTACGTTAGGCAAGCACGGTGGTAAAGAAACTTCAGGAAAGGAAAAACAAAGAGGGAAGGAATGTCACACACAAGCTCTTCCAAACTGGTTACATGTGTAGTATCAGACTGATTTTTGGCAGTTTCCTCCTATAATTGTAACTGAAGTTTCTTTAAAAGCAACCCGCCCCACTAAGCCACAGTACTTCAGAAGAATTAAAAACAGGTATTGCTGCCAAGCAGACTTCATGAGACACCAAAGTAACCCACCAAGACTGTCACTTCCCATCCCCAACAACAGCAGATATGAAGATACCTTCTTGAGCTTCAGCTTGGCACTGGATGATGTATGAGTCAATAAGTCGAGCTTCTAAATCTCTTCCCTTTTCTACAGGTGTAATCAGTTTTGGAATGTGACTTTCCTACGGACAAAGCAAGTCCCAGAGTTAGTTTAGACTTAATACCACAGCTGCCAATGTAAAGCAAGTCCCTTATTCCTGCATGGATGTGACACTGAGTGAAGGTCCCAAGACAGATGGCTGCACTGTGCATGTGCTATTGGGCATTGCTCTTCCACTGCCATCGGGAAAGAGTAGCAAGGACTGAGTGGTCACACAGAATGCCTTTCTTCTCCTGCATCGTTCAGACAGTCTGTGGTATTTGTTTGTTCTGTAACCTTGTCAGAAGAGCAAATGCTTTTCTAAGACAAAGTCAAGTACTTGGAAACAACTTACAGAACAGACAGCAAGGACAGTTTTTCTACCTTCAAGTGTTTAAAGATTCCAGCTGCTATCTTCAGGCTTCTGTGAACGTCTTTTGCTTCATCTTCTGTTATACTAAGAATACAGAATAAATGGATGAAATCTTGGTTAGAAAGGACCTCTAGGTGTCATTTAGTCCCACCTCCCACTTTTGGAGAACTACAGACAACAGCAGATAAGGTCAGTTATGACTTTGTCTAGATGAGTCCTTCACGAATGGAGAGTCCACTGACTCTCCAAGTAACCTATCCCACTGCTGCGCTACCCTCATGGTAAAGAAGTTTTTTTACAGTGTCCCATCACTAAATAATCAAATAGAACTCACAAGAAAAACCAAATGTAAGACCTTCTAATGACTTTCAAGTTAAAGGTAACCTCAAGTGTTAAATGGCAAAAGCTTTGGAACTCTAGGGCTAAAAGTCAGCAGAGCTGTAATTCTGAGAATCCTCATTTTGTATCTGGACACTCAGAGCAGGACTGATGAAGGGTTTATTCAGAACTGATACTTTCTCTATATCACAGGCACTTTGTCATGGATGCAAGAAGGGACAGAAGTGCACTTGGACACTACAGCACATGAATGAAGTCCAGCTGCCTCCTCGAACTCCTACTGTCTCAGACAATTTTCTACTATAACAGTCAAAACTCAGAACCTGCTAATTTTTGGGGTGGAATATTGCTGTAATGGAATTACTAAGAGAAGAAAAACACTTACTCTTCTTTTCCAGCGAGTCTTGATGCATATTTTGTGTACCACAGAGCCACATTAAATCCCATGGAAACCAGTTCAAACACTGCATCCTGCTGAGCACTACAGACAGACAACACCCCCCCCAAAACAATTAAATGCTTTCCATTTTGTTCTGACAGGCTGTCTCTGCCTGTCACACAAACATAAATCAATGTTTCTCTCCATAAAACACTTTTCACTTAAGAAGTCAACAGTTTCTCACTTGCTGAACTGCCTAAAAGGGACTCCAGTTTTTACTTATTCCCTTTAAGAGCTCAATCTCCCACATTCAGATGCCTCCCCTTCCCATTTGGGAACTTTTACTTTAAAACAGTAACTTGAGAGTTGTTTAGCTTTGGGTGTGGCTGACATTTTTCCATGATTTTTTTTCCTTAAATTGCACATTTTGTGGAAAGCCTTGCTCTGGAATGTCTCCTTTAAACTTGTAGCTCCTGAGTTAATAAGTCAGAGTCTATTACGTCTCCCTCGAATGAATGTTATTGCAAGTATTTATGTAACTGCAGTCGAACAGCATGTGCAAATCGCAGGGAGTTTCAGAAGCTAAAAACATGGTCTGTGGAAAGAGTGAACTTCCAATCACAAGCTCAGGATAGCTTAGGAACTAGTAAACTTTAAAAAGAAAGGTGTGGGAGTGGGAAGAATCATGCTGGCAAAAGGACAAGTGTGTATGGCGATGAGAAAATCAGGAGAGAGCCCTAATCAACAGATTGTCTTCCAAAGGGAATAAAAGCTTTGAGGAAGTTGAGCATTTATTCTAGATAAAGCCTGACAAATTTGTAAGTGTGGTTATACAACACACTTGCCTACAATAGCAAGAGTGAACTGAATCATCCAGGAGGTTACAGATCTGCATCCCTACTTAAAACAGAAGATCTGTTTGTACCAGGAGCACATGTACTATGAGCTTCAGAGGACAAGAACAAAAATGAGATCTTCAGCAATGTACTTCAAAAAACTCTGCAGATAATGGTCAGGCAATAGTGCTAAATGGAAGTTTTAAACTGTAGTAATCTGTGTTATCATATACAATTCACTAATACTCTTAAGGTGTTTTTTTTGTACTGCTCTAGCTAACTGCAGATATGGTTTGTAGATCAACCGAGACACAACGGACCCTTCTATCTCAATCACTTATCACCAAAATCTTTATTATTATCATGCATTTGGGGCCTACAAGGATGCTGGAGATGACTTCCTCAGGGACTGTAGTAATCAGGACAATGGGTAATGGGTTTAAACTTAAACAGGGGAGATTTAGGCTAAATCTAAAGAAATTGCTCCCTGTGAGAGTGCTGAGTCACTGGCACAGGGTGCCCAGAGAAGCTGAGGCTGTCCCATCCCTGGCAGTGTTCAAGGCCAGGTTGGATGAGGTTTGGAGCAACCTGGTCTAGTGGAAATCATCCACTAGAAGGGTTGGAACCATGTGTTCTTAAGGTCCCTTCCAACCCAATCCAGTTCTATGATTCTATGATTACACCTTTACATAAAGGCAGCACATGCTTCAGAGCACCTAATACAGTACAACAACTATTAACACCACACAGCAACAAGGTTTTGGAAACTACTTTGCTACACTTCTACATTTTGCTACACTTCTAAGTCTTCCTTCACACATGTGCATACACATAACAGACCAAAAGAAAACAGATGCATACCCTGTAATCATAACAGTGTATGTACCTTGGAACTTGTCCTTGCAGTGTGTCTGTCCACTTGAAGTTCTGAATATATCTCAACTTGCATTCTTGGGAAGAGTCATCCAGTGAAAGGATAAAACCTGTAGGATTAAAAAGTGTACCAACAGGCAATGTCAAGGTAAGAAACAGAAACAAGTAATACAGGAATAGGGATCAATGAGAACACAGATATAAGTAAAACAGTGTTTCTTGCTGTACTGCTCAAAAACCTGTGTTACTTCCTGAGGCTTTTATTCCTCAGAGTATCTTCAGAACAAGATGTGCAAAAAACCCGAACTAGCTACAAGAAACTCCTTGCCCAGCATGTCTCCAACTCAACCCTCTGAGTCTTGACTGCTCAAGGCAAACCTTGCAGGTGTCTGCATGTCCCCTATGGTAACTAGCTGCAAGTTCAGCTGACCCAGGTACAGGATGACTGAGACTGCTCAAGGTGAGTAAGTGACTCCCTGCTACTATATTGGCTATTGGGAAATTCCAGGAAGAGCTGCCTGGTCAACAGGAAAAGGGCTTATGACTCACCTACTCATTATTCTTTTTGGCTACAGGAAATTGGTCCTTTACATCCAGCAGCCCAGAAAGCAGCAGACAGTGGACTGAAGCTTATACTACGGGATGTTCAAATCCTAACACATGCAGGCCCAAGGAATTTTTCAGGGAAGAGTAAGTCTGGCCTTGGTCAGATCAGGTCTTACAGACCTCAAGAACTCAAGACTTGCAACAGCAGCTATTTGAGCTATAGCTCTAGGTGCTGACATATTTATAAACCCAGAAAATACTTGCTCCTTTCACATGCAGCAGGTTTTAGCAATCAAGACTGATCCTTTCCTAAAGAAAGTCTCCAAATCATCCATGCAGCAACACGGACTGCTATTTTACCTTTATGTCACATTGGTTTACACCCTCCCAGGGACTGAGGGAACTAAACCAACATGAGCTGCTTCACTTCCCACAGACTGAAGGATCTCAGTTTCCATGAGTCAGCTGATTCCTAACAACTCAGTCCTAAAAATCTTGCCTGAGCATCTGACTGCTAAGAGAGATCAGAATACTGGCAGGAGGAAGGTCTCAAGGGAATGCATCATCATAGGTGACCATCTACTGATAATGTAGATACTATTCTAACGAGCACCTATATACACACATAAGATAAGCAACAGAAGAAGCTCACAACAAGTCTATTATCCAGCATTAGACAAACCAGAAGTTTACATCAAAGAGTGACTCCTAAACATTTTCTCCTCCAGCAGGAAGCATAAAGAGGTTAAAAGCAAGAGGACAAAACTGTCAACACTTCAATACTGGCAGGGTCACAAAGAACACTGGAACTCATAGAAAGCACCCATGACTAATAGCGAGCTTACAACCCATGAAGATACTCTCCTTCCTGAGAAGTGCAAAGCTTCTTTATGGAAGATTAGCACAATACACATTCTGGGAAGTGTCATTAAGACTCAAATTCTACACCTTTTGATGTACTAGCAGTATTGCTAATTAATGTTCCTACCTTGCAAGAGTGAGAAGTACAGGTCAGTTGCATTCTTCATCATCTCTGGATTACAACTTGAGTCTGTGAACAGCTCCAACAGTCGGGATCGAGATAACCTCAGATCACTATATGGAGGGGAAGAAACACAAAACAAAGATCTCTAAGAAATTCTACCAAAAAATGTACTATTAAGAATGTACCCACCCATGTATATCACCACCTTTTTGGACAGACAGCAATGGATAATCAGTACTTATTATTAATCTAAAGTAAAATAACTATGCCTTTAAGTACTGAGATCTTGGGTGCAGGGGAAGTAACAAGCAGAAACATTCTTCAACATTAGAATGGGATGATCATCTGAAGAGATAAGCACAGACCTACCAAATAAGCTGAGATGTCTTTTCATTCTATTCCTATCTACAATAGAACATTCATGCCTCATTCACTTATAGAAATGACTTTAAGTAATGTTTTGCAGAAGAATGCACAGTCATCAGAAAGACAATGAAATGTTCACTCTTTCGCCTCTGCATTATTATAATAGGCCTTGCCACACACTCAGAGACTTGAAAACTGGATAATTCATTCTTTGTAACCAAACACTCCTCTCCCAGCCTACACATTTCTCATCATCTTCAGAACAAAAACTGAAGAGTAACCATTACTTTTAAGAATGCCCCCCAGCATTCTTAAAGAGAGACAGTGTGAAGTTAACCACAAGCACACTTACTTGCAAACCTTTGCTGCAGCTGGAGTGGTGGCTACCCCATAAAAATTAAATGAAACAGGAGCTGTAGCCTTCAGAGGGTTGCGGTGAAACCAGTGCGTCATTTTCTTTCGGTTGTGTTGCTTGATGCCCAATCTAAAGTGTGGATAGAAAAGAACAGGAACAGCTGAGATGCTGTAATGATATGCAGTATGCCATGCTCCTCGGCTCACAGAAATATATTCCAAACGTAAAAAGTTATAAAATAAATTTGCAAAGTTGTATAGAATCACACAGGAGCAATTATATTTCCTTATTTTTCCCATTTGAAACACTACGTTTCCATACACCTTGTCTGCATCATCCATTCACTTAGTTCGAGAATGTCACTCCCTTGAAATTCCCTCTTTGCTTTCTGAGGCAACAATTTTAAGTCGGGCAAAAAGCTGTAGCCTGCTTTACTCTGCATTACTGCACACTTTCCTGCTCAAACCCCCCCAGGCATTTGTTGTCTCCTGCATAAGGCTGAATATTTCCCATGTAATTTCCATTCACTGAGGTCATTCTATTGTCTCTGGTCAATCTACTAGTAGCCTTATCGATACCATTGGCACCGCTGATATCAAGGAAACTGCAATTACACACTAACCCTTGCTGAAAACATGGATGTACTGACATACCTGTAACAGACCTAGAAGTTTGACAGAGTACAGCTAAAACACACCATCTTTTTATCTTTCACCTCAATGTCAGCAAACATACAACATCAGCGTTCCTATGAGCTTTCAACGGTGGGAGCATGAGTGCACATGGAGGTCCGTGCCAGACAGAGAAACTTCAGCTGTCAGGACAATGACACCAAAGAACAAGCTGCCCACAGAGCTGCTGTGGTCTCTCCATCCTCAAGGGCTTTGAAGACCTCATGGGATAAGGCCCTGAACTCAGAGGTGATGCTGCTCCAAGCAGAACCATGGACCAGAGACCCCGAGCTCCCTCCATCACCTCACGATCCTCTCCGAATCTTCCTCCATCATTACCAAACGTTCCGTAGCTCTGCTGACTAAAAACGAGCCAAGCAGCGACCTCGTCCCATGGGTGACCCGGCAGGTGACCCGTTTATCGTACGGGCGCCCATCACGCCATGCCCACACACCTGCGCAGCGGAGCGGTGCCAAGCACTGACAGGAGCTCCTCCGTGTCCAACCCGCCTCAGCCGCACGCACTGACCGAGCCCGCCCGGCCCCCCGAGCCCCGAGCCGGCACCGAGACCACCGCTCCGGGCCCGCCGCCACCTCCGGCCCTGCCCGGCGTCACGCACCCGCCGCAGGCAGCGCCAGCGGACAGCCGATGGCATCGTCCCGGCCCGACCGCATCGATCTCGCCGGTTACCCCCTCCTCGCCCGGTGACCCCGGTTCGCCGCCGTCAGCCCCGCGGCGGGGTCTGACCCGGGACAGCCGACAGAGGCTCGGCCAGGCCCCGCAGCCCCGGCAGGACCCCCTCAGCACCACAGACAGAGGCGGAAGCGGCACCGACACCCTCCTGAACGGGTGACCTGCCTGCAGCGCTGCTTACCGGGGAGAAGGGAGCAGGCCCCCCGCGGCGGCACGGCCGGGAGCGGCGGAGAGCGCACGGCAGGAGCGGGGCAGTTCTCGTCCGGTCCCCGCCGCCGGCCTCAGCTGAGGGCGGGCTCCCTGAGGAGGAGCCGTGTGACAGCCGCCATGACACGTACCGAGGCGGAAGCCGCTGCTCCTCGGTAGCGATGGCGCGGGCGGGCGCGGCCGGCGCAGCCTCCCTCGCTGGGCGGCGCTCGCCGCGTTTGGTTGTGGCGGCGGCTGGGCAGGGCCGGCGGGAGCGGCTGCCCGGCGCGGTGCCCCGGCCCGGGGTGAGCATGGTGCCCTAGTGCTGGGGCTATGTCGGAGGCGGCCCGGAGCCTCCTGCAGCGCTGGGGCGCCAGCTTCAGGAAGGGCACAGACTTCGACTCCTGGGGGCAGCTGGTGGAGGCGATCGACGAGTACCAGATGTGAGTGAGGGACGGGCGGATCCCGCTGCTGCCCCGGCGGGCCTCGGGCACGGGGGGACGGGGGACGGGAGCGGCCCCAGGGCGGGACAGGAGCGGGCAGGGCGGGGGTGTCCGCCGGGCCTAGGCCGCGGCCCCCTCACCCCTCAGGCCGGGCCGCGGGTCGGGCGTCCCCTGAGGCGAGGCGGGGCGGGAGCAGGGGGATATCGCCCGAACCCACCCGGGAGCCGCCCCGCCGAGGCCGGCGGTCGGTGGTGAGTGCTCGGCTGGGCGCTGCCCCCCGGCCGGGGGGAGAGGCCATAGCGGCCCTTCCTTGTGCGAGGGTTAGGGTTAGTGTAGAGCTGTTAGTTAGGGCCGGTGTTAGGCCGTGGGGCTGGTTGGTGGAGCCCCAAGGCGAAGGGTGCCTCGGTACCCGCCGTGTCCCGTGGCCCTGTACCCCAGGCACTATGCTGGTGGGGAAGGGGGGTGCGCGGCTGTGGCAGATGGGCTGCTGAAGCATCAGCCTTATCCCCAAAACCGCCAAGGAACTCACCAGTGTGAAAACTGGTCCGTTGCACGCTGTGTGTTCCACCCCTGAGGAAACCAGGGTGGGAGAGTGGGGGATCTGGGCAGCCCCTGTTAGATTGGCTTGTGCCGGGTGGGACCGTTGGAGTTAAGGTTAGGGTTAGGCAGATGAATCCTTTGGTATGGATGGAGTATGGGCACTGTAGGGTTTATGGTATCCTTAGAAACACACCTGGTAGCTTTAGTCAAATGCTGCCCTCTACTACAGTGTTGACGAGAAAGATGGAAGTTACTCCCTTGTGAAGGGAGTATTGCAGGCAAAGTTTCTTATGGTGAATTTTCTGGAAGAATTCTAGAGGATTTGCACTTATTCCCCAAGAGAGTTGGCTGAAGAGACATGCTCACCCTTCTAGCACTGTTCAGGACTACTCAAGTTACGGGCTGGGCTGTGACCACACTGGCTACCAGTTCAGTTGCCATTCAGGGTAGCTGGGCTGCTGGCAGTGTACAGCATAGTCATGAGATGTTATAATCTCACCATTTCATTCACTCACCAGACAGGATGATGCAAGTTCAGTTATTTGCAGTTTGCTGATGGTCTTGAGAGTAGGGCAAGCTGTTACTACAAACCTTTGCATGGGGATGGAAAGTAGCTCTCTTCCAGATCTGTATCTTGGAAGAAAAGGAAACTAATTATAGGAAAGTAAAGGAAGATATTTTTATGTGGACAGCTGCGAGGAGTCCAGTAGGATCCTAATGCAGATCTTAAGTTCAAAACTTTAATCCTAAATGTCAAACTGTCTCGCCAGTCTCAGCAGTCAGTTTCATGTCATAATGTTTCTTCAGAATGAAAGCTCTGCAGGCTTCTCATTCTGAGCTCACTTCGTTGAGAATAAAGTCCCTAAATGTCTGCAGAGAGTCCAGTTTGAGAGTTGAAGTATAACTTTTCCTTCCTCCCAGCATCACTGGTGTCTGGTGAGAATTAAGGGGATCTCCATGCTCTTGCTGTATTCTGACTTTGGAGCAGTGTGGTATCTTTGTAAGAGAGGTGCTCTTGGGTTAGTAGTATTGTAAGCTGCTCTTACAAGCCTTATCAGTGAGTTTCTGCTGAATAGAGTAGTCAGTAGATGAACTCTGTGGTCCAGGAAGGAGAAGATCAAAGGATTACAGGGAGCTGTTTCACAGGGAGGAGCAGAACCTTTTCAGTGTGCATATCTGCTTCTTGTAGATACAGCAGGTAAAATCAATAACAACTTAATCTATAAAGTGGATGTTGCAAATAAGAAGCAAAGGGCAAGATATCTGTACCTCTGGAGAGACATAACACTATGGCATGATGCTGTTGTCCCTGAGATGGGATGCACAAGCGTGTTGCTGCTGCTGAAGAGGTCTGTTCTGATCAGCACTAGGAGGCTGGGGAGAAGCTGCTTGCTGACACAGAAAGGTTTTCTTGAATCTATGCTAGTTCATCCCATGGATTTAATGGCTGTTGATGTAAAACACTATTACTTGCCTCCTGTGTCCAGGGGACCTGCACCTCCTCAGGTCTTTATGTTGCTCCTGGAAGTGCAGGAAGCTTGGTGCAAGGATTGGCCAGTGTTCACTTAGGTGCTTGCTCACACAGGAGCCCACCGAGCTGCCAGCGGTGCTTCCCTGTTGAATGTCCCCATCTATGGAACTTGGTCTGATCCAGCTTTGAACAAAGTTCAAGTGGGATGCCAGCTGTGTGTGTGGATTAGTGTGGGTTTTCTTTGCATTACTGACAAATAGAAAGTGAGTTGTGTTGCTGATGCTTGCAAAAAAGTTAACACCATGATGCTGCCCATTGCAGGTGGCATGTTGCTGCTATGGTGATGTGTTTTCTTAAGTTGTTACTTTTAAATAACCTTTCTATGTGTCCTGTATATCATATGGCAGGGTGGTAGGGACTGAGTGTCCATTTGGGTTCCAGCATGTTTGTGCATTTTGTCTTAGCCACTGTTGTTTCCCCCTTTATGAAGGGAGACAGTGCCACTGAATTGTCCTGTTTGATTGTGTTGTGCTACAGTGGCCTCAATTCTTGTGGCATTTAAAGAGAGCTTACTTTGAGGAAAAGCAAAGAAATAATCAAGTTCCAATTTTTGCTTCTGGCAGGCTTTGCTGATAACCTGTTTTGGTGGATACATTTTATGCAGGCACGACAAAAAATACCCTGGGCTGATGCCCACTGCAGTGGTGGCAAGAAGCTGAATCCCTTTAACAGTGCAAACTTGGGAGGTTCCAAACAGAAGTGTACTGTGATGTCCCAGTACTTCTGTTATCCCTGGGTTTGCCTCCCTCACTGCTTTGAAAAGGATAATGATTTGAAGGGAATGGCAACAATTGCCCAGAGGTTTTGCTTGTTTAATGTTCTCCTTCCTCCTCAGTCGGAAACTGTAACTCTTCCCATAGCTTCCTTTCGCTTTCTGGAGCTGTTTGCTTACTGTTACTTTCCAAACCTCTTGGTGATGTGTCTCCGTGGTAAGCAGGGGTGGGGGCTCTGCTCCACATGTGATGCTGACAGACACAAATGTGAGCTGATACACCCTAGCCTGGCCCTGCGCCTGACTCCCAACAGCCATCACCTCCTGGAGCCACACTGGCCTCAAACACCCCCTGAGAAGTAGATGTGGGCTTGTACCACAGTGGGTCCCCACAGGAGTTATAGGTGGCTGTTACAAAGTAAAGGGATGGGCAGAGGAAAAGGGTCAGTGCTTTCAAAGGGGCTGTTGGCTAGAAGGACCTTCTTACCTGTTCTTTCTTCGCAGTACATTCTATATGTAGTCTTCGTCAGGGACTGTAGTGATAAGACAAGGGGTGATGGGTTTAAATTTAAACAGGGGAAGTTCAGGTTAGGTATGAGGAAGAAGTTCTTTACTGTGAGGGTGGTGAGGCACTGGCACATATTGTCCAGAGAAGTGGTGAATGCTTCATCCCTGCCAGTGTTCAAGGCCAGGTTGGGCAAAGTCTTGGGTGAGATGGTCTAGTGTGAGGTGTCCCTGCCCATGGCAGGGGTTTGGAACTGGATGATCTGAAGGTCCTTTCCAAACCAAACCATTCTATGATTTTCTGCCTAATATAGTTGCATACTTTGTCCATCTTCTGGGGACTTTTTAGTTTGGCCTACTATGGTTATAGACACCTTTGTATAAAATAAAACCCCAAATCCCCTAAAAACCAAAACAGTAACAAAAAACCAACTACCAAAGAAGCAAACAAACAAAAAAAGCCACCAAGAACTATTTGGAGCAGCAGGCTGTGGACCTTTTGGCTGACACGCTTCCTGGAGACTGGGGTGTGTGTGTTTGTGTTGTGTTCCCACTCTACAACTTTCTTTCCCCCCCATCCAGATTAGCAAGGCATCTACAGAAGGAGGCACAGTCTCAGCACAACAACTCGGAATTCACAGAAGATCAAAAGGTGAGTATTTGCTCAGTCAAGGAGCTTGATGGTGATGTGTATTACGGTGTTTTTTATTGCACAGACAAGAACCTTATGAGACCTTCTTTCCTCCCTCAGTATAAGAAAACAGAATCTGAGCCCAGCATGGCTAAAGCAGTTGCTGTCAGTAGATGTGGCAGATGCTCTGCTGTGTAATATTGTCACGTGTGCTGGCCAGAGCCCTTTGTAACCTGGGTGTTTCTTTTTTGGGTGACCTTTTGATAACTTGCTTATAAAACGTTAGCATGATTTATGGTGTGAAGTCTGAACATGAAATGTCTCAAACTGCAGACATGATGGGTGCGTGAGGAGGTTGTTCACTTAACATGTAACACCTGATGGGAAAGGGTCTTGGCAGAATAGTGCTTAGAATGTGATTTGTTTATAATCCTTCAAAATACTGAAATTACTTTACTCCTTCCTCCCTGCCTTCAGTTGAAAAGGCTGTTTCTTGTCTTAACATCATATTCATGCAATTCTGTGACAGGATTTAAGTGGAAAATGCTAACTGAAGTTTTACATACTTCAGAATTTCAGCAAGATAAAATCTGGTGAGATGCAAGGTCCTGCTCATTTTTCATGTCTTGTATAAAGGCATGTTTTTCTTGGGAATACTGATTTAGAGAATCCCTGCATTTCCAGATTCCCAAGTCATAAAATCACTTGTTTGAGCAATAGCATTGCTGAAAGTTGACATTTTCTAGCCCAAAATCTTGCCTATGGTAACAGGGTGCTAGAGTAATGGGATCTGTGTTTGGAAATGTTGGTCCTGAAAACAAGTACTGGCTACAGGAATTGGAAATGAGCTTCATCTGTTTGAAGAAACTCATTGCAAAGAAATAATATGTTTGTACAGAGTGTGGCAGAGGTTTGTAACTGCCTCCTCAACATGTACCAATGAGAAAAGCAAAGAGCCAATCTTCCATGTTCTTTTTATCTTCTGCAAAGAGGAGGATCAGGCTTGTGATCATCCTAAACAGTCGTAATCTTGGAGAAGGATTTGGTCCACCTTTCCTGAAGTGAAGGCTTTAGAGCCTTGTTAATGTTGGACAGCTATTTGCTCTTCGATTGCTCCTGCTCTCCATCCCTTGCTGGTGGCTTCCTCCACCATTCTCAGCTATAGGCATCTTTACAGCATATTTCCTCTCTGTGCATGCTTTTGAGAATATGGTTACTTCATGAAAGTGAAGCTATTAATCTCACTGCTGGAGGCATCATCTCCTGTGAATATGGGAACCAGAACCGCACAGGGCTTTGCTTCCAGATGTTCCCTGAATCTTGTGGGAAGGACCTTGGACCAGATTGTGGAAATGAGTGAGGTCAGCCATGAGGGAAGGCCTGGGGGGCTCAGGAAGCAGAGATAACTGACCTCAGATGTTACATGTGCAACATGTCTTAAGGTGATAGTCTTCTGTAAAGAAAAAGTGAGTGGCTGTTTTGAATCCTTGCAGGGCTATACCTGGTTCTAAAACTGTTACAAAAAGAGGTTGACATTTCTATCTCATGCTTATTTGCAGATCAGTGAGGCACTGATGCTCTCAAACTTTGTGCCTGGTTATCAAATGGTGGTGCCTATTTCATTAGCCACATGCACAGACAGATTACCCAACATTTTGTTGAGAGAATATTCCCTTCTCTTCCCTGCCATGAGGAATTCTAGTCACCACAAAAATAAAAGTCTTGCTATTGCTTTGAAAGGAGCACTTAGAATTCTTTGCAGAAAAACCTTTTGGTTTGATGTTAAGCTCCTTGCTGTTCTGGGTTTCCTTATTTCTGCAGGCGCTCAGCCATTCATTGAAAGTATCATTTACTTGACACATAGGAGTGAAGTTTAGCACACTTCTGGGTTTTCAAGCAGTTTGGTTAAATAGAAGTGTATCTTCTCTCACTACCCTTCAAAAACATCTCCATACCAAACCCCAAAGCTGCCTTTGCTCCACTAAGTTCCTGCCAATGCACGCTATTGCAGCATGTTATTTCCTCCTGGTTCCTAAAGTCTTGTCTTTCTGAGGTTCTGTATGTCATGTAAGAGCCACTTCTTGATTTTAATCAGTGTAAAAGTGTGTGTCAACTTCAAGGTTTGCTTATCTGGTATTACTGACCAGAAGTGCCCACAGAATTCCATAGACTGAAAAAGACAAGGCTGTGAGGCTAAGTGTGTTTTCCAGCTGCTTGATCTACCCTCATTCCAGTCTCTGTGTAGGTTTAGAGCTAGCTGTTGTCCAAAGGACCATACATATGGCTGAGAATGACTGTGACACTGTCATTGGCTCTTTTACTTGACATACTCTGTGGAGAAGATGGATTTCAGCAGTGTACCAAGGGAAAACTACTACTTTACAGCTACAGAGAAAGGACAAGGCTAGGTTCAGATCCTCAGCCTCATTTGTCTGTATAAACTTGTACCATGTTTGGGTTTATTTCATGTGTCACAGGTGGTGTTCCAGTGCAGATATGGCCACACCATAATTGATGGTATGTTACTGGCTAATGTAATCATACAGTATGTTAATCTAACAATACTTAACAGATACCACCAATTTCTTTTCCTAGGCACACTGTAAGCCAGTTATCATTTATCTTATAATAAATGTGTTGTTTATGGTAAGAATTCAGACTTCTAAATATTCATATCTTGCCTTTTTGCTCTTGATCTGAAGGGTCTGTTTTGAAACACTATATGCTGCTTCCTTTGGTAGAGCAGTCTCCAGAATTGCTGTTCATTCCTGGATTTTCGTTTTCTTTTGTCTTGTATCTGTTGCTGGACATAACTGTGGAGTTCTGGTCCTTAGGGAAGGCTCTGTCTTGACTTGGATAACTGACAGTGCTGGAGTTGTCCTTAGTGATTGTGAATTTTGGTGAAGAATTTCTCTGCAGATAAATGCTGTAAAGAACAAATGATTGTGTTTAAATGTAGTCACCCTTTCAGGAGGCTGTGCAACAGTTTCACTGCCTCGAAGCTGCATGTATGAAATACTGATACAGTTACTGGTGGATTTACCCCAGTCTGCATCCTGCTGTTATTTTACCTTAATTCTCTAACAAAATCCCATCTTCATTCATGATCAACCACTGTGTTTTGCTACTTAAACTGTTCCAGTTAGGTTTGGCTATGTTTTCTGCTTGCCTCCAGCTATAGTTAGTCTCACCCAGTTCTCTATGCAGTAAATTTGACCTTTCAAGCCCTCTTCTAACCACAGTTGTTGCTTCTCGTGTAAATGTTTTTGTGCTGGGCTGCATTTTCTTTGGTATTAGAAAACCATGCGCTGCTTTATGCAATGGTAACTCACTGAAATAAGAGCACTGTTGAACACTCTTAGCATGATTCATTAAACTACTGGTCTCCTAACAGCCTAGACCTCTCTTTAAAGCCAAACTCCACTCTGGCTCTGTATTTATGCAAACATCTTTGCCTGCGTTACAGTTAGCACAGTCATTACTCACACGACTGCACTGAAGAAACCTTGACTATGAGATCAACTGACTTTTCTCTCTTTCTAATCACGAGTTTACATAAAACTGAATCTTTACTATTGTAAACTAGCAAGGTTAATTATGGCTTCAGTCTTTCTAATGAGATGCAGGATGTTTTCCCTGCTTCAGAAAGGAGCCTTTGCATGGGACAGTTGCAGCTGAAAATGATAGCAGTGTTCAGCTGCAGCTTTAACTTTTGGGCTGGGTGTGGTCCCTTAAAAAAATAGTTATGAATAATGCCTGCTGGGAGCTTGCCATGTTTCAATAGATTCCATATAAAACCTATTCTTTACTATTTTAAGACTTCCAAACTCTCTTCAATTCATCTGTTTCTAGAGGTGTTATTGCCCTTCAGCCCCCAGGAGCCAGAGGTCACACATTTTGTATTGCTGTTTGTCCTGATAGGAAGTACCTACTTCAGGCAGTTTTAGGAATACACAGTTATGAATCGGCAGGATAGGGAGCAGGGGTGTTGCTGTGCTTATTGGTGAATTGATAAAGGAGATAGGGGTTGAACAGTGCTTCTTGAGACCTCATTTATGGTATGGGCTTAATGCTCTGCATGTGAGATCAGGAGGGGAAGGGCTACGTGAAAATCTGTTTCCATGTTCTGATTCCACGCTGGGGCACCCTGGGAGCTTGTGGGTCTCTGTGGTGCAGTCAGAGGGGGAATGGGCATGCTCTTTGCTCAGCAGTCAACATCCAAACCATCCAAACAGCTGGACTTTAGCAAATGTTAGAGCTGTAGTCAAACCTCTGCGATTTCCCCTCCCTCCCCAAGGGAACCAGTGGATTCCTTTCTTTTACCCATTACTTCACACCTTCCTCTTTAAGAGTCTACCTTTGTTGTAAACATATCTTTCCAGATGTTCTCAAATGTAAAAAGGAATTCCTTTCATTACACTGCAGCTGATGAGACAGACAGTGCATTCTCACCCTGCTGACTGAGAATCTGCTTCTATAGTACTATCTGGTGTCCTCCCATCCAACTTGAAGATACATGTAAATCCACAACACCCATATGTGGGTCTGAAAGTGTCAAAATGAATCCAGGACTGTACATACTCCTTTGTCTTTCAAAAGTCTGTGGGTTTCCAAGCTATGCTGGAGATCCAGCCATGAATCTCTGTTATGTAGCAGGATTTGTTTTGAAGCGGTATAAGTTCATTGACTGAACCTAAACTACAAAATGAACCTTCATGGAAATGGAGCTGTAGTATTTTTACTCTGCCATGCTGCTTGCAAGTATACAGTCATGGTGTTCTGTATTGTAATTCCCAAACAGCACACTGTAGCTGCATGTGCTGCATCCCAGGCAGAGGGGAAAACAGTATGTGTCCTGTGCTGGTAAGCATCACTCACTGCTTTGCTGGAAGGTGCTCAAAAGAACTAGGTGTCTTTAAGACCTCCATGCAATGAACAGCATATGAACTGTGAGGATGTAAAGTCTGGGCTAATGTCATGTTGCACCAGAGTGTTTAAGAGAAGAGGAGATACCAGCTGGGGAGAAATGGCCTTGAAAGCTGTGAGGAGCCTGTGGTAGTGGTGAAAATCAGGTGTCTGAAGCTTTTACACACTTCAGCTGTTGGCTTTGCCCTTGAGGTATTGATGTCTGACCTGCTCATGATTCAGCTCCTGAACTCTTTCAACTGACATAAGTTGAACTGCAACTGGAGCCACTTAGCTTTTAGCACAGCCTGTTGGAACTAGGGGTGGCCGATTGAGAAGGGAGTTGTGACATCCCTGCAAGGAGAGTCAGGGCAGATGGCTGGGAAGGCATGTCTCTTTTATCTGCTGCTACAAACCTCTTGGAGTCCTAAAATATAACCCTCTTTTAAAGGGATGTTTTGGCTTTTGGCTGGTATCTCGCAACTTGCCAGATGCCCATACTCTTGTATTCTTTGATGCTAGAGTTGTGCTCTAGGAAATCTTCCCTCCCCTTTGCATCCAGCCTGGGGGGGAGCTGGTTCTATACTGCCCAATTTAAAAGGAGAGAATGAGTTACAGGTGTGTTTTTCAACTTTAATCTTCCTTCTGGGGGGAAAACTCATTTTGGAAATAAGCTGCTTTGCTTTGTAGCTGCATTGTTGCTGTTTTTCTTGCCCTATAAATGTTCCACAGAGCATTTTGAATTATATTTGGCCCTTATCTCTGCAGATAGTTGCACTTTTTCCTTCACTAAAACCTTTTAGTTGATGAACAAACATGTGATGGTCAGGCAGGGTAAAATATGCCTTGCAGTTGTGCCCAATGATGGCCTTTATGGAAGTTTTAACTCCTCCTTTCAGCTGGTCGTATTAGAAACAAATGTGGCTGTTGCTGGAGCTTCTTATTTAGGGAGAAATAAAAGCTGAAGTAGCACTGTCTTCAAAGTAAAGCTGCTAGCAACAGGCTATTTTGAAGCCTTTCCCTTTGCTACATCTTTACATGAAAATGAGAAATGATTTCCCAGTTGTACTCAGAGATATTTTAGGTAATGACAAGCGTGGATCAATAGCTCTCATGCTTCACTCGAATCTCTTTAAAACTGCAAAAACAGAAAGCTGGAAAAATAATCTGCCTTTATACTTCCTCTCCCACCAAAATCCACAACAGTGGCTTGTGTTTCAGTGCAGGGATACTGGCTTCTGGAACTTCTGAGGAGGCATGACTTGGTCTGCTCTGGACCTGATATATATGTATATATATTTATACACCCATATACTGTAGGTGTAACTCCTGAAGGGCAAATTAAAACTCATTGCTCAGGTTCTCTGAAGGTGGTTTGGTTGGTTGCAGTTTTAATCTTCCCTTTCACTTCAGACAATTGAGTTTATAAGCGATTTATGCTGTGGTAGGCATCCTTACAGGTTCTGTTGGGTGAATGACCCCTGTCTCTGGTGGTGGGCTGTGGGAAGGGAGTTAAATGGCAGACGTAATGTTCTATCTCTTGTGCTTTTCTTTTTGCTTGTGTATAAAAAAGCTGTTGACACTGAATAATAGACCTGAAATGTTTGCAAGAAAAAGCTGTTGTTTATATTTGTTTATAAAATGTGTATATGGAACAATACAGTTTCTGTACTGAATTAGTAATATAGTTGTGTTTTTCCTTTCAGAAAACCATAGCTAAAATTGCAACATGCTTGGAACTGAGAAGTGCAGCTTTACAGGTACAGCTCTTTTTTCCTATGTGATTTGATACTTTAGTGATAGGTAACTGTGGAGCTGTTGAAAGCTAGTTTAGGGTATTCAGACATAGGCAGAACTTGAAAACAGAGTGAGCAAACTGTTGGGCCCTTGGATTTTCCAGATTGTCACCGTAATTCCCCAGGTGGCTGCCTTAAAACCTTTCTAAGTGCTTATATGAGTATGTATTGGGGTTTATACAGGAATTTAACCACAGGTTTTGTGTCTTTGGTTCTTTGCCTAGTTTTCCTCCTTCAGAATGGATCAGTTTGTCGTCTTCCTAACCTGTGTGCAAAGGTGAAAAGATGCCCAGAGTGATCATTGCACTAATTCAGCCACTTCCCAAATGATAATAGGGCATGAGGACAAATGTGTGTGTAGAATAAAATTTACTCACTAGTCATGAAAATGGGCAGGTCTGTAGGCAGATATGTGAAAATAATGATTTAGAGGCTACTTCTTGGTCTCCTTTTTCTGGACTGAAAGTAGACGTTGTGGAAGTGAATTTCTTTTCCTCTCAACACAATCTTATCCCCAAAACAAAAGGGAAGTGAGTCAGATTTCCAGAAGAGTGTGGATGGGGAGGGATGAATCAGCTGAAGCAATATTTGGTTTACTGGATTACCTCTTTACCAACAAAGAGTGGTGGCAGGCAAATTTTACATCAGGTTACTCATAGGAGTGCTCCTGAAGTTCCTCACGTTGCTGTACAAGGTGCAGCAGCTATGTTGTGCTGCTGTCAGTTGCCCAAGAGGCTGGAGTATGGTGGTGATTTAGGCAGGATGCTGGAGCTTGGCTGATGAGTTGGGGCTGAGCAGTCTCGAGGCTGTGCAGAGTTTGAAGGATTATTAGGGTAGTTTACTTGTCTTTCTATTCTGATCTAACCTGGGGTGTTGGAGAAGCGTAGCACTTGGTCTGAGTCACTGTGACAAGGGCAGACGTGTTCCATTGTGGGACGTCTCAGAGCAACAGTAGAATATGCAGCAATGTCATAGCCTACACAAGTGAAGAGATGATGTTGTACTATAATGTTGTGTGAGGATACTAGAACTTCTCATCCACTTCGCTTTGTCAAGTATTTTACTTGCTGAAATTTGTTATGGTTTCTTAGCAGGGATTAAAGTAGTTGAGTGTGATTATCTTTTCCTGTTCTTCTAATAGTATGGGTATAGCTGCTTTACTGTCCTTCTGGAGTCTTGCAGTAGGTCCCCAGTGGCACTTGGGAAGAATCAAGGGGAAAAAAACCCGTAAGGTCTTAAAGAAATATTGAAAACAATGGGTGATCTTAAGAGATGCCAAGGGTGCAATGACACAATAGGTAAGACCTGATCCTCCTTCTACAAGAGGATGTCCAGTGTCAATCCGCTAACTTGCAGCCCTTCTCTGATGCCAGCTTTGCCACTTTTCATCTCAGAATAGGCTACTTGAGCCTTCCAAACTGTCAGTGAACTACCTCAGATAAAAGGTTACAGACTTCTCTGTGGAGTTAGTCAAACAGGCTCACTGAGAGGCAGACATGTGCTACAGATAGTGAGGAAACTGCATCCTCAGAGTTGGAGAAAGGAGAGATGGGAAGCCCTCTTCCATTTGCAGGGAGCTCTTAGCTAGGCATTTTGCCAAGCTCCCCCTATATACTGTACGTTCTACCAGTGTTATGCTGTTGGACTTGTCTTTTACTGTGAATGGTCCTGTTGGAGCATCACTTTGCAGTGCAGTCTTACAGCTGATCTTGCTTCAGAACAATTTGACTGGGGAAGCATTAAAACAAGTCTCTCTGTCTTAATGTTCCTGTGTGTAGTAAATATGAAAGAGCAACAAGGTGCTTTAAAAGCATTTACCTTGCATTAGAGCTTGAAACATGGGATAGATTTGTTCTCAATAAATGAGAAATAAGATTTTCTGTCTCACCTGTGAACCTAGCCTGTGTTGAGGAGATGTTTGGGACTCTTTAGGATGTAGCTTTGAAGTAATGTGATACACTTGAACAACAGAAGCACCTTGCATGCTTGTTCTAACATATGGAAGCTCTGTCTGAGGGGAAGATGCACACTTAGAGCTAACTCTTTCTTTGTAATGTCCTAGTCCACCCAGTCACAGGATGAATTCAAGCTCGAGGATCTGAAGAAGTTGGAACCAAGTAAGTACTATCTTTGTATTTTAAGTGAATGGCATTTATCATTACAGTGGAAAATACAACAGCAGCATGAATACCAACTCACCACGGTGTGGTTTGACAGTAATGATGGCTTAGGTGTTTCTTCCAAATACCTGTTGCCATGTAGACAAAACTTGATGTATAGCAAAGAATGTAACATGGGTAACTTCAAAGTATGGTAGTCCTAATGTATCAGATAATATATTCTCAAATCAGTAATTCTTTGGGTGCTGCTAAGTTTGCACAAAGTAGTAATTTCAGCTCTCAGTAGTACCATACCATCAGCTGGGAAATTGACCTGCACGTTTCTTATTTGACCTGAATTTCAAGACTATGTGGTCTTCTTCCCAGCAGCATGAAACTTGGTTTTGTGCATCTGAAAAGTTTTAACTTGTACTCTTGGCAGCCAGTCACCCATCACCTACCACTGCCATGCCACCAGACTAGCCAGGTTAAGAGGATGTGAGTCAGTCTTTGAGGGGGTTTGTGTGATGTTGTTTTTTCCCAACTGATCCTTGGTCAGTTCTTGCTATGTTGGTCCAGAAATAGTTTTTTATGTAGGAAGTATCTATTTATCTGCTACATTTTCCTTTCCATAACACTGGCTGCTTTGTTCTCAAAGCATCCGTATGGTCAGAACTTCCACATCTTTATCAGTATTATCCCGAATGTTAATGTTTCTGCAATTCTGAGGGACCAGGACATGTGGAAAAGCTGCTTTCATGCTGGTAAAGCTGATTTTATTTTGCCTCTGTAACAATTGTATCACTAAGGGGGATGTTGGTGTTAAATGTGGTGGGCAGGCAATTGTTTCCACTTCATGAATAAGCTGAGCTTCTCTGCGCTTCCATTCTCTAAGTAACTGGCACAGGATCCCACAGGATCAGGAAGCAGGCATTGAACTGAGCTTCTTAATGTCTCTACCAAAAAAGAGTCCAAATACTTTCAAGCTATCCCCTGAAAACATAAAAGTAAGTTACAAGATGGCTATGTCAGTGAAGGCCATAACTCAGGAAAGGGTTTAACAACGTGCTGCAAGTGTTAGGTCTGTCTCAGTATACATACTGCGTGTCTGGCCTCTGCATCTCTGGTTTGGCATTATTTCGTATAGATACTCCTGCTCTCTGTTTGCAAAGTATTTAAGATATTGTTGTTATTTGATGGCTGTGGATTTCAGACTCCATTGTGCACATGCCCTGTGAGTGACTGAATGATGGAAGGGCTGGAAGGAATCATGTTTTAGTCGATCAAACAGTTCTACAAATCGAAAGTGACTATTGAAGGCTTCAAGTCAGAATTTACATTCTGCCAACAGACATAAAGCTTCCCTTGAAATGCTCCTTTTCTTAAAAGCCAGAATGTCTGTTACAGAGCAACAGTCCCATTGCTTCTCTTGCCCTCCATCAGAGAATTCATTGTTAGCTGTCAGAAAACCTGGTGAACAGTGTCAAGAGCATTCAGCCCATGCCTCATACAACAGGAAACTGTATTAAAACTGAGGCAGAGTGTGTGGCCATCGGTTTTCAGACACCGAGTTATTTTCCTTGGGGGAGAATGGGTGCTTCTACAACAACAATTGAACATTGATGCTCTTAATGGTGCTGTCTGACTGGGATTGTTCCGGCCTCTTTCTCTCTGAATCATGCCTTTGTTTTGTGAATTTTAAGTATATCTTGAATAGAGTAAATCTTAATCAAGCCAACACCAATCATCTCATAAAATACACTGTGAAGTGTTTTCATTTGTGTGTTGTCAATTTGCTCTTGTGTTCCACTAGAAAAAGCTTAAAAATAAATCTGGGTTGGCAATGCAAAGAAGTGATTCCTTTGTTAGGGCAGACCATTCTGTTAGGGTGGAACGAAAACAGCTATTCAGACAATTTGGCTTGTTTTAATTACTTTTGTGCCTGAAGCTGTCAAAATGCTGAGAAATTTGGTTTGGGTGGTGTTATAACAACCACAGCCCTTAGTTTTAACTTTCTTTATATATCTTGTGTCGTCAACTTCTAACTTTTCCTATTAAGTTGCATTTCCCACTGCTTGGAATGTGAAGCAGTTGGGTAGTTCTGTTTGCTTATAGGATTTGTCATTGACTCTTGTGTGCTAGAATAGAATACAGGAGGGTCTGTACATGCAAACATTTCTTTTGAGACTACACTGTGTGAAGTCATGGCTAACACACCGGATCCCACAAATCCTCTAGTGAAAGCTTATACCAGTGATGTTACACACATTACAGATGGGTAGGCTGGGATGTGCCATGGGCCTGTGTTTGTGTGGATAACTCTAGGCACTAAGGTACTAGTTTCAAACTCAGTGTATATGCGTTATAAGAGAAACAGATAATGGGTTGTTGTTGTGGTTTAAGCCCAGCTGGCAACCAAGAACCACACAGCTCCTTGTTCACTTCCCCCCCCCCCCCCCCAAGTCATTTTTCTCCTTAGTAGCTGGTGCAGTGCTGTGTTTTTGACTTTCAGCCTGGGAACAGCACTGATAACACTGTTTTTAGTTGTTGCTCAGTAATGTTTACTCTGACCAAGGACAGTTGTACTGGGGAGCCTGTTTCTGACTCGTTTTGTCTGTTGAAGAAAGAATAAATCAAGATATACAAGTATCATTAAGCTGTCACTAAAACTGTAAGTGGACAGTGGTTCTTCATTGAGTTAGCATGTACTGGTGTTGATAATTTCAGTTAACATCTTTCAAGAGCTGATAAAATCAATGTGTTGTTGTCCACTACTGCTAAAGAACAGGCTTAAGAGCCTGCAGAACAGTATTTGAACTAGATTCCTGTTGGAAAGGCAACATAACTGGAGGCCACAGTGCTGCGATCTGACCATTAGTTACACACATGGAGAACTCCGTGAATCACGTTCTCAGCAGCAGCACAGAGGGGAAGTGCTCTTTCTCCCAGAGGTGATGTGTGGTTTTAAAACAAAAGGCAAAAAAGCCCAAACCAACCTCTTAACACTTGGGTGTCTTACACAGCATTGGAAGGAAGATTCCTGTTCTTTGTAACCTAATGTTTTTTTCTGTGATCTGGTTATTTTTATTTAAACCAGCTGAAACTCTCCGCTCTGATAGATACAGAGGATTTTCCTTTTCCTCAAAGGAAGATTGTTATGTAGCTTTTTTATTGCTTTGCTTTTCCTTAGTGACTTTAAACAAGCATTTCACCAGGCTGAGTGCTGTAGATCCACTTTTTACCATGATGATATTTAAAGCAGCACTTTAGTAAATCGCAGTATAGCAACTTGGCAAAATGATTTGCTATTGGTGACGACACAGAGTCAGAGCCCCTTTAATAACATGATCCACAGCTTTCTGTGGCAAAAGGCAGGAGATTCTTTATGGTGTTTCTGGAAGTGTTTCCAAGCATCCTCCCTGTTACCAAGCCCAAGGGATGCCCAAAAGCAGCGGCTGCCGTGGGCAGGGTGGGTACCAAGGCCCGTGTGCAGGGCCTGGCTCCGTGGCAAGAGGGTGGATGCTCAGCAATGCCTCCGGGCAGCAGCAGCAAGAGTTTAGGAGCTGTAAAAACTGTTTTCCTTTTTCCTGCGCTCAGTGGAGTATTTTATGCCCTCTAGTGACGGCTGAAATGTATTATTGGAAGGTTTTACTCGGTGGTGGTTCATTCATGTAGTGAGAGAAACTGGCTGCTGGGAAGAGAGGAATGTAGTGCTTACCGACCTTTGGAAGGATGGGAGGAGAACTACTGTGATTTCTATTGCTTCTGTATATCGTGCTTGTGATCTGGAAGAGTTCTTGCTTTACTGAGATTTCCCTGCCTGGGCAGTTTCACTTTCTGTCTCTGGTCTGATGGAGCTTTCCAAGAGCTGGGGAATTCTGAGTAATAAAAATCCCCCTCTTTCCCTGGACCTCAGCTGTGCTGGAAGGTGACTGGCTGCTATTCGTCGGCTGCTTTTCTGGTGGGAAGTGGCTGTGATTCTTGGCCACCATGTTGAGATCTGCAATACCAATTGCTCACAGCAGAAGCCTTTAGAGAGAGAAAGAGACTTGGCATCAGTTTTGTCTGTCACCTCTCTGACTGAAGGGAGCTTCAAGCTTTCTGTGTGTTCAGGTGTTGTGTCCAGCTGGAATCAGGCAGTACCTCTCAGGTAGTGGTATAGAAATCAGAAACAAAATCAGAATGAGCAAAGGCTGGAAAGACTTTCTGAGTCCTTTATAGTTTCCTGGAGGGATAAGTTATCCATTGTAGCACACAGATGGTGTCTGGTACATTACTGAGTGTTCTGCTTAGCAAGACAGGCAGGAGCTCTGCTACACTGCCTGAACCGCAGTGTGCTGAAGCACAGCGTACAGAGGGGCAGTGGCTGCTTCAGTGTAACTGGTATTTGCGTACCTCTGGGTATTTGTGTAATTACAACATTGTTTGTTCTCACTCAGTAGTCCAAAGGGGAGATTTTCTATGCTCATTGCAAAGCGGAGCTCAGTGAGGGGACTCGGGTTTGTACCTGCTCTGCCCCTGCCCAGTCTGGGATATTCCCTCTCTGGCAGGAGAGTGCCTCTCTGCAGGCATTCCTTTGTAAATGTGTAGGCTCTTGTGCTGTCATGAACTGCTGATTTGTTTCATGTGCTTTTACAAGTTTTGCCTTTACTCACCTCTTGGAAATAACAGCTTGAGTTGCAGTTGCTAAAACTTGAGTGAGTTTCCCATACAAATGGCAAAGTCATGCTCCACTGGGTTCTGGAGACTGTAATGGGTGTCTCTGGTGCTTGATGCTCAGATGTTGCACTGTGCCTCTTCTGAATTTTGCCAATCTACAAAACTCCGAGGGCAGACCAAAAAGTAAAACCAGACCAAAATCCCCACTGACAAGCCCCCTTTTAAATCCCATGCATGAAAGAGTAGGAAATTTCAACTGAGCAATGTCTTACTAGCACAGTTGGACTCCACAAATCCAAGCCTATGTTCCATGCCTATAACAGCACCACTCTCCCTTTAACAGCCACCAACGATTGCTACCATTACATTACAGTTTTTCCAGGCTGCTTTTGGTCATCTTGTTTAAGTGTGGTGGTGATTATGTGCTGGAGTCACTGTTAGCCTGTCTGAATGTTACTGTGGCACAGCTCTGGTCAGGACTGTACTGGTATTTAAAATGACAGATGGTGGGTTTTATATGATCTGATTATGTTTTTAAATGCTAATACTATTTGTGTGAAGATGCTGTGAGAATGGACGTAGCTGTGCAGAGCAGTAGAATTAATGCTTGTTTATGGGTTTGGATTCTTATTTCTTTCCCCTCTCTGCAGTCTTAAAGAATATCCTCACTTACAATAAGGAGTTCCCCTTTGATGTTCAGCCTGTCCCACTCAGGTAAGAGGGAACTGGGTCACTTCATGTCTGAATGGGAGCATAGCCTGGGACCTGGTGTCCACCTGAAACACTACAATTCCCAGAGCCACCCACTTGCTGCACTGCTTTGGGTGATCAGGTTAATAAAAGTACTTTTGAATTGTGTCAGTCTGGGTACCACCAAAAATCACACCCATGCTTTTGGTAAAATCAGGATGTGGCACATCCCTACATCTCTCTGTATTGTCTCTTGGGTTTAGACTCTATGCTTTCTATTGGGCTGAGCTCCTGCAGACTCTGTCTGAGGCTGTGGGTACAGGTTTATAAGTATGAAATGACATCAAAGCATATTGCCCCTGCTCTATATTCAGATACTGAACTGTGAGTTGAAATCCAGATGATGAATGATCTTTGATCTCATCCTTCTTTCCCGTGTTTTACAGGAAGATTTTAGCACCTGGAGAAGAGGAACACTTGGAGTTTGAGGAGGATGATGAAGAAGGAGGAGCTGGAGCAGGATCTCCAGACTCTTTTCCTGTTAGAGTTCCAGGTAGGGGCACTAGCCTTGCCATGCCAGCCTATGTAGCATGTGTAAGTTGTGTCTCTGAGAACCCTGTTTCCCCACCTGTGATGTGCAAAGTTTGGGTGAGGAGCAGCAGGCTAATATAAACTCTGATGCTGTATTAGAGAGCCACAGAGGTGGCCCAGCAAACAGTATCTTACTGCAGAACAGAGGTATGGATAACCTGTGAGGGTGGTACCATCTACCTCGAATAATTAGCTTTAATTCCTGTTCAAACCCAGTATTCCAATTCTATGCACTTTCTTAACTGTGCTACATTAAGTGTTTCAAATGCATTCAGATGTAAACTGTGGCACTGTTTCTCCTGCAAGGAGTATCGCATCCTACTAGAGAGGTGATAAGGTGTTGCAGGTTATTTGTATTGCATCCTCTGGTGAGACAATGGTTTAGACTAAAGCCAGGCTCTGAGAAGATAAAAGAGCTTTGATTTTGATAGTTGAAGCCCTTGTCAGTGTGAAAGCACTCCTGGAACTGGGTATACCTACAGATTCTAAAGGTCTTCCTGTAACTTCAGCTTTTGACAGTTTACCAGGTAAAGGAGTAAATGTTTCAACAGAGGTTCTTTTGGTTGGTGTAGTTTCTTTGCAGAGAAACAAGTTTCTAGTTTCAGAGCAGGTTAGCAAACTCTGTATTTCAGGACGAAGACAACAAGTAAGGAAACTGGTACTGGAATTATAGTAGAAAGAGCTGGATTGAAAGAATGCTGCATTACTTATGCCTGGAAAAAGCATGTTTTTGTCCTTGGATCTGAGCCAGAGCATGCTATAGAATAAGATCCCTGCAGGCTGTACTGATGTAGAGATGCACAGCCTACAGTTGCACAGCCTACAGTTGTTTATGCTAAATTCACAAGTAGACTGTAATATATTGTGATATTTTATTGCTGACATTTACTATTTAAATCCTTGTTCGTCACCATGATAAATCCATTTATGAGAATGCATTCTGTGTATCCAAAGTACAGGAGAGAGACCTTGAGTAGCTCTTGGTATAGTGGTGAAGGCTATGATCATTACCATAGTGTCAACAGTTACCTCTGTGCCACTGAGAGCTATATGTATATAGTGGACACGGAGTGTGTGTGCGTAAGAAAGGCTCTAAGTTGATGATAGATGGAATTTACAGTCACATCATTTTCCAGGTGGTAGCTAAATCAGAGAGGAGTTTGGGGCATTTACTTTGACAGAATTATTCCTCAGTAAGACCATGCTTTTAAGAGAAGTTGAGAGCCATGCCAGAACTTAATGGTATTTTACATTGTCATCTGCTTAATAGACTGCTAATCTAACCTCTCTTGTTTTTTTGCATTAAGGTAGATTTCCCCATAGCTACAATAATTCAAACTGTAAGGAGGTCTTGTACTACTTGAACACAGATCTCATTTTCCTACTAAGTGTAAATTAATGTGGTATTTCTTACCTGAGTGGAGGTTGGTCTGTTGCTCTTTCTCTGGGTTATAAGGGTTAAACGAAAGCAGTTTGCAGCTTTCTAGGGTGAGCCTTATGAGTCAAGTGGACTTTCCATGTTGAATTGATAGAACTGTGTTCACTCTTTGCTTCTATATGCCTTTAATCCATAGTGCATAACTGTATTATCTAACTGATCATGGTCTTGTCTTCTACATGCATGGCTTCATCGTTATCACATTGCACCATTCATCTAACCCAGGAGCCAATGAAGGTATGAAAACCTTTTAGTATATACAGTTATTTCTTTGATCATATTTATGTAGCTGTAGTGTTCTTCATTCAGGTCTTAGTTTCAACCCTCATGATACAATCTTTAGGAACAATCCTAGTACATTTATGGTGTTGGCGTCTAGGTGTTGATTTGCGTTTGCTGTATGTACCAGAAGGAGGGATGGTCATGTTTGTTGACCCACCTTTCATAGCTCTCTTGAAGTTCTACTCTGCTCGTAAAGACAGTCTGATTTGCAGTGTAGCCAAAGGTAGGTGTAGCTGGATTTTCTTTAGTGGAACACACATTTTATGGGAAATCTTACACAAAGAGTACTTCTGTAGTTAGACTTCCGAGCTGTGCAGACCTGAACTGACCAATGGCTTGTTGCCTCTAACAGCAAAGGTTTCCTGCTTTTCTCCTGGTTATATACTTCTTTATTCCAGTGCTGTGCTGGCAATGGATCCTTCTGTGAACCATTTCCATTTGTGAACCCAGCAGGAGACTTGTCACTTTTTCCCCTTTCTGTGAATTGGGCTTTGGGAAGGGAGAGACTGAACTCAGCCTGCGTTGGTGGCTGTTGGGTTGGCTCACCTTTGTGTATCTGAGATGCACTCATAGGAGGTCACTCACTTCACTTGTAGATGCTCCCTTTCCCCCCTGGCAGTGATGCCCTGTGGTTCTGTTGGCAGTTTGCTCATGAAAGCCTCAGTGTGTGCCTGCTGAAAGTGAGTGGGCCCAGCCCAGGCTGTGGTGGCAGCCTGGCAGTGCGATGCCCAGCCCTAGCACAGTTATATCATAGGCAGTTACTATTAGCCAGTGGCTCTTCTGTGGGGTGACTGCAGAAGCTTCAGCAAAAGACCTGCTTGGGTGGTTGTGGCTCACATGAGGCAGGCTGCAGTCCTTGGTCTGTTGCTGGCTTGGCTGCTCCTCCTGCTGAGGCAGAAAGGAAACTGTGTTCCTTGGAGACCATCTGTCCTTCTATTCCCTTACCAGCTGGAAGTGAGCTGGACTTTTGTGTTCGTTACAACTCCGCAATTTCACGCATTCTGGCAAGCATTTTTGAAGAACAGAATAACTTCTGCCACTGTTTTTATAATAGATGCCAGTCTGATGCATCTTTCAAATGATTTCTCTGTCAAGTATCCCATCACTTATCCTTTGAAGTGATGGATAGGAAAACTGAAGGGTACAGTTGTTCTTGGCTCTTGGGGGCATGCTGCTTTTAGGAGACTACAGAAAGATGGCAGAGCAGAGAGTTTTGTGCCTACAAGGACGGGTTTCCGTCTACCTTTATTTAGATTGAAATAAGAACAACTCTGTCTTTGAACATCTGGTGAAGAGAGACAGCAGGATTAACTGGAGTGTGGATGCTGCTTTGCAGAAATGGGTGCTCTCTAATAAGTTTTCCTTCTAACATTTGTCATTCTATAGTCAGAAGTCTGTCCCATTACTTCAGAATGGTGGGTCAAATTCTGCCATGATCTGTTGTGATGTGTCTGCAGATGTGGTACCTGTGAGCCTGCTAGCAGCCAAGACAGGGAATACAGACATGTACTGCATCATAGGTGTGAATTCAAGCCTGGTGATCCTGAAGGAGGGACTGGATGTGGGAGTGCTCATGAAATCTTGCTGAAGCTGTGGCTCTACTTCCAAGTGCAGAATACGTGGTCCCCTCTTGCAAAGCCAGTCTCTCTGACAGGACAGAAACTCCTTGCTGCTTCAGTTCCTCAAACAGATCAAGAGGGGGGAAAAAAGTATCAAGAAAAACCCATATTGGACTTGTCAAAGGAAACTGTTACTTTGATTCGCAAGCCTTGGAATAATGTTTATTTTGTAATTAGAAAACCAAAGCTTTAAATCAAAGTAACTTTTGAGTCTAAGCATTTTCTGACTTGGTGCTTATTCATCTCATACTGGAGAGAGGCCTGAAGCTTGCCAGTTGTCATTAAAAGCAGCATGAAGAAGCCCACTCCATTGTTAATGACAATCTTGATGGCTTTTAATGAACAGTTTGGCTTTCTTGCCAGCTCCACACTCTTCCTCAGTGCTGTGTGGATGATTTATGCTGACCACAAAGCACTGGACTAAATGTTCCTGATGCAGAGCTGGGAGCTCCTTCCTTAAGGCAGAAGGGAACTTGGGAGGTGCAAATGCTCTTTATTTCTCATTTTTCCTTTAAGTAGAGGGCAGGAGAACTTGAGTAATTAAGAATTTCTCTTCTGGTTCCCTTCTGTCCGATGGGATTTGCAGCAATGCCCTTTTCCTCCTTACTCTCCCAGTCTAAGCCAAGTCATGTTCAGTGGGGTGGGACGCCTGATTAAGTGTCTGAACTTCCTGCAACTGTAGATTGAATCCAGCCTTCCCAATTTAATCCTTGAAACTACATGAAGTGAGTTCCATGAATGAGTTATTCTGCATGAGAGCAGGAAAGAACACTTGAAACAAAGCTACTCTCTGTTCTTATGCATTAAGTTGTTATGAATTCATTTGACTTGTGGCTGTTCTGTTTTGTTGGTTTTGGTGTGGGCTTCGAAACCTGTCAAAAGCTGTACAGACTTTCCTGTAGTGCTGTGTACTCTTGGGATATGAATCCTTGGGCTTTGAACCTCCTACAGAGAACAGCATCTTCCGTGAGAGCTGCTGGGATAGGCAACGCCTCTGCTGTAAGATGACACAAAGGGTTAATGGTTACTAATTAATAACACTACTCCTACTTTGCTCTTTGCAGGTACTTTATTACCCAGATTGCCATCTGAACCCGGGATGACATTACTCACCATAAACATAGAGAAAATCGGTCTGAAAGATGCCGGGCAGTGCATTGATCCTTACATCACAGTCAGTGTGAAGGGTAATGATTTCTGTTTCTTGCTCTTCATTTCTACTTTGGAGGGAGTGTGTTTCCTAAAAGCTGTATTGATATTTCAACCTGCTGGGAAGAATACTCCCTGGTACTTGCATTTCCTGTTGTGGGGTTAAGGCTTCTGATTTAATCAAGAGTGGAGACATCCTGTAGTTGAGAGATCCTGGGAGGTGAATCCCTGCAGGAAACACCCTGAGCTCTGTGCTCTGGGGTGCATTCACTGTGCAGGGAGCTGAGCATCAGTGACAGAAGCACTGTACTCCTCTATTCCAGCTTCTTCAGCTGACTATTAAGCACAGATCTGTTTGGACTGCTTGTACTCCCCAATCAAATACTGGGCTTTCTGGAACCACAGCCCATTGACTCCATTTTTGCTCTGGTATTGAACTAATTTTTAGTAAAACAAAGATCATCTTACCAAGGCTTAAGGTTTAGAGGAATGGGTATGAAGCAAAGCTTGCAAGTGAGATAACATATAACATTTGGTTTAGCCTTGGCAGTGAAATATTACAGCCAAAGCCTGGTGGGCTAAGAGCCTCCCCCTCTGAGTGCCTTCTCAACTGACAAGAGTGAGAAAGAACCTCTCAGTCAGTCCATGATAGACAACATTAGGATTTCTCACTCTTTCACATGACAGCTTTTGCTTGAGGCTAAGATTGTTGGGATTCAGGCTCTTTCTAGTGAGATCATCTGCTCTTCTCTTAGCAGGAAGCCCCTGTAGTCAGAACTGCTTTCCATAGCCTGCCCTGCTTGACTTCTGCTTATCTCTAGAGTCTTTTAAGGTATATGATTTTTTTGCTTATCATATAGAAATCTGCAGCTGAGCCCACAGCCTCTTGCTATTTTCAGCTGCCATAGTGACCTTGTACGTGTCCTCTTTCCGTGTGCTACTGGATATCAAACATCAGGATAAAATACTTGTTAGATGTGTGATCAAGTGCTTCCTCCAGCAAACAAGCTCTTTGGCAGAAGCAAGGGTCACAGCATTGAATGTCACTTGAATCCCAGTGATGTTCTCAAACATTACCTACCCAAATACACAGATAGAAAGCTTTAATCCTGTTTCCTCTGATTCTCCCTGGCCCTTTGAGGAGTTCACCTGGTTGGGGTGGAAGCTAAAGCATGACTCTTACTTCTCCCCCAGAACATACAACTGCCTTGTGTTTTCTGTCTTGGAAACATGCAGTATTTCTGTGTTTATGCTGTGTTGCCTAAGGTTTGCTGCATTGCTTTTAGGTTGTGTAACTATTCTTTGGACTCTGTTTCTCTAGTCACTTGTGGATCTTGCTTTGCCTCTTGTATGCCAGAAAGACCAAGGACGGGTGACTTCAGTGGTGGGGATGGCTACATGGGTGTGGGTTTAATCAAACGTAATTCTTCCATGCTGAGTTCTCTTGGCCAACAGGAGGGTACCAGCCTCCTGACAGGGCTTTAGCATTAGATCCTGGAACTCATCAGAAATTGTAACACAAGCATTCATTGTTCCTTGCTACTGGAGTGTTTGTCTTAACTTATTACATGTTGTTAAAACTGGTGCTCACCTTCAGGGCTAGCTCTCTTTTCCTTTCTGGAGCTAAGGCAAGGGAGATTTTTGGTGAGGAAAAGTAACTCTGAAAAGTCTTTTTGTCCTTGTTAGTAGTCCGAGGGCACTTAGTAGCTGTTTTCCTTCATTCTATACGAGGCTGCTCCTCTGCAGGTCTGGGGAGAGGTCTGTTCCTCATGCCACATTGGTGGTCCCAGCCCACTCCTGGGACAAAGTGCATCAGTGGTGCTCCATGGCCCCAGCTTGTACCCCAAGCACAGTGCATGTGCTCTGTACTTAGAAATCTCGGCCTTCTCATTAGCAGCTTTGCTCCACCTGAGGGAAAGGGATCACTAGTGAGAGGAGGAGTAGGAGGACAAATGTACTTGTGTAAACAATGGAGGCTTTGTGAGAAACAATGTTATCTGTGGTGGCTGTGCCCAAGCAATACAACCTGTGGCCCCAGCATGCTTCTGCCAGTACAGAAACCAAGAGGAGTCCTGCATGTTGAGCCCAGGCAGCAATGCTGGGTGTACACATCGTGGCTGAGCTGTGCCTTCAGACCCTGTGTGCAGGGCAGCCTTTGGTGCTTATCCTGTTCTGGCTTTCTGGTGCAGAAAGAAATGTGCTCTTAAAAATGAAAAGAGGAATAATTCCAAGCTTTCATCTTAGACATTGTCAGAACTTCACTTGTTTTCAGGTTGCAATCCAAAAGAAACCTCCCCTACTGAAGGAGCAGGATTGCCCCTTTCCTGAGCTTAGGGAGAAAATCCAAATGGGCATGAACTTTTTGTGGCAGCATTAGGAGTGAATTATAAATGTTTTAAAGCAGTAGTTTGAAGTTGAAGAAGCTTCTGCCATTCTCATGCTGTTTCTTTCCTGCAGATTTGAATGGGATAGATCTGACTCCTGTGCAAGACACTCCTGTGGCTGTGAGGAAGGAGGACATGTATGTCCATTTTAACGTGGACATTGAGATTCAGAAACACATTGAAAGACTAACAAAAGGTGTGTGGCATCAGAGACCAGAAACAGCTTTGCAGGCATAGACAGACATCAGCCTGCTCCTGATCTAATAACCAGGCTGTGCCCAAGCTGCTGCTGCAGGGCTCTAGATCCAGACAAGGATAAAAATAGACCTTTGTATCCTGTCTCTTTCAAATTGGTCATTGTGATGACTTGCAGACAAGGGGGGAATGAAGAGAGATAAATGCAGCAGTCTGCTTTACTCCAGATAATTGAGCTGCCTTATCACATTCTTAGTCATTGGAAATACTGTTACCTGGATAGGAGTCATTGAGTGAAGAGCAGAAGCTCTTGTGAGCCTTCTAAGAACATGGTACAGCTTTTGAGTAAATAACACAAGTGCTGGAGATAATTCCCTCCAATGCATGTAGAGCATCTTAAGGGCAAACTACTGGCCATAATTGCTAACTTCTCTGTTAAACCATTTTCCTCTCTAGGTGCAGCTATTTTCTTTGAATTCAAACACTACAAGCCTAAGAAAAGGTTTACCAGCACCAAGTGCTTTGCTTTCATGGAGATGGATGAAATTAAACCTGGGGCAATTGTTATAGAACTGTAAGTGACTTGTGATTATAGATGCCAAGGACAGAGGAAATGACCTAGACTTCAGTTACAATTTGTGGCTTGTTGCATTCTTGGAGTCATTAGATAGACTTCCATAAGGAATATTCTGCTTTTAATAAAGAAGGGAAGATAGAATGTTTTTAGGCAAATAAAATGGCCGGAGGCCCTTCTCAACCTCGACTCTTTCCAAATAAAATGCTGGTGTTTGTACCTACATTTTCAATGAAGTTAACAAATTCTGTATGGCACACTTTCATTTTGACCTTAGCTTGAGCATCAGATCAGCTGTAGTTAAAAGATCAACTCACACAGGCTTTTGGTACAGAACTGCCGTAGAGGAAATCTGATTTGAGACTTGGGATTCTGCTTTGTAGCTGAATGTTATGAACATTTCAAAGCACTGTTGGGTGGTTGTTACACAAACCAAGATGAGGCAGTTACGTGGCTGTGACGTGCATCCTGCCCTTGCTGTGTGGCTGAAGGGCTGAGTGAGAGCGGGGGTGAGTTTGTGTTTGGGAAGAGGGTGAAGCTTGCAGTTCTGGGTGCTCAGGCTGTGCAAGCAGGAGGGTTTCATTTGAAACCAGAAAAGTTTGGTTTGTTAAAATAAGAATCTAGAGAAAACAGTGGGTTTTGAGTGTCTTCCTGTAAAGCTGCTCACTGTTGTAGCTTCCAGTGAGTCTGGTCAGATGTGTTTAAAAGATGAAGGTAATCAGATCTGTACAGGAGGTGCTTTTCATATCCCCTCGCAGCCAGATTAACTCACTTTCCTGTGGTTACAGGTACAAAAAACCCACTGACTTTAAAAGGAAGAAACTGCAACTGTTGACCAAGAAACCACTTTACCTTCACCTCCATCAAACACTGCACAAGGAATGACCCGCCCTAGTTGTGAGACTTCTGTGAACTGCACCACCGGTCGCGGTAGCTATGTGTAGTAGCCTTCGCAGGGCAGGAGAACGACTAATCATGCCAGTAGGTCAGAAGGGACCATCACACACTGCACAGTACTACTTCAGGGTCAGGGGCAAGCCACCGTTCCAGTGCAAGATTAGTTTCTCAGTATCTTCCAGATCCAGGTTTTTCTGAGAGCCCTGAAATATTTGACTGCTTTTCCTAATTTTTGCTGTTCATCACTTTTTATCTTAACCGTTATCCTTTTGCCTCAAACTCCACCTAAGGATGGAGACTGCCCCTTTGCCAAACCTGTAGCAATAAAGATGTGGCAGGCCTACTAACTGTTTACACTTGCTGTGCTATTGTAGTTCCTCTCATCTGCTTTTTGGAGTCCTCTGTAGCAGGCTGGGTGGGAGAAGACCAAGAGAAAGGTGAGGTGGGGTGGGAAAAGGAGGCTGAGGTTCTGCATGTGGTTAAAGATGAGAGAGAGGAGGATGCTGGTTCAAGTGGGGTGGCCACAGCAGAGCTCCAGAGGCAGTGGTTCTGCTTTGGTCAGGCCAGGAGGGCAACTGCAGATGAGAACAAACAACTGCAATTGAACAGCCTTGCCTGATCCACTCATGCTGAGCTCTGGCTACCTGTTACAGTCCTTTAATTCACTGTTACTCTCTCATAGAGCTGATTTTTCTGTATCTTGTCACAGACTTTCAAAGGTGGTGGGGGATGGAGAGAGGCGGTCACCAGTTCAGTGCCAGCAGCAGCTTTTGGTACAGGTCTGGCTGGCAGGTGGTCCCACCTTTGACATGAAACTGCTGTTCCTGGGGAACTGTATGCAGTTTTCTGCAAGTCTGGAACCTTCACTCTAAAAATTACCTTTTTATGGAAGTAAACAGGATTATCATTTATTTTCTATATTTTGGATTTGGTGTGTAATAAGCTGCAGGACATTGGCTTATTATGACACGCTTGCATTCAGTTTTTGACCTAATAAAGGGACAGAAGTAGAACCCAGTCAAATCTTTCCTATATTTGCATGGGTATTTAATACAATAAGGTTTGAAATACGTCTTGCATATCTAACTAGTGCCTAAATACTCTGCTGTGCTAACTAAAGACCCAGCCCCCAGAATAGTGCCCATTATTGGGTTTATTTTCAAGTTTGAATGCAGCTGCATTGCCAGTTCCTCTTTTCTGTCCTGTAATCCTGAGATGTTACATGATGCTTTAATGAAAGGATGTTACTTTGCCTTGTGGTATTTGTCTGGCTGCAGGCAAGTGTTCAGCAGTTTTGCCTTTACCCTGTGGATTAGGATAAAAAGCTATTTTTTGAATGTCCTAATCTTGCCTTCCCCCTGTTCTGGTAGAACTAGGGCTGATGTTAGTTAGGTGTGATGACACAAGTCAGCAACACTTCCTCAAATTCCACTACTGGCTGGAAGGGGGAAAAAAGTGCAATTGAATTTTCCTGTTTACAGGTCTTTTACAATATCCCAGTGGTGTTACATCAGATACATTGAATATCAAGCCCTGAAATGCTATCGCTCCGAGTTATGGAAGTACCTCTGAGTGCAGGGTTCTGGATACTGGACAAAAAGAGGATAACTACATTCCTAAAAAAATAAAATCATCCTTTGAATCCTGCAAAAAGATGGAGAGCAGCATTGGGCTGTGGTGGCAAAAAAATCCCAGCTTGATCAGCAGCTGGGTTACCTGAAGTGTTCCCTGGTTTTGGGTCTCTCTGACCTTCGAAGAAGCTGCAGCATGGAGTGTCCCTGCAGCATATTCAGGCCATCTTCTCAGCCAGGGATGATGCTGGGGCTCCATCCAGCTCTGCTGTCCTCCATGTCTGCTGGTGCTGCTCATGGCCGGCTGGGCCTGTGTCCCCATGAGCCACAGTCGCACCTGGGGTAGGCAAGGGAGGGGACACTGAACATCACCCAGCTTGGTCCTGGGCAAGGAGCAATCCTGGACTCAGAGAAGCCACCTCTTCAACATGGATGTTGATCCACACACGTGTTGACAGCCACCACAGAAACAGAACACTTGCGCCTGAACTGCAAACCCCTTGTTCCAGCTGCTCACCTCTTCCCAGCTTGTAGATGTATGTATTAACTCCTGTTATAGCAAATGGCAACTCTGAACTATTTTTGTTAAATACACAAGTAGAGCTTTGTATTTAACTGATTGTGAACCGATGGCTGTAGAGTGTGAAATACCATTTTTAAAGTTGCTTCTGTCCTTCACGCTTTTTTCCATGACCTCTCTTTTATTGACAGGACTACTTCATGCTCCCCACCACTGCCTCCTGGCAGTGCTTTATGCTGCACTGACCTTCTGCCTTGTCTTTCACTTCAGATCTAAAGCTTACTACTTGTACTGTAAGAATGCAACACTGAGATGGTGAGTTTAAAGGCTGCTTGTGCTCTGGCAGTAAAGCTGTGACAGCCTTTCAGTGGCATTGTTTATTATTCCAAGTTGTTTCCCCCTTTTTTTTCCTTCCCTAAAGCTTACTTTAGTACAAAGCACTTCTGGAAAACCTCCATGTTAGATAAGCCTTGTATCAACTAACATTCAGGGACTTCAGATTTGAGCATCTACAAACACAGGGTGTGCTTTTAAAGCTATTCTGTATATGCAAACCCATTTAAAGCACTACAGCTGACTACAGCTCATACACACTCCACTTAAAGAAGAAAACAGAAGTAGTTCTCCATAAGTAAAAAAGGCTGTAAAAGTACAGACTTACTGCTAAGGAAGCTGAATTGAGCTTAAATACTGAGTAAAAGGAAAACTTATCTTTCAAACCATGCTTAATGGTGCAAGCCAGTCATGAAAGCCAAAAGCCACCATGAAATTCCAGTCTCTGGAACCCTGGAGCATTTGGCTTCATTTCCAAACTAACTACACAACATGGTAAAGATTTCCAGCTCTGCACTGCCCTTCAGCTGAGGAGGCAGAGATCCCCCCATTGTCCTCATTCACCTGAAGCAAGACCAATTCAGGGTGAGTGTAACACAATCATTATAACCTCGCAGCAGTGGTCGTTGTTCAGTCTTGATTCAAATCTCTGGTTCCATTACTGAACTAATATCCTTCCTGGACAAAAACTGGCACTGAACCAAAGCCTTCAGGGTTTAGCAAAAGGAATTTTGCTTTTTATTATGACCTTCCTTTGCATACAGTGTCATCTGTGCTTCTGAGCTCAGAGCAGGCATCGGTTGTTTCCTCTTAAGAAGAGCCCCAAGAGACCTCACAGTCGTGATGTAAACCCCTGGCCTACACCAGCTGCAGCTCAATGATGTGGTGGAGGAGGCAGGTAGGAGAGCATTTTACTTACAAAATTATTTCCACAGGAAATGATTTGATTTACATTTTGTCACAGAATTAGTTCATTCACCAACTGGTTACAGAGGCTACATTTAATTAAAACTAGCCACACAGGTACTTCCTTTCTATTGCACGTTTAGAGAAGGTTCAAGTCCATCACAAAAAGGTTCTTGCAGGCCAAGAGGATGGATGAGTTTAAGGTGATCATAAATGCACATGTCTGTAGCAACTGGATAAAAATTAATCCTGCAAAAGCCAAAATATACTGAAATGAGACAAATGGCCTTGACCAGAGAGCCATTTCCTAAAATCCTGACTGCAGGAAGTGCGCTCCGAGTCCCATTCTGCTGAGCTGCTGCCCGGGCACTGCGTCAGGGGTTCTGCGCTGGGGGCTGTGCGTAGTCCTTTGGGGCTGCAGGGCAGTCCCTGGCTCCCGAGGGAGGCAAGTCTCTGCTGGGAGAAGGTGCATAGTCTCTGGAGCCAGGCGGGGGGAGCCGTGGGCCTGGAGGATAATCTCTGGGGCCAGGAGGACCTAGGGGTCGAAAAGGAGGGTGCCCACGTCCGTAGCCCCTGGGGTCTGGAGGCGGCGGGAGTGGGCCAGGAGGCAGATCTCTCATCCCTAAGGGTGGGCCAGGTAAGAAATCTCTTGCAGCTGGAGGTGGCAAGGGAGCACCACGAACTGGAAGGGAAGGAAAACACAGTTAAATGAAATCTAACCTAAGCTCCAGACTCACTCTTCATTTCTTCATTTTCCAGAGCAGCTCTGGAGTGGGTCACTGTCACATGCAGACTTCACACACCATGAATTATATTCCAGCAACTGTTTGCTGCTGGCTTTTACTTTAGACTCAACAAGGAATACCTTGGCATTAAGGAGCCTGGAAAAGCTCACTTGTCCCAGCTTACTGGGCAAAGCAGCAGACCTCATGACGCATGGGGATGGCAGGTCTGAGCTCTGCAGGAGGCTCCCAAGGAGCACAGTGGGTTTGAGTTTCAGCACACAGCAATGTGACCATACCTAAGGGCACAGGGAGAGGGCGAGGCCCAAAGTGCCCACGGAGAGGACCCGGCGGCGGTCCGTAGCGAACAGGCGGTGGAGGTGGAGGTCCCATCACTGGCGAGGTCATGATAGGTGTTGCAGGGAAAGAAGGTGGGCCTTTGGTACTGGCATTAGCCTGTGTGGAATGAGGTTATACTTGAGTGTGTTACTGCACCAGAGAAGCATGGACAGTGCTGCACACCAAAACCACTCACCCAAAGGCCAAGAGATGGAAGAGGGAGAAAGAAGGAAAACACACACCCAAAACGCATTAAACAGGGAAAGTTGCTGCACCACCATTGTCCCTTCACCAAGAGCACTGCTTGCACTACCTAGGAGTGCCTAGTGTACCATCTGAGATGACAGGTTTTCTTTAGCTAAAGTTGTCCTAAAGAAAAATTTGATCCCTTAAAGTGTCCTCAGCAGACATCCCTTTGGAAAAGGGCCTGGTACCTGGAATTATATATGGAATTGTGCTTAAATACCGTAATTAAGTCAGTTTCTTAGGATTATTGGTGTAGTCACTCTGAAGTGTTTGCCTGCAGTCCTTAACAACAAAGATTTCATTTCCACATTTCCATAAAAACCAGACAGCAACTGGTCATCATTAGAGAAAACTTTTGAGACAGAAGTGCAAGCCCTGGGTTAGTTTTGTAGAGCATTCTGTTATTTAGCAGCTCAGAACACCAAGCCTGTTACTCCTCTCCATCAAAGCAGAGTAACACCATGTGCAGCCTCTGAATACTCACTGTAGCTGGTTCAAGAGATGAAGGTGAATCAGCAGCTGCCCAGGGGGCTTCAGACTCTTTGGGAGAGGGTTGCTTTTGGGGTTTTTTTGGACAGCAAATAAGAATAGTGACAGGATATGGACAAGACAGAAGATGATACAGTTAAAGAAGCAGCAGGAAGTACAGCAAATCATGTCTTAGAAATGCTTCCTGAAGGTCAGGGTGTTTTCAGCTTACCAATCCATCCATTGCTGAGGAAGGGGAGGAGGTTCTTGGCCCACTGCTGATGAGGGACGCTACAGCAGGCCCAAGGTCTGCAAAGAGAGACACAAATGCATGTCCTGCCACACTTGGGGTAGGGAACTTTTAATTTACATTTATAAAGTGAAAGACTAGTGAATAAGTTGATCTGGCTGCAAGTCCCATGTAACTTACCCGGAACAGACATCCTTCCAGCCAACTCTGGTGGCCTTCGTGGAGGAGGGGGACCATCTACCACTGTACCTTAAGGGAAACAAGAACCTAATCAATATATGCCTGAGCTATTTCTGCTTTCCCTGGGTCTGTAGCACAAAAGACAGCTATCACAGTCGGGAAGCCTCACTGCTTACCAAATTCACCTCTTGAGCCTTCCCTGCGAGGAGCAGAAAGGGGCCGGGCAGGAACTTCGATCATCTGTGTGGGTGATGGATTTCCTCCACTCACAGGTGATGGGCCAAAAGAGCCATCTCTGCTTAAGGGCCCTAGGCCAAAGAATTAAACATGATTTCCTTTTCTACACTGTATCATAGCCCGATTTTTCTAGGATATTCTGGCTCAAAGACCACAGTTTTGGGAGAAAAAGCAGGATTTACCTCGCCGTGGTGGGACCTGACGGTCAGGTCTGCCTGGAGTTGGCTTTACAATTAGTGGTCTTTGAAGCATGACGATTTTTTGGTTTACCTCTATTAATCTAATTTAAGACAAAAAAAAAAGAAAGCTTTTATTATCCAAATAATACAAGTTACATTTGTTACCATGTAACAAGGCAAACTGCCCTGAAAAATGTTACAGCTTTCACCAAGAAATCTTACTTTAACCGTACTAGTTTAAAAGTAGTAACTCAAAGATGCATTACACACTGAGCAAGGAGGCTGCCTGAGCACCTCACACAGTTTGAGCTCCTTCTCTCCTGAGCAACAGGCAGCACGTTCAAAGAGCAGTAACAATGGTATATACTGTACTTACTTCTGCCTCAGGTTGGCAGCTTCTCTCTTTTCTTCAGCCAGAGCTCTCTCGGCAGAGCGGGCAATAAGCTGTTAGGAAAAGGTTTGTCAACTGCATTAACTGCACCCACCTGGAGTCAAACATAAGCTGTCTGGCTTGGAAAAGGAAGAGTGCTCTTACCCAATTGTCATGCGCCTTTTTCTCATGAGCAGCAATCTGAGGAGATAAGAAGTGGTTTGGTTTATTTTGTACCACTCCTAGTATTTCCAGTAACTCACTACAGAGCATTGGAACAATGCAGTAAAAGGTGATACAATAACCAGCAAGCAAGAAGTTTACCTGGTTTTTGTAAGATCTCTCTGTTTTTTGCAATTCTTCTTCCATATCTTGGATCCTTTGCCTGTACAAAGGGGGAAAAGAGAGGAAGGAGAAAGCTTTAAATGAATTTTCTTCAACAGCTGAAATAAAGGAAAACAAGGAGCCTTTAGAAACTGAAGTTACTTGTAAACTTTCACTTCCTCGATGGCCAGCACTGCCTTTTCATCAGCAGCAGACAGCTTCTGCTCCTTCTCCTGACGCTCATACTCTTCCTGAGTTAGTTTTCTGCATGGAAAAACAAAACAAAGCACCATCTATTCCACCATCCTACATCTACTATATCTCAAAACCAAAGCATTCCCCTGCTAACAACAGTGATAAGCAGAATGAAATGAAAATGAGTGAGATTACAAAGAATAAAAAGAGGTTTGGGGCTTTTTAAGAGACAGAAATACTGTCTTCTGAAACCAACAGACAAACCCATTATGTACAACACCTGAAAATTAAGGAGGCAGAGTTGCCTGGAAAGCTCTGTCAGCAAATAAGTTTTCCCAGAATCTAACAACTGCAGGACAGTTCATCTCTTTTCATCCTGTAGTTTACTTCCCAGTTCTACAGGTGGTAATGCAGCTTTACAAGGAAATATACAGAACTAACATCCAACCAAGGGAGAAAAAAACAAATGTGCAGTAAAAAGGGAGAAATGTAGGACCCAAGTGATACACACATTCAATAGTCATCAACCGTGTGGAAGAAGCTTATTTCTAAGTTCTCTCTGTGGCAGTGTATTACATGACACATTTCCACAGGCTTTTTGTAACTCCTCAGTTTACTGTCTTTAACTTTTTGTATGTATTTTAAAGCATTTAAGAGGTTCTTATGTAATCCTGACTTAAAAGAGCTATCCCACGTAACTGAAACTATTAACTTAGTAGGAAGTTAACTATTGCTAATAACCATTCCTTGTCTACATGAACATACATAGAATCACTCTAGCCAAGAAGCAGTAACAGGCAGTGTAACTTCCTAAGAGTTTTGGAAGTTATAAAAACTCTTCAGAGAGGTCAAGAGGAAGTTTTCCTTGAACCCGCTCCACTATGTGTTTACTACATCTGGATCCTGAAGTTATTAGGTTAGGAAGTTTCACTACTTAGCTTTTTCCAACCCTGTGCTTCCATCAACCTACACACACCTGAACCCGAGAACTTTCAGTTGCTCCTCCACCACAGCTTCAGCCTTCCTACGGAATTCAGCTGAAAATGTCCCTCTTTTCTCAGTTTTTTCCCCCAAAATCCAGACAGTATTACAGGCATTTCAGTAAGTAAATAAATAAGGAATGAACACAGATACACAACTAGCTCTTCACTGCTAGCAATTCATTCATCTCGGCTGCACCACAAACTCAGCCTTCATTAATCCCTTTAAGAATGCACAAAGCTCCCATAGCTAAAATACTAAGTCTTCTGCAGGATGAGAATTAGACTGAGGTCAGAGTAACTGAAACAAATCTCAATGGCCACTGTATTCTGGACAAAGCACAGAATTTGCAGACCAAGCCACACGTCCCCCCTTCTCCAGAACAGTAGAAGGCACTGTTGTGTGGAACACTGGAAAACAAAGGAGTACTAGCTTCAACCATGCTGAAACAGTAGCCAGCACCTTTCATTCCAAATACAACTTCAAGTAATTTGATCATTCTGAACAAAGAGCATTTGGATAGTGCCTATGATATAACACACTCTGCTGTGGAACAGTACTCAGAGGCTTACTTCTGGAGTGCCATCTCCTTCTGCTGGTAAAGCTCCCCAAGGATCTCCACTTTCTGCTGTAGCGTTTTGCATTCATTTTCTAGCCGAGCTTTGGCCGACTGGAGCGAACAGGAGTCATGTTCTAATTTTTTTATTTGCTCTGTTGGAGAAGCAAAGGTAAGGTGAAAGGAAGGTGAAAGAAGCTGCAATGAGAAGCAATATGCCCCATAAATGCTCCGTTTCTTTTTAAACCACAAACAATGTTTCATCTTAAACAATTCTTTTGCTAAGCCTACCTTCCAGCTCATGTCTTGCTGTTACTTCATCACTCAGTTTGGATTGCAGGAGGTTTCTGTCTTCTTCAACTATGGATAACATAGTTTTTACCTGAAAAGAGGAGCAGAAAGTTATCATCTTAGGCATAGCAGCAACGTGGCTGCATTTATACTCTGCTCTTGTGAGACCACATTTGGAACACTGTGTGCAGTTCTGGTGTCCTCAACATAAGAAAGACATGGAGCAGCTGGAGCAAGTCCAGAGGGGGCCATGATGATGATCAGGGGCTGGAGCACCTCGTGTATGAAGACAGGCTGAGAACACTGGGGCTGTTCAGCCTGGAGAAGAGAAGGCTGTGTGGAGACCTCAGAGCAGCCTTCCAGTGTCTGAAGGGACCTACAAGGATGCTGGAAAGGGACTCTACATCAGGGACTGTAGTGATAGGATGAAGGGGTGATGGCTTTAAACTTAAACAGGGGAAATTTAGATTGCATATAAGGAAGAAATTCTTCTCTGTTAGGGTGGTGAGGTACTGGCACAGGCTGCCCAAGGAAGTGGTAAATGCTCCATCCCTTGGCAATGTTCAAGGCCAGGTTGGATGAAGCCTTGGGTGATATGGTTTAGTGTGAGGTGTCCCTGCACGTGGCAGGGGGGTTGGAACTAGATGATCTTAAGGTCCTTTCCAATCCAAACCACTCTATGATTCTATGAGATATCTCATGCAGCATACCCTGGATACATCCATCATCTGCTTAATCTGAGTCTTCATCTTCTCACTCTCATTATCTAGAAGAGAAAAATGTATTTGTGTCCCTGTTTTTTATCCCAAATTCCCTGGACTCTGCAGCTGTTAAAAATAACAATCCCCACACTTTAATCTGTGTTAAGTCTCCTTACTTGGTGAAAAACCCAACCCAAACCAAAAACCATGGGGAACAACGCACAACTGCAATTCCACAACCAGCACAACAGAATTATTGGATTTACTCCAAAAAGTATTCCAAAGATTCCTTCTTGTCACTACTTCTAGCCACTATACTAATATTAATTTGGATGCACTACTTGCTACTGGACATAGTATCTAAAAATCAAAACATGGGAATTTGGAGCCCACATATATATATACATATATACATTTTGTGTTTGATGATTGAAGCTGGCAGTCTCTTAACCCACAGGTAGCTATAAATATGGATGCCCCTTGTTCACTGTATGAAATGACATGAGCATACCACTGCATATACTTTAGCCACTGGGCGTATCAGCCAGGAGGTAGAGTGACTATACCTGGCAACTCTCCATTGGCCAGGTCCTCTCCTGTGCTCCACTCATGCCCTTCGTCATCCTTCTTGGCTTCAGATGCTGAACCTGTGTCAAGCTGCTTCAGCTGCATAATGCAGTTAGTTAAAACCTAATAATGAAAGCAAAGTTTCACTGAAGAAGAATCACTCTGTGTTTTGTAAAGTATTTCAAAGTAATTTATGATGTGTAATATTTAAAGCAAGCATGTTATAGAGAACCTACTTCAATTTCGTTTTCCTTGTAGGCAAGTGCTTCTTCTATGTCCTTCTGAGATTTCTGATACAGTTTGATCTGCTCACTGAGCTCAGTATGCCTCTCACTCCAACCTTCAGCTTCTTTTAGCAGCTGTATGAAGCACCAAAGCAAGATGATTACTTGTTCTATTTTTAGCACAGGGTGTATATCAGCTCTACTGACAACTGACCACCACAGGTGATAGAAAAAGAGGAAACTTCAGTTTCCACACTCATCACTAGCCCATTGGTAGAATTGGATGCTCAAAATCTTTCTGCAGTTTATGTTATTAGGTGATTTTACAAATTTTATGTTTTCTCAGCTAACATCCTAACATCAGAACCAAAATGCTCAAAAACTTCAAAATATGAAGAATCAGTTGCAGTCCAGAGGTAACTAAACTGCATTCTCTAAAAAGCCATCTACTTCTCATACAGAGAAAGAAAACAGATATTTACAATTATATGTAAAAGAACTGTGATGACATTTCAGGGCTAAAGGCCTCCCCTGTTTAGCTTAGCTTCAGAATTGCTTTTTGGCAATCCTTTACCACAACTTCCTTCAGTCCTGATCCCAAGTAGCTATCTTCTGACCACAGAATGTCTGTGAAGTTGCTGACAAAAACTGAATCACAGGAACTGGCAATGCCTTCATACTAAAGACATGTGACTCGCCTGTACAAAAAGCAGTGCAGGCAGGCACAAGGGGCTTAAGCTTTATCTTGATAATATGAAATATGGAATTAAGAAAAGAGGGACACATTGAACCTATACTCAAGAAAAGTAGGAATAAAGCCAAAATACTCCATCCAAAAGATGAATGAAGTTGCCTGGCTTGGGCATAATTTACCTGCTCCTTACTCTTTTTCAGCCTGGCATTCTCTTCCTGCACAAGATGAAGCTCAGATTTCACCTTTTCTTCACTTAGTTTAGCTTCATTAAGGGCTATCTGCACCTACATATGAAACAAAAAGAAACAAAAAGACAAACTGCAATGGAACAAGAGCTATGTGGTACCTGATAAAATGCAAACCAGATATATATGCACAACCAACCTGGAATCTGCCAATCTAGTGTTTTCTGTTACATTCTAGATATGAATTTTCCTGGTACAAGAACTTGTGACTGTTGAGAGGGTGTAGATAATGCCTTACCTCTGAAAGCTCTACAGAATGTACACTGATAGCCTCTCGTAGTTTCTCCAAGGACTTCTGAGTTTCCGAGATCTATATAAGAAAATGACTTTGTATTAGTCTGATATATGCCTTAGCCTGAGTGGTCTGGAAGCACAAATGGAAAGTCAAAACACCAGCAAATTCCCATTTAAAGCAGCTGTCAGATGAGCAGCAACGTACTGCTGTCTTATCAGCAAGGTAAGGAACAACACATTAGAACCAACTTCTCCCTGTGCATCTGCCTGTTCATGGCTGGGAAAGCTCCCTGTGCACCTGTGCAGTCTACAATGAAAGTAACACATGCTCCTGTCATTAGCAACAACCTTTGATCAAAACAAGACCAAACAACCTATTGAAGCTTATCATTAATGGCAGAAAAATTAGGCTTTAAAAAGAAAGGAAAAAAAAACCCCCACATATATACCCTCGGCCAACAAGAATGAAGGACAGCTTAGAGACCTTCACACTTACAACAGATCTAGATGCTTCCTTTGAGTACAGGAAAACATCTCAACATCGCTTACCAACCTGAAACCTTCAGCTCCTATTGTTAAGAAGCTTTCTGGTTCCAGCTAGGAAGTATTAGACTAGCCCACTAGCCCACTACTTGAATATATCTGTTTGTGTGTGAAAGCAGGTAACCACACAAGTACATCAGATCTTACAAAACACAAAAGCCAACTATCATCCCCCCAAAAAAAAACCACAAAAGCAAACCTTAACAAAACCCAAACAACAACAAAATCAACTGATTCTCCCTCTTGAGCTTGGGATCAACCTGAAATTTCATTTCAGTTCTCCTTTTGAGGTGGTTCATCTTGTTTGCTCTACCTCAACCTGTTTACTCATGAGGTTGTGATCAGCTTTTAGGGGACATCAAGTTAAGGGCAATACAAGACACGAGTGTGATTGATCCTACCTTGTTCTGTTTCTTTTCATTCTTTTTTCTCTCTGTTTCAAGCATTGTGTGCAAGTTTTTTACTTTGTCATCTAACTGACGATTTGCTTCTTCCAGTTCTTTAACAGTATCCTAACAAAGAAAAAAAGATAAAACCACCAACTAAAGCAAGCTATTTTACCGATGTTCTTGCTTTTGGCACACAGGCAGTTAGTTTTCCTTACCTTAAGCCCTGCAGTTTCATCAGAGAGAACATCATTTTGTTCTTGGGTTACCTTCACAGATTCCTTTGCTTCCTTTATCTAAACAAAGAAACAACAAAACAGAACTGAGGAGATCATCACCATAATAGTAAGAACAGACAAGAAAAAGGTACTAACCGTTGCATGGACTGTGTCATTAAACCAGTAACAGAAAATTAGGGAGGAAGGGATGATAACCTAGAACAATACCTTTTGATCATATTCTGATATCTTTTGTAAGATTTCTGTTTTTTCTTGCAGGAGGTTTTTTATCTTTTCAGCAAGTTGCTTTTCAGTCACTAGGAAGAAAAAGAAAGATTACAGTAACTGTACTTTATATCCTGGGTGAGGGGAAACAAAAGCAAATCAGAGCTATCATTACCACCACTTTAGGGAACATTTCCTAGTAAGAACTAAAACATAAACCAGAATAGTGTCAATTCCATGGCAGTCAGCCCCTTCTGCAGGAGTCTGACCATTTTCAGCTTTCAGTGCAAGTTATGATTGAAAACAAAAGAGTAAAGCACTGAAGTGTGACACAAAGCATACAGCTCTTGCATCCACTTCACAGAAGCTGGTCACAGAACACACAGTGGAGCAGAGCAAGGTGCTGTCTGTACACAGATGGGGTATGCCCAAGGGAAGTGTTGCCAGCAAGGATGTCAGAGCAGTCTCAGACTGCTGCTGTGACACTTGGGGAGATGCAACACCTTCCCTAACAACCGCCTCTTTTTGCTCTATTGAAACCACACGTTTGGTCGGCAAAGATAATGAGATGAAAGCTCTGGAAGACCTACTGGGAACAGAAAAAAGCCTCAGCTAGCAGATGGTATCATTAAGCTTCACAGAAATGCACCACTTTCTAACAGACTTCAAAAAGGCTGTGACTGAGCAGCAGTTCTTTAGGCATGCATTTTTTCTCAGCCTGCACAAGTTGTCAACCAACCCTTAGGAATCAACAAAAATCATTAACATACTTAAATTACTTCATTGTAAACTAATTTAAAGAACATCCAACTGTACTTTTGCAAGTCCTAAACCACCCCCGCATTTGAACACCTCAAGTCCCATTTGCTTCACAGCAAATCCTGCAGCACAAACGGGAAACACTGGTTGTTTCAACCGCATCCCACAGGATGCAATGGTAACTGCTGCTCCTCCTTCCCCTCCCACATAAGGGCTCCTGGGCCACGAGATCCCCAGCCCTTCCTGCTCTGCAGAGAAGAGCCAACAACTGCTGAGGTACCAGGCAGTCCTCAGCAGTTTAAGGGGGACAGGAATCCCTGCATTAGCTTGGTCTCCCGGTTTCACTGCTGTAGTGAAGAGTGGATAGTAGATTTTATCTACGGGATTCCAAACATAATCTACCTTTCTAAAGCATTTTTGTCACTGTTAATATTCCTCTATTTTAGATAAAGACTTTAAAAATAACATCACCTTTATCATGCCTTAAGAATATCTGTTTGCCCCTAGATTTAGTAGTTTCTATACAGTATCATACAGAAGAATATCTGGGGAGGTTGAGGAGGGGAAAAAGGACAAGACCCATGTTCCTCACTTTTTTGGGGGTGTGCTGCTAAGTAATTTCTATACCACCAATACCAACTTTTTTTGCCCCACAATGACAGTAATTCTTTTGCAGCATAGAAATCATCTGAAAGATGCAAGATGGACTTTTTCCAGCTCACCAATTTTGCATTAATTGTATAGAAGGAAACAGCTGTATAACTACAATTAAACTAGAGAGGAATGACTGATAAATAGTATGGTTTGTGAGGAAGAAAGAGGCAGAGTTCACATGAAGACCATTCTTTTGTATTTTCATTTTGTATTCAACTACGGATTTCAGCAAACACCCTACCTTAAAGTATACTGAATGGAGAAGAAGAGGAATTCAGTTTTATTTACTTGAAGCTGGAGAAACACTCTTGTAAGAAAGGATGTGCTAGCCACAGGTATATCTCATATTTAGGTCTACAATTACAAGGTCTCTTTGCAACTGCACAGCAGTCAGTTTCAGGCTCCCCTCAATCCAAAAAGGCAACAGAAACTAGCTAATGCTTTTTGTGAGAAGCAACAAGCAAAGTCAGATCCACTTCTAGTCAGAAGACCAAACCAAACTGTTCTACTACCATCATACCAGTATGGACCACATTTACATTGAACAAGGTGGAGCTTTTCCTTGCCCTTCAATTTGCAGGTGCAAGCTCCATTATTTCTCCTAATAAAGGCATAATCAAAACCAAACCTGAAATCTTCAGATTCAGTATCTACTAGCCTAGCTTACACAGCAACCTTAGACTGAGCATTCTCCTTGAAAGGGAGTGAAAATGAATACCTAGTTGTCTAAAACAAACTAGCAAAACTTTTACATGCATAAGCATCAAGTACACTGAAAAGCAGAGAAACTTACCTTGATATATTCTACTCTTTACCTACAGAAGAGGAAAGGAAAAACAAAATTAGCCATAAAAAGTGGCAAGCTAAAAAAGTCACCACTTATACACAGGTTAAAGCAGCATATGGAAAACATATCCCTCACTGCCAACAAGTGTTGAATAATGCTGCAAACAAGCTTAAGCTGTTTTCTAATAAAAGCTTCTAAGTTAATGCCCTGTCCTAGAGCCCTGGTAAATGTCTGTAACCGTCACTACAAGGGTAGCAGTAACTGCCCACATCCAATTTGCAATAAAGAATATGAAGCCATTTTGCATAAACCAGTCATGAACTTTCAAACACAAAACACACCTGCACCCCAGTTCATGACAGTTGCTTATCTTGAAATTAACACCCTTGAAGAGTTTCAGAAGCTTTCTTTTTATGTCACTTTGTTAATGTTGTTTTGCATTTGAAACTGACCGGGTATATTCAGTGTTAAAACTAAGCAAGGAAAAAACTACTGATATTATTACAGATAATATTTAATTTTTTTATAAAGTATTCCAAAGCCTTCCAGAGTTTATCACCACTAAACTGGCCAGCTATGGAATAAACTGCCCTGTTTGATTTTAATCCATCAGTTCCCAAGGAGATGCACTGCTATACTTGAGACCTGGTGATAGCATTTTTCTCGTGCAGAAAATCATGTGTAGGAAAGGGGAGGACAAATGCAGAGTGAGGAAAAGAGTGGCAAAAGGGCTCTCCAGTGAGAATTATGATCAGGTTTAAGTTTCTAAATGCAGTGCCTGCAAGCTGGGCAACATGAAGGGGAGAGGATTAACTGCTCGTTTTGGAGACAGGACATAGTCAGCAACAGGCTCAAGCACATGGAAGGCTTCTCATTTCAAAGATATGATGACCTTAACTCATCTTCCTTTATTTACAACATACTTTCCAATCTGCTTTGGAAACTGACTCTTACTAAGCAATCTTCAATTAAGAAGCAATTCCTCTAAGCTATTAACTCGAAGGAAGATACAACTTACTTTAGTCACCAAGCCCAGAATTTAGTTCATTTTAATGCTATAAACAGTAGAACCCTCTAAAATATGAAAGACTACATACTGCTTCAACCCTGGTAATGCTGAAACAGTTGAACCATACAAAAGACCACTCAGCAAGTGAAGTATCAGCAGGCTTGCAAGCATGATGTATACTCACTGAAAGGCAGGTTCTCCAGAAAATTACAGCAAGTGTGGCAATCCCCACTAAGGCAGTGATAATAATAGGCTCCCATGGAAGTCCATGGAAATCTGGCCCAGGACGAATTTCCTCAGGCAGGGTAGCAACCAGCTGAAAATCAACAGCATTGGCAACTATGAATATGTTTTCGTTAAATACTCAGGCAAAATAAGCATAAGCCAAAGGCTTTTATTCCCTTCATAAAACCAGAGAACTACCTAGATCCTTCTGGCACTTTTTAATGTAAACTAGAACTGAAACTGAAAAAAAACACAGAGCAGCTTGATGCCTGCACTTCAACTGTAAAGCCTGAGATGTGGAAGACACCTGACAGTAACCTGCTGACAAGGAACAGCTACACCAGAATTAGTCTATACACACATTTTGTGTTACACCGCACTAGTAATTATTTGGATCAGATTCCAAACAAACCTGTGAGAATGGAAAAATATAGTAAAACAACCAGCTTTACATCAAGATGTTGCAACAACGGCTCAGATCTCTTCCCAGCTGCCACCCTGGTCACAGGGTCATATGTTATGTGCCTCGTCATACGGCTCTGAGGGCCAGAGAGCACCGAACGCCTGCAGAAGGTGTGAGTACCTTGGTAGAGCTTACGGGACCGATATATTGCGAGCGTATGTAAGCTGTACGAGCCCCGCAGAAAGCTGCCACGGGCTGAACGTGACACTGAAACCATAGCACACATCCTTCTCCGAGCAAAGCCCACCCTAGGGGCTCTGTCAGGCCCCCGTCCCCAGAGCGCGGCAGAGGCCAGGCTGCCGTCCCTCTGCCTGCAGACACCTCCGCTCCCGCGGCACTGCCCCACACCGCGGAGCCAGGCGTGCGGCACGGCTGAACCCCTCGGTGTGGCGGCGCAACTCCCGCCTCGGCCCGTCCCCTCAGGGGGGGAAAGGAGCCCGGAGAGGTGTCACTCGGAGCGCTTCCGCCGCTCGTCACGTTTGACCCAGCGGCCGTTACCGGCTCCCAACGGCCGTTACCGGCTCCCAGCGGCCGTTACCGGCTCGCAACGGCCGTTACCGGCTCCCAGCGGCCGTTACCGGCTCCCAACGGCCGGCACGCCACAGCTCCCCCCCTCCCGCCGCGCACCTGCTCCATGGCGGCGCGAGCCAGCCGCCGCTGTCACACGTCAGCCCGAAGTGACCCCACACATACACACACACACACCGCCCCGCGTCGGACGTCATCGCCGCGCGCCGCACGCATGCGCAGCCGCCGCCACCGCCTCCACGGCACTCACCCGGCGCAGCAGCTCTCTGGCGGCGGGGCCCGCTCCGAACGCGGCTTCCTCCTGTGAGGCGGAGGCCGCCTCCGACCCGCGTCCTAGGGGCAGGCCGGTGGGCTCCTCGGTGTCTGCGGGCACAGAGAGACATGTGTTACCTCACAGCTCAGTGGGAGGCGCTGACAGGACAACCCGCTTCGGTATGTCCCCCACCCCGCAATCCCCGAGTCGAGATTTCACGTTACGGTGCTCAAGGCCAGTGAAAAACCAGGCTAAACTCCTTAGAAAAGGTGGTCGATGCTCCACAGGCTGACTTAGGAACGACGGACACAAGTACACAGTGACTTTGCCAAGCCTGCCTCAGAGCATATAGTACAGCTCTTTCAGCAGCAAGTCAGCAACAGAAAAGCACACACGTTCTAATCAATAAACCTACATCTTCTAGTAAGCTTAGAGCACTGTTAGTACACCACAAGCTCTAAGCTGTATTTACTTCTACTCGGATCCGCAGCCTGCCTCCTCTCGCTGCTACTGTTGCCGTGATTTCAAGTCAGCAACTAAAAATAACCAGCGTATTGTTACAGTGTGGAACAGCAGCTCTACAAACATTCACCTTGGGTCTTCTCAGCACTACTACAGGAATGCCTGGCAAACAGCATTCAGAAAGTGTTTAGGAAGGAATGGAAGATGGCCAAAAACAGCAGGATATCCGACTGCTTAACCATGTAAGTAATCCACCAGCCATTTGAAATCCATAGGTATCTCTGCATTCAACCTAGAGTTTCCTTCAGAAGCTGACCAAAAGCACTTGGCTGCCGGGATAGTACAGTACCTCAGCAGTGTACAAAAGCTAAGCAAAATGTACCTGAAGTTCTTTCTATATGCTTTGTTAAGATGGATGTATTAAGCATAATCAGAGGTGAACGTAGAATAACAAAGCTGGGCTTAGTACTGGGAATGGAGTCAAAGGTAGTTTCATGCCAAAACAGAGCTGTTTCCGTCCCTGGCATACTGATGAGCTGGCACACTTGTTCCAGGGGGAGAAGGCCTCAGCAAAACAGAGTCAAACATTTGTCCTACTTCCACAAAAAAAAGCCAGAAATTCTTGAACTGATAAAGGGAAAGTACAGTCCATCTTCCCTAGAAATACAGACTACAGCCACAGGTTAAAATTAATGAGAGCACGTAATTATATAGCCTAATAGACTGTCAGTCTACCTCCAAGGAGGAGAAAACCTAAGCTGGTGGTATGCTTCCAGAGATCTCTGCACTTTGGCCACTACCATCCTGACAGTGCAGCAGCCCCAGCTCAGAGCTCTGACGATGGCACTTACAGGAGAACTTTTCTGATTTCTGTAGTGCAAAAAGGCAGAGAAACTGCCCTGCTGAGATGAGTGGTAGCACTACAATACTGCCACTAGAGGACTGTCACGGGTAGTGAAAACCAGTAGGAAAACCCATCGTACAATAAAAATATTAGTGAAAAACCTTAGTATTTGCCTAAACGCCATTTTACCAGGCTCCTCCCTAAAAGCAGAACAAAACATCCCAATTCCAAAAGGTTACCTGCAGTGATATCTTCCCTGGTAGCCTCTCCTGAATCATTTGACCCAAAGGAAGCATCTTGCAGCAGCGACCTTTCTTCACTATCATTCCCTTCTTCAACTTCTTCTCCTTCTAAGAAGTTGGCCTCTTCATGCTCAGGTAGAACATTAACAGCGCTCTCCTCCTTCTCCTTAGTAAGCTGTTCTGGCCTCTTATCCTCAAGCTGCTGAAATTCCTGATTGTTCTCATCAATGGCATTTGGGTTTCTGAGGGAAACTCCATTATATTTAGTCTCTTCTGCATCATCTGTGACAAGGAGACATGAATTAAGGACTGAGCTAATGTGTGTTTCTTATCTACAGCTGTCTCCAGTGAAATACTGGATTTGACAAGGCTTTCCCGGCACTTTTTAAACACTTCAGCCTGTGTACTGCTCACAGTGTACTCCCAATCAACTTTTAGTAACATCTAATTAAATGTTTATATGGAATTTATGCAAGGTATCAACCACTGACCTTGCTATAAGATACTGTAAGGTGAAATACTGTCATCATTCATGACTTTACCATAAATTGTATATTTAACATCTACTACTGGAAAAGGAGCCTTGCTAAGAGTGTATCTCACCACCCTGCACATTAATCAGAAAGACAAGCAAGTGTGCAGCAGACTCTACCACTGGTTCTTCCCCATCAAAAGACCTGTTTGTTCAGTATTTGTACTTATGCATTCTTTTATAAAGGGGGGCAAAAATATGGTAAGAACATCTGAGATCTGAGGTGCATGGATTTAGTGCCTGAAGTTTATATTAATCACTGAATCTTTCAAATTAGGTGCTAGCTCATTTGGAGGGGAAAAAAAAAGACTGCTTTACACCCTCCAGAAAGTTCAGCACATCAGTATATGTGAAACCCTTTTTCTTGAGAGGAGGTACAAACGTGACCTGAAAGTCTTCTTCTACCCACATCTATATACCTACCTTACACACAACCTGGCCCATAATAACAGACATGCTAAGCTTAACACTTTCTCTCAGGATTTATCCCTGGGCCACCCATCACAATGCCAGAAATACACATTAAAAATCAGCACATTCCCAGCAAGCTGCACAGGGCCTCTTCCAATTCTCCCTCACCCTCTTCTTAAAGCTTCTCTGGGTTACATAGCATTGTCTGGGATAGGGCTTCCCTTCCGTTTCATCTATTTATTAACCAGTTTAACATCCTACCTTGGATGTGCAGCTGATCATCTTCCAGTTCTGGAATAGATGCAAGTGGGACACTCTCACTAGCAGACGAGTATTTACTCCTTAAAGAATATATTAATTCTTGAATATCATCCATCAGTGCACTCTCCTCATCATACAAATCCATCTCTTTCACCACCTCCTCTTTATTTTCTGCCACTCTGGAATCCAGAACTTTTCCTACAAAATCCATAATGCTTGTTTCCGAAAACTCAAGTATCTGGTCCAAAGTTTTTTCTATATCCTCATTATTATGGCTTGCCTTCTGAGCCAGCTCCATCTCTATCTTCATGTCCTGAAACATGGCTTCTATCCTCACCACGTGCTGGAGCCCAAGATACTTTTGTAGACGTGTTATGCGCTTCTCATCAAGAAAATCTCTCATTATTGTGAGCCGCTTCACAGACTCACTGAAGTCTGTTGCAGTGTCATTGGGGGCTGCTGAGCTGTCAGCAGGGCTGTAGAAATGCACAGAGTGATGGTGGTCATTTCTTGTATGCTCTGAATTTTGCATCTTTTCTGAGTCTTTCCGTGACATGTCCTCTGGGAGATGGTTTTTCCTTTGGTTAAAGTCATTGTTGGCTTCTATGTCAGGAGATGGGAAATTATGCTCTTCCCCAGCTGACGATTCCTTAGCTTCAAAAAACACTTCATCATCATTGTCCATGACATGCTCCATCTCATCCAATTTAGCGTCTTCACTCACTGGTATGTCAACCTCTTCCTTCACAATCTTGCTGATATCTTGCATGCTGGTATGTTTTTTAGCCTCCATAGAAAATGGTTTAATTTCCTCTCCTGTTTCATAAGGAGGGCTCGTGGTTCCCAAGACAGCCTCACTTGGCACTTGTAATTCAGGATTTGTACCTTTAATATTTATCATATTACCCTGTACATTTGCAGCCCTTGCTCGTGACAGCTTTGCACTTGCAGCATTCTCATCTTCTAATAGCTCTTCCACTACTCGTTTCAGGTCAGGGTCATCTTCAGCACCTGGCTCTTCAGATGGCAATTCTGATCTCAGTGTTCTTTCTTTAGCTAAATTTGTGCCAAGATTTGTGTCTGTATCTGAGTTCCCAGTACGAGCAGTTCTTTGCTGAGTAAGAGTCTCTGTATCAGTATTCTGTGCAGTGCTTTTTAAGTTTGATTCAGGGGAACGTCTCTCAATGCTTTCTTCAAGTACTGTTGTCTTGCCAAGTTTTCTTGTCAGCTCTTCTTCCACACCTGCCTCTGAATACTCAGTCTCGTTTTCCCATGGCTGAGGTTGCTCAACAGATCCTCTATGGCTTGGCTCCCCCTCCCCTGCAGGGGTTTCTTTCATATTTCTCCTTTTCATTTCAGGTTCTTTGTTAAGAGAGATGGATTTTTGATTTTCATGATCAGTCTCATCTGTTTGTTTCACGTCTTCTTTATGTCTTCGAAGTTCTTTCTCCACAGCAGGCGCTCCATTCTCCAGTTGCTCCTCCAAGAAGTCAGCATCTCTTAAGTCACTTTGAGATGCATTTTTTACCTCTTCCACTGGTTTAGCTGGAACATCAATAGAAGACTTGTCCTCAGCTCTTCCTTTCTCCTCTGTTTTCTCCCATAACTTTTTGTGCTTTAAATTGCTTTCCAACACCTCTTCCAAGTTGTCATCTTCAAACCTATTCTCATCTTCCTCTGTCTGAGCAAGTAGCATTCTTCCTGGACTTTTGCTGATATCATCAACAGGTGGTTTTAAAGCATCTTTGTTGCTTTTAACAAATGATTTGGACTCCACAACCTCTCCTGGACGAGGCAAAACATGAGGATCAGGCACAGCTGTACTCTTCAGCTCTTCACTATGTGATTCAGTTCCATCAACTGTGAGCTGCTCTTCAAACTGCTCAGTTTTGTTTGGTTTTCCCTTTGAGCCCAGATCACCTGTACCTACAGGTTCCCTTTTATGGAGTTCTGTGGAGAGATCCTCACGCTGAGTTATTGCTGGTGCTTCTCTTTTACTTATTAGCACCACCTCATCCTGTTTCTCTTCTGTTTGTTTGGATTCAGACCTGTCCATGATTATACTGTCACCCAAACTCTTGCTCATACTGAAGGCATCCTTATGAACAATTGCATCTGAATCCGGTTCTTCCTTACTGTCTCTTTGGTTATTTAGCTCTGCAGCACCTTTTGCATCTTCATCAGGTTCATGATTTTGTGACTCAATGTCATCATTTTCATAATCTAAATCCACCTGGGATGGAATTTCTTCCTCTGCCATAAAAGACAGCAAAGGAATTTCATCAGACTGATCTGCAAAGTCTGGTTCCTTCTCTGCATCATGAGCATTAATGCTCAAATCTTCATTAAAATCATCTTCCAGAGATGTAACAAGGCCAGTCACTTCATCATCTGATACAACAGCATCAGCAGTTGAGCCAAATTTTGTTTTCAAGTTCACAGAGAGCTCTCTGTTTAAAAGCGTGTAGGCATCGACGTCTTCACTCTCTTTGTCAAGTTGACTGGTTTCACCCTGAGGAATACTAGTGTTTTTGGTATTTTCACTTTCTAGCCCTTTTAGTTTCCCATGTAGCATTCCTTTCAAGTGCTCGTGTGCAATTTGATCTCCCTGAGAGTTTTCTTTGTGACTACTGACACTGGCGTCTCCCCCAGTATTTTCAGTTCCTTCTGTAAGAGAACTGTCTAATTCCTCTATCATAGAAGGAGCATCTTCACCTTCTGTTCTTAGCTCAAGATTGTCAGTCTCCAAAGAATCAAAGGACTTCACTGAATCAACCTGATCCATCTCCCCATCCCTTTCAGTTCCTTCAGCTGGATTTGTCCCTGGATCACTTGATTCAGTTCCCTCTTCATTTGCTATCGTCTCTTGCAATGACTTCAAAAGCTCATCCACATTGTAATTATCAAAATCATCCCTTCCGCCATCAAAGCAAACGAAGTCTGTTTCCTGAAATGAAAAACAGTAGGTAGTCACAAATATTATTTGCTTTATTACAGTGATGACAGCCAATCCATTTGGTTGGGTAAGAGAGAGATGCAGCAGCAAAGGAAATTCTATTCATCACGTAGAATTACCCCCTGGAGTGCTTAACCAAAACTATCTTTGAGATAAGTGGAAGCTTCGCACAAGAACTCTTGAAAAACCTAAATAAAAAGCTATCCCTTAGCCCCATCAAAGTCCTGGCAAGGAACAAACTGGAAGGAGGCAATGGATTTGACTCATCACATCTATCTTAAACTGAGAACAAGTCTACTGCCAAATGCCAGAGAGAAGAAAGCAAACATTATTTAACTTGTTTGTTACAACTTATTTTAGCTGGTCTCTTCTTAAATGCCCAAGTCTTCCAAGCAGGAGCTGCCTGTCACACAGCCTCTGAAATTTACATGGCAGCACAAGGTACCAAGCACAATTTCATCAGGGTCTGAAGCTGCATCCACACACTGGCCTTACTCACACAACTCTGCAGTTACTCGCTATTAGCAAGCGAGAACCTTTTATGTGTGTAAAGGTTGAAGGACTAGAATCAAAGGGCTAGTATATCAGGTTTTGTTTGTTTCTCATAGTACTTTAAACTTCCAAAGTTTGGGTAAAGAAACAATCCTGAATACATCCCGAAGAGCCTACATGCGAGCAGCTAGCAGCATCTCTAGAGCTCAATCCAAGCAGATTTTGTCAAAAGAAAACCAGAATATTCAAGAAAAGAAGCATCAATGCCCACATTTCGG